>NC_056743.1:792850207-793186457 GCF_019279795.1 Protopterus annectens | reverse complement strand
GGACTGTACCAGAAAGAACAGTGTTATAGATGCAGTCATTCTAGGAGGAGGGGTTATGGATGTCTGCAGGAAGATGCTCTTAGCTAATAGTGACCATGCTATGGTGTGGCTTAAAGTATGTAGAGGAGTAAATATATATACATGAAAGGCAGTGGCATGTGATTTTAGAGGAGGGGATTATGCTGAATTCAGGTGTCAAAGAAGAGTTGGAAGACAGAGAGCAAATTGAGGGAGTAAACAAACTATGGGAATTTGTAAGGATTGGAGTATTCAGATCTCTGGATTAGACTGTTAGGAAGAGGCAAAGACATAAAAATAATCACTATGGTTACATAGCAATAGGGTGTTAGCAGTTAGTGCAGAAAATATAAGGAATATCAGAGGTGGAAAGGAGTGGTTAGGGAGGTGGAGCAGGCAGAGTACAAAGAGACTAGCAGAGGGACAGCAAACAGTGCCATGGGTGAAAACAGGCAGGTGAATGAGAGTTGGAAGAAAGGATCAGGAAAGGAACAAGTGCTTTTTTAATTATATAACAGAAAGGAGAAAGGGAGGGACAAGACCTAGTCTAGGTGAACAAAGGTGGGAAGTTGATCACAGAAGACTGAGGAAAAAAGCATGGGGCTGAATTAATCCTTTGCTTCAGTCTTCACAGAGGAAAACGCAGGGAACATACAGTACTGGGCTAAGGGTAGGTTGGGCTGAATGGGGAGAGCAGCCAATGGATACTTGAGTAGAGAGGGAGATGTGGGGAAGGAACTGACTCCTTTACAAAGATGATGCACAAAAAAAATGACCTTTCTTGCAGAGCCTTTAGGAATTTGACTATTGTGTTGGCAGATTCACTGATAGAGGTAATTAGTAATTCAATGGTCATTGCAAGTGTACGTTAAGACTGGAATACAGCAAGTATGGTACCTCTTTGTTTTGGGGGGGGGGGGTCCACTGAAAGTCTGAAAACTTTAATTTTGAACTTGAGAACCGCAGTGCTTATAGGAAAAATATACAAATTCCATGACTGCATTATCTCAAAGTACTTTGCACTCACAGGTACAGTGATCTTTCAGTTTTATATGTATATAATCAGCATGGATGTAGTGATTCTAGCCCCCATACCAGGAGTGTTTGGGGGGGGGGGGGGGCTGTAAAATGATTTTCAACAGTAAGATTCGAAATTTACTATTTTTTTTGTCAGAATCATAATTTAATCTTTGTAAGTGTTGAGATTCACAGTATCAGGTTGCAAGCAGGAAAAACCTAGATAAATTATAGACTTATTATCCTAACAGCAGCAACAGCAGCAACAGGGCAAGTCACAGATAAAATTGTGATCTAAAGTCTGATGGCCTTCCTAGATTGTAGCAATATGCTGCACAACAACCAACATTGATTTGTAGTGTGAAAAAAGCTGTCATTCAGATCTGATCTCATTTTTACAGTTGGGAAATCAAGTGAAGTTGACAGGGTAATACAGTGGACATTGTCGGTCTGGACTTCACCAAAGTCTTTGACTTCATCTGACACAGATAGCTAATAGAACAATTGAAGGGATTGATACTAGAGACTGGATTGCTGCATAATTAGAGTAAGACAAAGTTGTGATTAGAGGAATGTTAGGAGTAAGATAGTGAATGAATAATGTATGGATCAGTTATGAGTCTTGGACTGTCCAGTGTGTTTGTTTCATGGGTGCTTGGTTTGTATTTGACATGCTAGTGATTGGCAATCTTATGTGCGATTGCAGGTGGTTTGCATTTAAAGATCAAGAATACAATATCCAGTGGATTTCTTTTTTCCCCAAGATAATGAGATCTCATAACTGGAATGCATATGTAGTAGGGGTGGGAGATGAAGTGATGAGGGGTTGCTTTTTCAGTATTTATTTTTTTGTAAACATGACTGTAGTTTATGGTTGAGTGTTTGTGATCTTTTGTGATTGCACTTAGCAGGGTCATTTAAATAGTAGTTCTGTTAAGAAGCCTTGTTTTTTTGCATCTGATGGAATGGAGAACAGGATCACTGTCTTCACTGATAACGATAGGATTAGAGGAAATTCACTTCCAAGATGACTGCACACTGATTAACAGATTAATTTCAGCTCTCCAAGATTGAAAACAGAAACTCTGAAAAGAGAGCCAGTGAATTTGTCTTTTTGGGTGAATTTCACTTAATGATTAGTAAGTGCACTGCCAGATGCCAGCAAAGAAGGCATTTAGAGAACCTCTTTTGGTGCAATTCATGGCTTCCAGTAATAAAGAGGAAAAAATAAGTCAAATGTGCTCAGAGCTGATTGAAATAAATGAAACACTAAAGGACTATATCAACTAAAATAAAAGGCTTGAAAAAATGGAAGAAGCTTTAAACAGATGTTCAAACGAGCTAATAAAACTGCAACAATATGAGACTGCTCTAGAATAGATGTTTCAAAAAATGATAGAATTAGAGGACAGAGCATGTGAGAAAAACCTGAGATTTTCTGTTGTGCCAGAGAAACTGGAAGGAACAGACTGTATTAATTTTTATGGAAGCACAAATACGGAACTGGACTGGTATTCCACAGTATGAGTTAATTAAAAGGGCACATTGTGTGTATGCTCCAAACCTGCTTATGAAAAAGTAGCCAAGACTTCTAATAGTAAAGATGCAATCCTACCAGCAGAAAGAGTTGATTTTGACAAAACTGTGGCAGAAGTACTAAAGGTTGGAGACTACTAGTAGAGTGTTTGTGAACAATAATTACTCACTGTACACCAGGCAGAAGAGGAGTAAATTTATTCCAGCGATCAGGGAATGTCGAGAAGCAGGTGTGAGAGTCAAGCTGCTTTATCCATCTCTCTTCAGAATATTTTTTTTCCTGGAGGGTCAAAGTCAGTTTTTGATGCAGAACCCGCTAAGGAAGAAATCCAAAAATTTGTTCAACAGAAAGTGAGTGATCAAGTAGAACGGGATTCTGCTTCTTAGTATCTCTGTAAACTTTATTATCAGAAGAATATGCCAGTGAAACCTTTTCCAGTGTTCCAAAGGAAAATGCTGAGCAACAGAAAAAAGCACAGCAGTTAACTAGAAGAACCGTGAGTATGTTGAAAATGAACCAGATACAGCAGTTGGGAGATGGAGATCAACAGAAAAAAACCAACAACTCAGAAATCAGTGAATAAATGTGAAATTACAAAGCATCAATTACATTTGTGAAATATGGCAGAACAAGAACACCTTGGAAATACTGGATGTTTTTAACTTTGTTAAACTTGTAGGGGGCTCCAAAGTATATGCCCAACTTCATGTCATTAATGTTTGGAAGAAAATTAAGGAGAGGGAAAGAGAAAGGATAGAGTTAACTGTAATTAAAGCAGTTTTTATTCTTTTTTTCAAACACCTTTATTGAATTATCACTTGTGAAGTAGACATATTTACATTCATATTAAAGTAATCAACTGTATTAGCATAACAAGCATTATACTTTACATATATTGCTATATACCATATAACCTAAGCAATATTACACAAATTATTCAATTTCTGAGTTTTTTAATAAAAAAACATTTTCATTAAATCATCACTTACTACATAGGTAGTCATATATTTATATAAATGAAAACAAACCGCACCGACCCAATCCTAGTCGCAAGCATTTTACATCACAAACCATACTGACACACTCCCAGTTGCAAACATTATACATCACTTAAATCTATCCAGTCTTTCTCACTCAAACATTACATAGCTCATTTAAGTCCTGCTGCCTTTTTAGGCCTCATTCCTCCCTTCTATGTATTGTTCCTACAATTCCCATTTTTCCCGTGTAGTTTGCTGCTACCATTTTCTAAAGATCTTCATTCCAGTTTTATCTCTGTTACTATATTCACTACTTCCAGTATAGTTGGTTTAGATTTAGATTTTTTGGTTTCCATTTTCTAGTAATTGCTTTTTTGGCAGCCACCATTCTTAGACACAGCAATGCCATACCATGTCTAGGCAATTCCAATTCTGTATCATAGCTCAGAAAAATCATCTCCCTCATCAGACCAATTTGCCCAATCAGCATCTCTGACAGTGCATCCCACAGGGAATCCTTAAAGTCCACAAACTTACCACACTCCCAGAAAATATGCTCCCAATTACCTCTTTCTTCGCCTTCACACCTTCAACATTTAGTGTCTACTTGAGGAAGAATTCTTTGGAGTCTACTTGGGGTATAAAAATATCTATGTAAACACATTTCCAGGCAAAAATCCTAAATCTTTTAGATTTTGTTGCATATTTGGGAGACATACATATATCCTCCCATTGTTTCTTTGTGAATTACTTATCCAGTCTCTCTTCCCAATCCTTTCTAACTTCCTCTGATTGATTCTTATAGTTGTGCAATATTTTATATGCTCAACTAATTATTCGTTTTTTAATGGCAGCTTCTGTTCTAGATTCTATTAAAAACTCTACCAGTGCTGTTCTTTCATTTAGGACCCCGCCTATTTCTTTCTCTTTGTCTATACTCTGATATCAGTCCCTGGTAGGGAAGGCAATCTCTAACCTGCAGTCTAAATAATTTCTTGGCATCTTTCCATTCTCTCATCTTTGCCACTGTAGTTATTTGCACCCAATACCTTGGTTCCTGTGCCAGTTTTCTCCAGTAAGTTTCAGCCCCCTCTTGCCTGTTGTCTGCATCCCTAATTGCATTCATCACTATCGGCAGAATCTCTTTTTTCCATTCCCTTGTAAGTTTAGTTCTTAGAATACTTTCTGCTACTTTGTGGATATAATATTCTGCATGATTATTGTTATTTTCCTTAAAGGCCTGCATCCAAAATCCCAGTCTCTCCTTGTTTCTTAAGCTTCCCTCGTGTTCCTATTATGTGATCGAAGTTTTGAAACTTCGAACACGACAATAATGAACTTGTCTGTTCAAAGTTTCACAACTTCGAACACGGGGAAAAAAAAAAAGATGCAACTGAACTAACTGTTGCAAGCAGGGGGGAAAGCACCCCTACACCCCCCACACCCCCCGCTCTTTAAATATACCAACTCCGAGATTGCACTACAGTGCAGTAAAGGGAAATATTCCCTTTTCGCACTATAGTGCAGTTTCGGAGTTGGTATATTTAAAGAGCGGGGGTGTGAGGGATGCAGGGGGGCTTGACACCCTGCTTGCAACAGTTAGTTTACTGTTGCATCTTTTTCTTTTCTTTTTTTTTTTTTTTTTTGTGTTCAAACTTCAGCAAGTTCGACTATATGGTTTCGACCATATAGGGTTCAAACTTGTTGCAGTTCGATCACGTAATAGGAACCCTGTTTCATCATCATCCCTTTCTACTTTGAATTATAGTTTTCTGCTTGGGCTATGCATAGGAGTCTTAACTGTGTAGATCTGAAATGCCCCTTCAAATTGGCTAATTCCAATCTGCCGTGTTCTACTGGAACAATCAGCGTATCCCACTTGACTCTTGGCATCTTCCCCTCCCAGATAAAGTCCTTCAGCTCTTCATTAATTGCTACCCACAACTCCTCCTCTGGTTGATAAAAATATGCTTGACCTGTGTATAAGACTAAAGGGGTTAAAAACATGTTAACTGCTTGTATCTTACTATCCATATCCAAATAACAAACCTTCTATTTTCTCAGTTTTTGTATTATCTTTTTAGTCTCTTCCCACAAATCCTTACCTGCCACACTAGAAACATTTTAATCCATACTCCTAAATATTTCATTTTATCATGTCCCCATAAATATTGGATATTCCTGAACCAGTTCATGTGTGGGTACATAATTTACTACTACTGCCTTTGTTTTAGCTTCATTAATTTTGTATCCCTAAAAGAACTGAAACTGTCTCAAAATGTTCCACAACACTGCAGTCTCTTTCTAGTTTTGTCAGGCACAAAATAATGTCATCTGCAAATAAAGCCAGCGTTTCTTGACTACCATACCAATTATATAATTGAATTTCTGAGTCCCTTATTTTCTTTGCCAGTGGTTCTAAATATAATGCAAATAATAAAGGGGAAAGAGGACACTCCTGCCTGGTTCCTCTGTTCAAGCAGAAATTATCAGGGAGAGAACCCCACCCAATTTAATTTTCGTCTCTGGTCCTTCACGTATTCTCCTAATCAACCTTATAATTTTTTCAGGAAATGTGAATGCTTCCATTACCCTGCTCATAAAGTCCCAGCTTACTCTGTCAAATGCTTTCACTGCATCAAGACCCACCAACAACAATGGTATTTTCTTACTATATGCTTCCCTCTGAATCATAAGACTTCTGTTAATGTTGTCAATATTTGCCTCCTGTCCACGTAACCACATTGTTCCATATCTAGCAGTTTTGGCATTACTTTTACCATTCTTTTAGCCATTATAGACATGAACACTTTATAATCATGATTTATTATTGAAATGGGCCCATGTGAAGCTGGATCTGATGGATCCTTACCTTCTTTAGGTATTACAGCTATCACTGCTTTCTTCTAGGATGGTGGTACTTCTCCTCCTCTTAAGATATTGTTAAACAAAACCTTCCATATCTTTATCAGTTTTTCCCTCCTAGCTTCCAAACCTCCACAGGAATACCATCCATTCCTGGGGACTTTCCTGTAGATTGGTTATACATCACAAATTTTCTCTCATCTCCTCCTATCCAAGCTGTTAGTAACTGAGCCTCATTTACTTCTAACCTTGGCATATTTAATTCTTCCATAAACATTTTCATTTGTATCTTTTCTTGATTTTCATATTTCTCTACTTTACAGAGACTCTCATAGAATTTCTGAAATATTTCTAATACCTCTACAGGGTCTCTTTGTTATAGGTGCCGTAAGTTTGGCGACAGCCCTTTCTACTTTCTGTTGCCTGAGTCCCTGTGCTAAAAGTTTTTGTGCTCTAGTGTTGTTATCAAAAAACAGTTCCTTAACAGCAATCTTTCTAAGCTCATGCATATTATCGAGATAATCCCTTATTTTCTGCCTAGCATTCTACAATTGATCCTGTTCTTGTTCTTCGAGATTCCCCCTGTTCTGCAATACTTTCATGTTTGTCAGTCACTCTAAATAATTCTTGTTACTTCTTAACCATAGCTCCCCTTTCTTTTATTTCCACCCTATTTTTAAACTCCACCTTAATTTTATCCCACTCCCTAGCTATATTTTAGAAGAAATTGCTATTCTCTCTAACTGTTCCTGAATAATCTCCACTACCCATTCCTTAAATTCCTCTCTTTTCAACAGATAGGTGGGAAAGTGCCAATGTCTCATTTTTATTTCATTACCCTGTGTTTGTATTTTAGCTATTATTGGCCCATGATCTGAAATAGTTATTGGGTGAGTAAAAACAGTTTTTCTTCTTAACAGTATTTTTTATAAAATATGACATATACTGCATGCCATATAGTAAAAATATTTAGTTATTTTTGTGTGTAATAGGGAAACCTAGAGAAAATAGGTGCTCTTTTTTCCCTTCCTTTTTGTTCAGTTTTAGGAAATAGGCACTGCAGTGTAGAAAGAGAATGAAGCGTGGACAAAAGTGCATGATTTAGTAAAACTGATATTCTTTTTCTTAGTTTTTCATAGAGGAATGACTGGATTAAGGCCCTTGGCTTACAAGTTTTAAGGGGAAGCAAGTAAATTAAGGAACATTGAATGTAAGGAAGTTTTCCTTTAGCAAATAAATGTTCACAGTTTAACATGAGAGCTTGTAGCTAAAGGCAACTGTATATCTAGTCCTCATGTTTCTGTGGAGAGAAGCTGATAAGGGCAATAAAAGCAGATTACTTTTTAATTTCATTGGCTAGAAGATGTTTTCTGAAAGCATTGAAGTTGTTTTCTACATCTGTCAGAGGAATACAGATAAGGTAAAAACAGACAGCAGTTAGTGTAAGTAGAACCACAGGATGTACAATGCTTCTTAGCATGGAAACCTTCATTAAAGATCAGTTCAAGCCTGTGAGTGTAGCTGTCAATCTGGGATATATTTTCCTACGAGAAGGGTTACACTTCATTATTTGAAGATGCACATAGTTTTATGTGTTTGTATTAAGGTAGTAGGTTATGGGGGTGTTCTTGACGGGGTTTGTTTTTTTTTGTTTGAGGGTTTTTATTAAACCAATAAATTATTTTAAGATGTGACATAGGTTCAAATAGGTATGACATGAAACAACTGTAAAAAAAGATCAGCCTGCCAAGTATTAGTGTGTGCATGTAACACACGTGCTAAAACTTAACATTTAAAAGAAGCTCTTATAACAGGTGGGAATAGTAGCTTCTTATAATGACACTGCTTTCCGTATTATCTTTAAATTTGATTATCACATGTCTGTTCGAAAAAGAAAGTGCTGAATTATATTAAAAAATTGCAGACTGTAAATAGGTATGCTACAGTAGACACATTTGGAAAGAACTGAGCATGTGAATTTGATAAAAAAGGATTCAGGATGGTTATTCAGTGGAATATCTTAGAAAAGGGTAAAGGGGAGTACCTATATTAATTGCTAGAAGAGCTCCAACAGAGATAGAAGAGGGGGAAATAATAATTGTAGATTTGTAGCAGTAAAGTTCTACTGACAAGGGGGGAGACAGATTATGCTGGCAAGGATTTATATTTGCAGCAGTGAGTATGTGTCTGGTGGGCCTAGAAAGGAAAACATAACAAAATAAGGTAGGATTTTGAAGAAATTAATGAAAATATTTGGTATGGAAGATGTGAATTCAATAGTAGGAGCTTATAGAGAATTTACATATTATTCCCCAAAGTACAAAAACTGGGCTAGGTTAGACAGAAATTACATTTCAGAAGAACGTGCATTTAATTGAATGTTTTGATGTGCATCCAATAACTACTTCAGATAACGTGCCAATAATAACTAAAATATGCAGGATAATGAAATAAAACTGAAACACTGGCACTTCCCCACCTATCTGTTAAAGTAGAATTTAAGGAGTGGATATTGGAAAATATTCAAGAATTATTGGGGAAGATAGAAATTTCTTCAGAAAATATAGGTAGGGAGTGGGATAAAATGAAAGTGAAGTTTAAAAATAGGGTAGAAAGAAAAAGAGAGATTTGGTTAAGAAGTAACAGGAATTATTTAGGAGTGAGAAAGGTTGAAGTATTGCAGAATGGGGGGATCTTACAGAGCAAGAAGAGGTGCAACTGTAGAGTTCTAAAGAAAAAATAAGGGACTGCCACAATAATATGCATGAGTTTAGCAAGATTTCTAAGTAACTGTTTTTTCATAATAACTCTAGATCCAGAACCTATCCCTTCCACCCCCGACTGGTCAGTCTTGTCCTCTTCCGACTCCATCCCCATTCCTGGAAGCAGTGTCCACAGATCCAGCCTTCCTGCGGTACCAGCATCAGAATCAAAAGTGCTCAAGACTTTGGCTTCAGCATCTTCCCTCACTCATTTCACTTCAATGCTTTTGGGTCCAGCAGAGTCCAGGTGCCAGAAATTTGGTGTCAGGGCTCAGTCGTAGACTTATCCCTGAGACTTTGGAGCCATCATTACTTCTGAGATCTTTGTACTAGACAGCTCAATTCCGAGGTCCTGCTTGGGGCCTTCAGCCATTGCACTCGAGAGAGAGAGAGAGAGAGAGAGAGAGAGAGAGCTTCTGACCTTTCTAATTTAGTGGGCTCTTCTTTGTCTCCAGTGACTGAGTTGACTTTTGAAGCTGTGGAGAGGGCCTTGGCTGGACCAAGATGTCTGGTATGTTCACACATTTCAGATCTCCTATAAAGACTGTATCCTCTTTAGCCCATTCTGTTAGATGGGGCAGATGAATCCATTAGGCTTTGATACTACTAAACCCTAGAATCCCTCATCTGATTCCGATGTGCCTCCCTTGTGAGTCCCCATTTGCATTCCCTGGAAATAGGTTTGTAAAAGGAAGCATATTGACTCCTCTCCTGAGTCTGTCACTGAAGACACTGACTTAGATTAGGGAGAAGGCTCTCCAAGATCTCGTCTGAAGACATCTCCTTCAGAGAAATCCTGGAATTTATGAAACAGCATTGGGAACGGTTCTCTGAAGCTCCTCCTTCCGATAAATCAGTATTTCTTGAAACTTTTGGGTCCAACACTTCAGTGTCCTGTGTAGTTCCTCCTCAGTAACCATGGACACCTCTCTTCTTGGATGAGGGGGCATTTCGAAGGCAGAATAGTCCAAGGAGCATGGTTCCCACTGGAGGACAATCTTCACATCAGTGTCTTGGAGTTAAGAGCAGTCTTCCTTACATTGCAGGTACTTCAGGACCAAATACCCAAGGGTGTGATTGCCATACATTCAGACAACTTGTCAGTAGTTTGGTAAATCAGCAAACAGGGTGGAACCAGATCATACCCTCTTTGCCGAGAAGCCATGAGAATATGGCAGTTGGCGATATCTGTGAACCGCTTTCTAGTAGCAAGGCATATACTTGGGACATCCAACATCTTAGAGGACAAGCTGAGCAGAATTGATATTACTGCCTCGAGTAGTCTCTCAATGTGTCAGTGGTGACAAAGATCTTCAGCCACTGGGTCAGCCTTCCTGTGACCTCTTTTCTTCTCCTCTAAACAACAAATGCAGAAGTTAGTTTGCCCTCATCATCCACAGGGTCAGTCACCACGAGATGTTCTAGTCCATCCTTGGACCCCAGGTCTCCTTTACACCTTTCTCCCCATTTCTGCTATTCCCAAGTTCATTCAGAAAGCAATGGAGTGCAAGACCAAAGTAATCCTCATTGCCCCCTTTTGGCCTCAGCCGATATGGTTTTCAATTCTTTGGCCTCATTTAGTTCACCCACCATGGGTGCTAGATCCCTTTCTGGATTTCCTCACACACCCCTCCTGGATGGCACTACCAGACCTACAAGACCCTAAAGTTAACCTCTTGGTTTCTCCCGTTCTAACAACTGCCAGAGATGCCAGGCTTTCTTCCCCAGTAGTACGAATCATTTTGTCCTCTCAGAGGAAGTCTACAAAAAAGGCTTACAAGAGCAAATAGAAATGCTTTTCCATCTGAGTGTCCTAATGGTCTAGACCCTTTCTCAGCACTGGTTCCAAAAATCGTATAATTCCTTTTGGAATTTTTCATGTCTGGGTCAAGTTATTCGACAGTTAAGTTACAGTTGGCAGCTATTTCAAACTTCCATGTTGGTTTCAATAACACACTCATTGCTTCTCTCAAAATCTCTAAGGCGTTTTTAAGAGGTGCCTTCTTATTGAGACCTCCAGTTCGTGACCCAGTCCCTTCATGGAATGTCATCATTTTGTTACAATCCTTAACTCAGAAACCCTTTGAACCTGTGGCATCCATAGATATGAAATTTATGTCCTGGAAGGCTTTAATTTTGGTTGCCATTACCTATGCCAAATGAGCATCAGAACCTCAAGCAGTTTCTTGTAAGGTTTTTCTTAAAGACAATGCTGTTGAGAACAAAAGCTTACTTTCTTCCAAAAGTGGTTTCTGAATCAAATATAAATTAATAAATTGATCTACCAGTTTTCTTTTTCAATTTTTCCAATAAAGTAGAACATACACTGCATACATAAGATGTGCACAGGCAACTCAGATTTTACGTTCACCATACCATCAGACCAATTGTTTATTTCCTTCTTAAAGAAAAAGTTGGGTTAGTCTGTTTCTAAAGTTACACTTTTGAGATGGTTAGCTAATTACATTTCCTTTGTCTAAGATTTACTAGATATGCCTTTCCAACCAAAGCCTAAAGTGCATTCTTCAAGAGCAATGGCAACCTCTACTGATAAACTAGTTCCTATAAGTGCATATGTGCAGCAGCAACTTGGTCTTCAACTCATAGCTTTGTATATACTATAGATTGGATATGTAGTCCAGGATGCACACATCTTTTAGCTGTGCCGTACTCGAGTATCCTTCCTCGAGACTACCCAGGTACCAGTCGGGTGGTTTGGGAATCTGTCCCACACATTGAATCAGATGAAAAAAGACTACATCGGATGTGAAAGTTATGTATTCACCATAATGATAGATCCATGTTGTCTTCTTTTCATCTGGTTCAACTCCCCCTCTCTCCTTCCAGATTGACCCGGTACATCTAGAGATCAGTCTGATCTTTTCTGCTCTTTTATCCTTCTTGACACACGAGTATGCAAATATGGATCCCTATCAACTGATTGAGTTTTCAGAAACTCGAAATTCATATGGTCGAGACCATCTGAGTTTTTGAACATTTGAAGCTTTTGAATGGAGATTGTGGTACAGCCAGGATGGGGAAATTTACCTTTTTCTTCACTGTAGAGTGATCTCGGAGTTGGTATATATAATTTGCAGGGGGTGCAGGAGGGCTTGCCACCCTTGCATAAATGTAAAAAAAAAGTAGATTTTTGTGGGGGGTTTTTTTTGATGATCGTGTTTTTGGAAACTCTGTCATATTGTCTCGTCCATATGATTTTCGAGTTTCCGGAAACTCGTTCATCTAACATATATCTATATCTATCTATCTATATCTATATCTATATATCTATATCTATATATCTATATATATATATATATATATATATATATACACACACACACACACACACACACACGCACGTGTATGTGTGTGTAGGTATGTTTACATATAATAATAGCTTAGAGCCAGTCAGCAAACTCGATCTGAGGGAATTCAGACAGGTGAGGAGAATTGTGTGTAATGGAAGAGTCAGAGTTCTTGGATCCAAAGCTTTGGTACAAGCTGCTGAGATCGGATCCGACAACCCACATGTTGAACCAGCAGAAAAGAAGCCAACATGGATCTATTTTTATGGTGAGTACATAACTTTCATTTCTCCTCCCCTGCCATCTGGATGGATTGCTAATACTGTGTTGTACTTTAAAGGGAGGTGGGGGTGCTGCAATTCAGCAAGACAGCATAGATCTATCTTTATGGTGAGTACATAACTTTAATATGTCCTATTCCAATGTTGCAGTATTCTACTTGTGGGTTTTCCCTTCTTCCTCTCCAGTTTGTCCAGCCAGGTTTCCAAAGATTTTCAGTCCCTCTTGGTGTGTCAGACGTCTGACATGGCTGCAGGAACATGGGCCATAAAAGTGACTTCTGCAAGCACCAGCCCTCAGAACTTTTTAGCCGCCAGTCATATGCCAGGTGCTCCTGCTTCTCTCTGACGTCGGGTCGAAAACATTTCAGTTAAGTACCCTGTTGGGGATTCTTTCAGTTCTACCTTGTTGTTAATTATAGTCTGATGATGTCATTCGGTAAGGGCTAGTGCAAGTGCAGTTGGCAGATTCCCTACAAAGACACACATGACCAGTGTCTCTTTTGTTTAGGCAGGGAACATGACCACAAGAACTGTACTATTTGCCAGTTGTTTGTCCCTAAGACCTTATGCTGATGTTTGCAGACCTTACACTTGTATTTAGACAATCAGCGCTTGAAACAAATAGCGTTAGGGATGGAGGCCACACCCGATGCCCTGTCTGAACCTCCTAGGAAAGGGCCAAGTCCTTGCGGCCTACTTCATCTGCTGCTCCTCTGTCTGCAATACCTCAGTCTGTATCCGATGTCAGCTTGAGTGAGGATCTGGTATCTGCCGGCGTAGATAAAGTGGGTACTTATGAGGAAGTTGCTCAATCTCAAGCAGACGATACGTCCACAGAGGATTTACCAGCACCTGCATTAGATGCTGGGGGAGGGGACCAGCATTCACTCGGGGCCCATCGGACACTGCCTCCACCTTTCTGATGCCTGACCCTAGGCATATTCCTAGCCAGACTCTGGCAAAGCCTTTAAAAAAACAACAAAAGACAAGACACCTCACCCCAACCTCTGAAAGCATGCCGGATTGCCAGGCCTTCAGCCAGAGTTTGTTCAATGCCTTTATGGCCCTTAGGCCTTCTACAGAACCCTCGACCTCTGCTCCTCCCCTCCTTAGTCCCAGACCTCCAATGCAGGAAAGGAGGATAGATCAACCTGAAGAAGAGGAATTGTCCGATTCCTCTGAGGACTCTCTTTCTTGCTCCTCCCAGATCTCATCCCCCCCTGGGATATGGATCTCCTGAGGAGGGCTCTGTTGAACCTGATTCCCCTGTATAGGATCTTACCTTTGGGGAAACTATTAATGAAATGAGAGACCACTTTGTGGCAATTGTCGGATATGTCTGATGTACAAGGTTTTATGACCTTATTCAAATGGACTGTCCCAGTCCTTCTCCCATTTTTACTATTCAACCTGCATTCTTGGATGCTTTTGCCTCAGCCTCCATTAGCCCACACTGCCAACCTCCAGCTCCACGTAGAACAGAAAGACTCTATAAAATCCCTGTGATGGAGAAATTTCTCTAAGTGCCCTTCTGCTGATCCTGCCACTATATCCATCTCTACAGACAGGGCCTCCAAGCTCCTGCCTACCACTGCTATCCTCCCTGCTGATAAAGACAGCAAGACTATGGAGAGGTTGGGAAAGAAAATTTATACTTCTGCTACCCTCTCATTTAGAGCCACCAACTACTAAACTCATATGACCAAATACTCCTTAGCTCTGCTGGACAAAGCCACTAAAGATTAGATGACATCCCTGACTGTGCAGCCAAGGGCTCCTTGTCTTCACTGATAGCACTCATCTTTCAAGTGAATAGACACTTCTTGACATGCAGTTATGATGCAGCCGAAGTCTCAGCCAAGTCAGCTGCATCAGCTTCAGTACTAAGGAGGTATTCATGGCTGTGACTACAGCCTCTTCCTGATGACTTCAGGGCCAAACTCTTAGATGCACCTTTGGATCACTCAGCCCTTTCTGGTGCAAAAGTGGCTGACCTATTCAAATCTTTACAACAGAAAGGAAAAGAATTACAGGACCTAAAACATATCCTGGTCTCGCCTATTCACAAGTTCCAGAAGAACTACCCGGCAAAGACCCAGTTTATCAGGAAAACTTCCAGGCCTGCATCTCCCCAGTCTAGAAGACCCTCTAGAAGACAGCCTCCCCAGACTAGGTTTTCTCAGTCTTCCAGCCAAAGGTCCCCCCTTTCCTGATGGGACAGGTAGTGTCTGACTGCCTGCCAAAATTTCAATTCCTCCCCATCCATTCCCCTTTATGCCTGTCTCTGTCACTCTCTCCCTGTGTGGTCACTCATTACCACAGACAAATGGGTTCTGTCTGTCATACAGGATGGCTACTTCATGTCCTGGATCACCCCTCCATCAAGACTGGGCATACCATAGCCGCCCCCTCCCAGTCATCTACCCCTCCTCCATCAGGTTTTGCAAACCCTGCTACTACAGGGCACCATAGAACCAGTTCCTGCACAAGCAAAAAGAAAAGGATTCTACTCCAGAATCTTTTTGGTATCCCAAAAGAAGGGCCATGTAGGCCAATTTCTGATCTCTCACACCTAAACCTCTTCTTAAAAGTTCCTACTTTTAGGATGCTCACCCTACCTACTCTCTTTTCACTCATTCTTCCACGGGGTTTCATGGCATCCCTGGACATAAAGAATGCCTACCTTTCACATACCTATAAAGCCCAGCTTAAGGAAATACCTGAGATTCCTGACAGGCTCAACTCACTTTCAGTTCTGTGCCTTGCCCTTTGGACTTTCTACTGCCCCCAGGATATTTACAAAATGCTTGGCTCCAGTCATCACCTACTGCAAGGAAAAGGGAATTCAGTTATTCCCTTACCGAGTAGACCTCCTAATCCAGGCAAAAGACAAAGAAACGCTTCTCCACCACTCCAGGGACCTTCTGGCAATCCTACTGTCTCTAGGGTTCATGATCAACTTCCCAAAATCACACCTCAACCCCATGCAGGATATTGTCTTCCAGGTTGCAGGATCAGAACAGACATCATGAAGGCCTTTTTTCCAGCAGAAAAGGTGGCATCCCCCCAAAAAAAACTTCTTACTGCTCTACAATCAACAGAACTGACTGAAAGACAATTTCTGAGGCATCTAGGTTACATGGCAGCTACCATTCCCATGTTGCCCCGAGCAAGGATGCACATGAGGAAACTTCAGTGGTAGCTCCGTTCGGTGTGGAACCAACACTCCCACCCTCTTTAGAGTTCAGGATCCCGCTGCTCCCCTGCTTGCATCAGGAATTGAGATGGTGGGTGGCTCAGGTAGCTGAAAACCCAGGACTGCCTCTGCAAACACCCTCTCCCTCCCAGACCATGTACACAGATGCCTCAGACCTGGGCTGGGGAGCGACCCTGAGAAAAAGGAAAGTACAAGGTTTGTGGACAGGCAGACACAAACAAGATCGCATAAATGTGAGAGAAATGAAAGTCATCCTCCTAGCTCTACAGGTCTTCCAGCCTTACCTAGAGCAGCGCTCTCTAAAGATATTCACAGACAACTCCACAGTCCTATGGTATCTCAACAAACAGGGAGGGACCGAATCCTACCTTCTATGCAGTCTAGCTCTGCAGGCATGGGAACTGGCTACCTCACAAGGCATCACCCTTCAGGCAGCCTACATCCCATCCCTGCACAACTCCCAGGCAGATTACCTAACCAGAACCATTTCAAACAACCACGAATGGATGCTGCAAAGAGATGTTTTCCTGGCTATGGTTCACAGGTGAGGTATTCCACAAATAGACCTGTTCACCTCCTCCATAAACAGGCAGCTTCCCGGCTACTGCATCAGGACACCAGACCCCAAGGCATTAGCAACAGATGCCTTCTCAATAACATAGAAGGGGAAATTCCTGTATGCATTCCCCCCTTCCCATTTATACAAAGGGTCTTGCTGAAAATTCAGCAGGACTCTCCCAAAAGCTTGCTGGTGACTCCCTACTGGCCAAGACAGCACTGGTTCCCTCTTCTTCTTCACCTGTCCAAGGGCAATCACCACAAGTTACCCCCTTCAGTGGACCTTCTCACACAGAAAAAGGGGACTCAGATACACCCACAGTGGCAATCCATGCACCTCACCCTGTGGCTGATAGGATTCTGATCCCCTTCAGACACCTATATAACAAGGACGTGCTCACTGTCTTGCAAGAGGCCAGGAAGCCCAACACAAGGAAATCCTATCTCTCTAAATGGAAAATGTTTTCTATTTGGTGTCACAAAAGACAGTTGAACCCGCTGGAAAGCGATATGCCTCTTATCCTGTCATACCTGTGTGAACTCATGCAGGCAGGGTTGTCTTATTCATCTCTGAAGGCACATCTGTCTGCTTTCTCTGCCTGCCTCCCCCTGGACCCACCCCTGGCATCTAGACTCCCTTCCAAACGTTTCCTCAAAGGTGTATTGCTCATAAAACCACCCAGGAAACCGTCTCCCCCTCCCTGGGACCTTAACTATGTTCTAGAAAAACTCACTCTAGCCCCTTTTGAGCCAGCAAACAAGGCCATCTTAAAATTTTGCACATGAAAACTGTATTGCTGGTAGTGCTGACTTCCGCCAGAAGGGTTTCAGAATTGCAAGCTCATATGGCTACACCACCATTCCTTATCTTCCACCTGGACAGGGTGACCCTCAGGACAAACCTGTCATTCATTCCCAAAGTAGAGAATGACCTATCCTTGAATCAGCCCGTCCAGCCGCCCACCTTCTTCCGTTACCCACAGGGGGATAGTGAGAGTTTGTGCTACATTCCCTAGACATCCACAGACAACTTAGGTTTTATCTTCATAAAACCAAACCCTTTAGGAAATCAGACCAGCTGTTTGTCTCCTTCCACCCCAGGGCCTTGGGGAAAGCTGTGAGTAAACAGACCATTTCAGCATGGAACTCCCGGGCCATTTCCTTCTGCTACCTACACCATGGTAAGACTTTGAAGGGCAATGTCAAGGCCCACTCCACCAGAGCAATGGCCTCTTCTGGAGCCTTCTTTAAAGGGTTAGACACCAACACCATACTTGAGGCAGCCACTTGGTCCTCAGTTCACACCTTCACCAAACACTACATACTGGACAATATCTCCAGATCCAGAGCCAGGGGTGTGCTACATGGATTCCTGGAAACTACATCTAGGCCACCTCCCAATTCTAAGTGAGCTTTTGCACTCATCCACAAGTAGAATACTGCAGCATTGGAATAGAAGGACATAGGAAAGTTGTGTAAAATCTTACCATAACCATAGATGTCCTTCTCTTCCATGTTGCAGTATTCCTTCCCACCCACCTTCCCCACTTGTATGACTGCACTTGCTCTTCAGGGTGATTTTGGACAGGCTATGCCGTTACAGGACTGGCTCCGACTGGGGCTTTTACTATGTTCTGAGGGCTGGTGCATGCAGACGTCACTTTTATGCCCCGTGTTCCTGCAGCCACATCAGGCATCCGTCACACCAAGAGGGACTGAAAACCTGGCCAGACAAACTGGAGAGGAAGAAAGGTAAACCCACAAGTAGAATACTGCAACATGGAAGAGAAGGACAGCTATGGTTATGGTAAGATTTTACACAACTTTCCTTTCTCCTCCCACACCATGTGGATGGATTGTTAATGCTGTACTTTAAGGGGAGATGGGGGTACTGCAATTCTGAGTGTGTCTTCCTTTGGATGAGATACCTTGTAACTACGAACCTGTTGTCTGTTTGCAATCCATTCCCTATTGCAATAATTATCAGCTTACCAATTTTTTTTTTTTTTTTTTTTTAATGTAACATAGGCAATTTATTCTTCAAGGGCAGCAGCCACTGAATTTGTAGATGAAACACTGAAATAAAAAGTTTTCTAGTAGCAACACCTTCATTTTTTACAAATCTATTTAATGTGCAGTTATTCAGATGACTTTACGTTTGCAGAGATAGTGTATATTGACTGATAGTGGTGGATTGTAATGACAGAAGTTTGAGTGGCCTTTTACTGTTGAAATGTTCTGAAATGGGCAGTTTTGTCATTATTGGTTCCTATGTGATGTTTCATTGCTTACTGGAAAAATGTTCAAAACTACAAATTTAAAAGACACACTAACAAGTGGCGCTGTATCATACAAGGAATATAATTTAATACAACCAGGAAGGTGAATCAAGGAACACATGCGTATATGCATGATTCTAAATGTATGCAAGGGTCCTAGGGTTTGAAACAGCCCAAAGGTAAACTTAATCCTTCACAGGCCAAATGCATTTTCTTTGAATGTGTGTTTCAGTGAATGTGAGTTTCAAGAGCAGAGAAGTGTACTGTTAATGCTAAGTCTGTTTTCACTGTGAGACTGTATTGTTTGTTTAGCAAATGTCTAGCAGTGTTTGTGCTATAAAATTTGAAATAAAAGTTTTAAATTAAATCTAGATATCTAATTATTGTAGATGTAAAGAAGAAAATAGTATGCCCACCGAGAGGTTTGAACAGTGTTTATGGTAACTGAGGAGAAACAACCAAGTACTGGGACCCTGGAATGTCTGCGGGGGTGGGGTGGGTGCTGTAGTGTGGGGAGGGGGCCTCAATCCCAGTACCCTACCTAGAGTCCCAGTTAACCATGATCTGGCTCTGAGCACTGGCTGAGTTTTTAGTAGAATCTAGAATAAAAGCTGCTGTTAAAAAAGGGATAATTTCTAGGCTATATAAAATATTGCATGATAACTATAGGAATCAATCAGAGGAGGTTGGAAAGGATTGGGAAGAGAGACTGGATAATCAATACACAAAGAAACAATGGAAGGATGTATGTATGGCTTCCAAATACACAATAAAGTCTAGAAGATTTAGGATGTCTCCTTGGAAGTGTTTGCATATTCATTTTTAGACCCCAAGCAGACTCCAGAGCATTTTTCCTCGGGTAGATTGCAAATGTTGGAGGTGTGATGGAGAAGAAAGATGTAATTGGGAACATATTAATGAGTTTGCAGACTGCTCTGCCTGAAGTCCTTGGTAAGCAAATTGGTGTAATTAAAGATTTTATTTCAGCTGTGATACAGACTTGGAATTGCCTAGACATAGTAAGGCCTTGCTGAGTTTCATTCTGGTGGCTGCCAAAAAAAGCAATTACTAGAAAATGGAAATCAAAGTCTAAACCAACCATGCTAGAAGTAGTGAATATAGTAACAGAGATAAAAGAACTGGAAGTGGGATCTTTATAAAAGCGTAGGAGTAAATTACATAGAAAAAAATGGGGATTGTAGGAACAATACATTCAAAGCAATGTTTTGGTGGAGGAATGAGGTTTAGGGAATGCAGGAATTGAATAAGCTATGTATTGGTTGATGGACAGTGACTTGTATAGAAGATTATATGGGTTGTATAATGTATGCAAATGAAAATGTGTCTATATGTTTTTTTCTTGCTTAAAAAAATAGAATTATAGGAGTTACAAGGCAATTAATCTGTGAGGCCATTTCTTCCTTGCCTCACTTTTCAAGGAGGGCTAGGCCAGTCATACTAGGGATGAATTTATGAATACCCGTCCAGATTGTCTAGCACCTTTTTAATTGCAGACAGCATGTTACATTGTCTAGCTTGGATAGAAGAGTTTGTTCCAGAGAAAGGGGTAGGCATTGAGAAATCTGTCCATCTCCCTTCTTATTTATTTGTTGGAGTAGAATTAGATGTCTGGCCTAGTATTAGCTGGATTGTTTGATTTATGGAGTAATAAGAGATATGATGCAATTTTCATTCCTTCCTCAGCGTATGGGTCTCTGATCTGACTCAGCTGCTTTCCTCTAGATTCTTAGATCTAACTCAAGCTCCTCCCTTTACTCATAGTGCGCCTAACTACTGCATTACCTCTGATCTTGTTTGCTGCTCTAACAGTTCAATCGGGATTGCTGTTTCTCAAGCTCAGAGAAATAATTTCTTGAAAGTTTGTGAGTAATATCTTTAGAATTTTAATTTTCTTCACCTTTATATAACTTTATGTAGCCTTATTGTATTTTTTTTTATCCTTTCTTGCACATTTTTTAGATGTTAGTGTTACCATAGTTGGTATTAACTTCTTTTTTCTTTACCTTACTCGTTAAGGTATTCTCTTTACCATTGTTGTTAAAGTTACTTTTTCTGTTATCTTTTCTTTCCTTTTTTTTTAAAAAAAATATATATTCTTTTATATCTATATCTCCTCTTTTTCTAAGAGATAGGATTTTGTTATAGTTTATTACTATGGCTGAAAAGCCTACTGGTTTTAAGAAGTGCACTTCCTGTGGACATAAGATACCCAACTCTGATGCCCACAGGGAGGGTGTTTATTGTTTAGGGCCCACTAATCTAGACTCTCCATGTACAGTTTGTGCTGGTTTCAATGCCAGAGCCATTAGTGATAGGCATAGTAAACTAGTTTTGAAGGCCCTTCTCTCTGCTTCAGTGCCTTCTTCTTCATCTTCTATTTCAGGGTCTCAAACCCCCTCAAGAAAGTCTAAGTCTGTGGAGCCCAGGGCATAGGAAGTACTCTCCTGCCCAGTCTTCCAAAACAGGTCTTACATCAGAGCTACCAGCAAAAATTCCGAAGCTCTCAGATCTGACATCTACAGAACTGACACCTTCAGCCTGTAAGTCTCCTTGACTCTGAAGTCCTCATTTTTCCTCTGGAACCAGTTTCTCCAAGGATCAGCTCTCCCTTTTTAAAGGAGACCCCAAGAAAGCCATCTCGTCCTCCATCCACTTCCTCTTCTGTCAGGTCCTCCTGAAGTCTTTTCGAAGCAGATGTGGACAGAATGATGACAGAATTTCTCGGAGCACAGTTCCAGATGGGGGTTTTACCGGCTGTGTTGCTCATCGGATCTATGAGCCTTAAGCGAACCTCACATACTATCATTTCTCATTCTCCAGGCCAACATAGTGTTTCATAGCCCTCAGATCCAAGAGGTCCAGGAGCTGAAGTGTCTGATCCAAAGATGCCTTCTTCTTCTTCAACTCTGACTCTCTCCCTTACCCATTTGGTGCTGATCCCCCTTGAGCAAGACGAGTCTCGGAGTCGAAGCATTGCCATCACATCCAGTGGTATGATTTCGACTCTGAAGTATTTAGAGCAGTTGCTTCCCCTTGGAGCCTTGGTGCTGGTCAGCTCAGCTACAACTTCCCCCTCAGAGAGGAGGACTGGAGGGGACCTGGACTTGTCTGATCTGAGAGTTTTGGCTGTGATGAGGTTGGTTTTGGCTTCTCCCTGTCCTTCTGCCTTCAAGGTGATAGAGAGGGCTTTCTCCTAACTGAGAGCTGTTTTGACTCTTCCTTCCTTGAATACTATTCCTATTCTTTTTTTGGATCCTGTCTCTTAAGTCTCTTCATTCTACTCCACAGGGACAAGCCAGCCTGTAAGTGCTGCCAGGCAGTTCCCGTTAGGAAACTCCACACCTCTTCCGATACTTCTCCAAAGCACCCCACTGAAGATGTCCCACAGGAGATGATGTGCAAAAGGAGACACTTGATTCCCCTCAGGAATCTTTAACTGATGACACTAATTTTGATGAAGGAGAATGGTCCCACAGATCATCACCAGAAGAGATCTCCTTTGGAGACATTTTAGAAATCCTACGCCAAAAAGGTGATGGTACTCCAAAACCCCTTACCCAGAGGAGTCAATGTTCCTAAAAGCCCTTGGGTATGGCCCATCTACTTCTTGGGCTAGATGAGCTTATAGATCTTGTCTCCTGCCAGGCATGGAAGGAGCCTGATACCATGGAATATATTCCTCAGCGTCCAGACAAAATACTTGGTGGACCAAAAGATGGGCATTTTTGGAGTAAAGGAATCCCCATAGATGCCAATGGTCCATGTTGGGAGAGGAAGGGAAGGATTATACCTCGCAAGTGGCCACCCAATAATCTATATCAGATGTGTCCATGAGACTAATCTTTCATGCAGCTGAAGGTTTCTCATGGGCTGCGCGTTCAGGCATAACCAGCAGGAGACATGCCTGGATGAGATTGTATGATTTTTCAGACTCTTTTAAAGCATCATTCATCAGTGCTCCCTTTGATGGATTTTCTTTGTTTGTGCCTTCTGTTACAGACACTTTCCTGCAGTGAGCAAGGTGGAAGACTTTGTCTGCTGTGGGAATGCATTTTTCTACCCCACAGATACCTTTTTCCAGGAATAAATGCGGTGGTAAGAAGATGTTGTTCCCAAAATCTCAAGGACCTTTTCAAGACTCATGTGGAGCTTTTTATCCGAGAAACAGAGGGGGAAATAACAACAAAAGATACCACCTATGTGATAAAGGGGATCTTGGATAGATCCTTTCAGTGCTCCTGAATGTTTGCCCTACTGTTGCCCTTTGGAGGCTGTTGGGACACTTATCTTTGCACCCAGATGTCTGGACAGCCATCACAAAAGACTCATGGTTGCAAAATATCATATTCAGAGGATATTTCGTTTCCTTTTTACAAATTCCCTCACAGAAAAGAAAACATTTCCCTGATGTTCCACCCAATCAGTGGGAGTCAGCAACTCTACAGGTTCAAAAGCTGCTAGACCAAAGAATAATCCAAGAGGTCCCACCAGACCAAAGAGGAACCTGAAGTTACTCAAGGTTCTTTTTAGTGTCAAAAATAACAGGAGACCTGAGACCTATTTTGGATCTCAGTTATCTAAATCAGTTTGTAAAGAACTACAAGTTCCAGATAGTCACATTTCAGTCCATTTTGCCTCTTCTACAAAATGACAACCAGATATGCTCCATAGATCTTCAAGAGGTGCACTGTCACGTAAAAATGAACAGGCACTCTCGAAGATATTTGTGCTTCTGGCTGAGAGCCAGTCATTACCATTTCAGATCCCTGCCCTATGGTCTCACCACAGCCTCCAGGGTGTTTACCAAATCCATGGCAGTAGTAGCAGCTTATCTCAGACTGCACGGATTCAGAGTTTTTCCTTGTCTGGATGACTGGCTTCTCACTGCACCAACCAAGCATCTCCTAGAAGAAAACGGATTTCTTACTCCAATTATCTCAATGCCTGTGGATCACAGTAAATCTCTCCAAGTCCCATCTTCAACCAATCCAAGTCTTGGAGTTTATAGGGGCTCGCCTAGTCACTGTCAGTCATCTTGCTGTTTTACCACAAAGCAAGTTATTCTTACCTTGAACTTGCATGTCAAACAGATTCCGTTTCACCCCTCTCCTGTAGAAGAAATGGTTCTTCAAGCTTTAGGTTCGATGGCTGCAACAGTTGCTTTAATACCTACTCTTTGTCTTCACATGAGAACTTTCCAATGGACTCTTATCAGTACAATGCTCCATTCTTCGACAACCCTTGCAACATCTTATAAAACTGTTTCTAGTCTGCACAGACTCCCTACTGTGGTGGATACAGTCCTACAATGTGTGTCAGGGATGTTCTTTTATCTTTCCTCCCCCAAAGGCCACATGGACCACTGGTGCCTCCCAATTGGGGTGGGGTGGGGGGCATTTCTTAGGATGGACTGCTCAAGGCATGTGGTCCCCAGAAAAGACCAAATTGCATATGAATCTCTTAGAGACGAGAGTGCTGCCCTCAGTGTTCCAGGCCTTTCAGAACTCTCTTCCTCTTGGGAATGTTGCTCTCCAGACAGACAATATGTCAGTGGTAGGGTACATCATCAAACAAGATGGAACCAGATCTTATCCCCTTTAGTTTTGAACAGTGACAGTCTGGCAGTGGGTGATCTCCTCCAACTACTTTCTTGTAGCAATGCGCATATCGAGGAAATACAAAGTTCTAGCCGACAAGCTCAGCAGGACTATCCTGATGCCTCATGAGTGGTCTGTCAATCAAACAGTGGTGAAAATGATCTTTCAGAAATGGAGACAGCCTTGCTGTGACCTGTTTGCCTCTCACCTCAGCAACAAATGCAGCAGGTTTTTTGCCCTAATTCCCCCTCAGGGGAAGTCAGTAAGGGATACTCTAGTTCATGCTTGGCCCTCCAGTCTCCTATATATTCTTACCTTCCTTTGCCCCTTATTCCCAAATTTCTTCAGAAGGCTCTCCAGTTGAAGAGCATGTTAATCCTCATTGCTCCCTTCTGGCCTTGGCAAGTATGCTTCCTCTTCCTATGGTCTCCTCCACTATGTCTTCCTTGGATGCTGGACTCCATTCCAGATCTACTATCACATCCATCAGGGATGACTCATCCAGACATTACAGGCCTCAGATTGACCACATGGTTTCTCCAGTTACAGTGATGGCTAAACATTCCAGGCTTTCCTCACCTGTTTGCCAGATTTCATTTTAATTCCACAGAAACTCTTTACTTGAAAAAGGTATATGAGTAAATGGAAGACATTCTTCTTTTGGGCACAAGAAAGAGAGTGTGATTCTTTCACTGCTTCAGTCTCCACTGTTTTGGATTTTCTTGCTTCAATTTTCCAAAAGTGGTGCTGGTTTCTCCACCATATAGGTGACAATGTTTCCGCTCTGGCATCATCCAAGCTCTGTAAAGCTTTCCATAAAGGTTCCTTTTTGCTTAGACCTCCAGTAAAGGATACCACTCCACCTTGGGATCTTACCATTGTTACAGAGCTTGGTACAATCTTCCTTTGAGTCCTTGGTTAAGTCAGATCTCAAATCTCTTTCTCGGATGACAGTCTTTCTTGTGGCTATTACTTTTGTGAGCCAAGTTTCTGAACTCCAAGCACTTTCTTCAAAACTGCCTTATTTGATTTTAGCGTTACCTTACATACTAACCCCTCATTTCTACCCAAAATTGCCTCTGACACAAGCATCAATCAGGTTAGCAATCTGTCATTTTTTTCCCCCAAATTTTGACAAAAAAGGAGAGTACATGCTTCACCTTTTAGATGTGCATAGACAACTTTGTTTTTGTCTTCACAGGACAAAGGAATTTAGAAAAACTGACCAACTGTTTATTTCCTTTTCCAGTAATAAATTGGGAAACCCAGTATCCAGAGTTACCCTAGCCAAATAGATAACAGATTGCATTTCCTATGTTTACTCTTAAGTTTTAGCCTTGCTAAAACCTCCAGAAGCGCACTCAACTAGATCTATGGCCACATCATCTGCCTTCTGGGCCAGAGCTTCTATTGATGATGTTTGTGCAGATGGCACTTGGTCTAATGCTCATACATTTATTGCTCATTAGAAGTTGGATATCATTTCCAGAAATAGGGCTGCATTTGGTTTAGCGGTTGTCGGAAACATTCTTCCATGAGGGCCACCCTAGCTTATCATAGCTGGGGACTTGAGGAATGAGTGAAAATGACAACATCAGATATAAAGGTATGTATTCCAATCACTATGCATCCGTGTTGCCCATTTTCATTCTTCATCAACTTCCCTCATCTTTGCCTTTGGGAGTGACCTGTTGAAGTTTTTTTTAGGAACCATACTTCCTGTTTGAGCCCCTGTTATTTACCTATACTGTTTTCTTTATTATTATACTCTATATTGTAGATTGGTGTATAGTAACAGCAAACTTGATTTGAGGTAATGCAGCATTTAGGGGCATTATGGGTAAAGGGAGAAGCTCGAGAGTCAGATTCATGACTCTAGAGGAACACGGCCTTGTCGGATCTGAGGGTGGATCCAAGATGCATGTGTTGAGGAAGAATGAAAATGGACAACACAGATGCATAGTTACATAACTTAATTTTTTTGGACTACTGGATCCCCCATAGCCTAAGGCATAGATAGCTTGGGATAAATCTCTCTGCTTGAGGGCCACCATGCTGATTTGCTTTAAACCTCCTCATTCACTTGGATCTAGTAGAGACTGACAGTTTCATACATTTGTCCAGGTGCAAGACGAACTTGTTTGCATAGCTCTTTGCAATATTGACATTATGGATAATACTATTAAATTTGAATTTTGAGATTTCATCATAGAATTGCAGGAAATGTGTACATTTAAAGTTCTTCAGTTCTCTGATATTTGTTTCTGATGGTTTAGAGGTTTTGATGTTGAAGATTACTAGTTTGTGGTCAGACTTGACCAGTGAGGGGATGTCATGGTGATGGTGCATACAAATACTAAGTTTATGTTCAGGTCAAAAATATTCTGGTCTCTAGTAGAGTAATTAACAATCTGGTCCAGTGAGTTCTTTACAAATTTTAAGATTTTTTTTTTTTGAGCATATTGTATGTTAGTGGTGTAGGCCCCACATTTTATCACCAGGCAGTTAATATCACCTAGGATAACAGCATTCCTACTTATGGGAAGTTGATCAAGAAAATTTAAGAATGTTGTGTGATTTTCTAGAGTTATAGAGGGGATCATTTAGCAAGCTGTAATCTGATAGCTGATCTTATTCGGCATGATTTAAATCTCTGTAAGCTTTGCTTGTGGGCCTTTAGGTATCTCTCTCAAGGTAATTTAATATGTAACAAATATGGATACACCACCACAGTTTCAATCAGAATTTAAATTAGTGGTAAGCACAAAGCCCAGTTATTAATGGAGTGCTGTCTAAGCACTTAAACCAGATTTCTGTAAAAACACACACATGAATGTACTTAATATGCAGGAGGGCCTCCAAGGTACAACTATTTTTTTTGTTTAGGTTTCTAGCATTGATTATTGCCACCTTCATATTGTCCAGTGGTTGATTTGTTTTGGAAGTTAGGTTGGGATGTCCATCAGCACAATACGGGCAGTAAAAGCTTTCACCAGTAAGTGGAAGCCTTAGCATGAGAGATGCTACCTGTCTTTGGTGAAGCAAGTATTGTTATTGATATCTCATCCCGTGCTGAAACATACTTTATCTTCTTAGAATGACCAGGTATTTAGCCAGTTAAACCCAGTCATCTTTTCTTTATACCTTGGCATCATTTTTGGTTATGGGAGGACTTTACTCAGTACTAAGGTATTTCCTGCATTTGTGGCATGCATGGAAGCTTTTTCATTTCTTTGTCTACATCTCTCATGGTTTTGTGGGCCAGGTCAATTACCCCAAAATGGGCCACCACCATGTTGTACTGAATTTTGTGTGGTATAAGGATCCTCTGTGCCCTTCTAACTTCTGCAGTATTGACCCCTGAAAGACAGCTTACTCTTACTCTACTTTGTTCAGCCTTATAAGTGTAAAATTCATGTGCCTTACTATGGAGTTTATATATCATTAGTATATTAATATTTGTGTTTGAAGATCACTTTGTTGTAATTTTTCTAAGATGTGCTTTTTCTTGGTGTTCTCTATGTCCTTCAGTTGTGTTGTCACTAATCGGTGTTGCAGTGCTTAGTTTATGCTGGACCTTGCAACCTACTAGTCTATTGTGGCTTGGACAAGGATATTTTAACTGCCTCAGCAAATGATAATTTAGATAGACACAAGTGAAAGATGCAGTGAAAAGTCTAAGGAAGGATGTGTAAAGCCTGACCAAGTGTCAGAAAGATGACATCTAAGGTTGAGTGCAGCCAAATGCAAAGTACTACACCCAGGCTGCAACAGGCCTGGTGTATAGTATTAGCTTAGAAGAATGGACTGGGAATTTTGGACATTCCTGGAGCATAACGAGGGGACAGTGACAGCAGTGAATATTGGAAGGGGGGATAGACTTCAGAAACAAAGATGTACTGCATCCATTATGTTTGCCCTCTCTTAGGCCATACCTAGAATACTGTATGCAGTTTCACAAGGGCATGCTCAGAAAAAGACATCGGGCTTCTTGAAGGAGTCCAGAGAAGAGCCACAGGAAGGATGCATGGAATGAAGGGGAAAAGTAGAATCTATAGAAGCTGAAGCTGTTTTCACTAGAGATGAAAAGAGAAGGAAAGACACAATATTGGTGCACAATGTCACAACAGTGAGATGTGAAGGAATTGTCTTGAAAAGAAAGGACAGATCGGGAAGGAAGAGGACACAGATAGTAAATTTTAGGGAGCTAACTACTCCCTGTATTTGTGGAAGTACATCTTCAGAGAGTACTCCGGACCCATGGAATAGACTGCCAGAATTGATGCAGAGAAAGAATACATGGTGACCTTCAGAAGAATATGATATAGGTGGCAAAAGTTTACAAACAAAAGTATGGATAGAGAGGATGTAGCAAGTTAGATGTACTAAAAGGGCAGACTAGACAGGCTTATTGTGATGTCCTGCTATCAGGGATAAGTAACCCCTCCCAGGACGCATTATCTCCTCCAAGGTGCTAGGATATCAGTGCTACTTGGGTGTGCATGTGAGGGAGGTGAAGAGGGCCTTCATTCAAAAAGTTTTCTGCCAGTCATAGTTCAGTGAAACCAATTCAGTAAATCATAGTGATCTGGATTGTTTCTGATGTTTGGAGGGACCCCTTGTAGCAGGCCTGTCCAACCTTTTCTGTAACCTTGTTATGTTTTATGCATTATCTTGTGTTGTGGTATTTTTGCTCTCTTCACCTAGCATTTTGCTATTTAAGAGAAATAACTAAAAGGAATAAAGGAACCTGTTTCAATTATACTGGTGACTTGGGTAAGAAGTGTGTTGTCTAAAGCCATATTGGTAGACCTGCAACTTCTGGTACTCTGTAGGCCATGGGATGTTACTACTTAGTGTGGCAGTTGCTGTGAAGTTTCTTTCCTCTGTTATGGTAAATAAATAAAAATGAATTTAACTTAGTTTCCCCTAGTTTTGTTTTGGAATCTAGTTTATAAAGGACTGATTGAGTTTATGTTGGAGTGACTGAGCTGACTTAGTCAGGTTAATGCTGATTGCAAAATATTACTCAGCCCCAAATACTTGTTATGAGATAAAATCCAGGCTGATCTAAAGAGACTGTGTCCAGTAAAATATAAATGCATAACCTTACACAAACATGTTTAGCTGGTTCTTCTGATCTATAATTTTAAAGACTGAGAAGTAGGTTCTAAAACATCTCTTCTTAAAAAACTAAAACCCACTAAGCTAGCAGCTGACCTTCTCCCAGCTGAGTTTCTGCAAAAAGCAGCTGAGGCCATTTCCTATCCCGTCTCCATAATCATAAACCGTACCTTGTCAGAAGCCTTCATCCCCTCCATATGGAAAATGTCCCACATTATTCCTCTCCATAAAGGTGGTAGCTCACTAGAGCTAACCAACTACAGACCTATAGCTATACTCTCACCCCTGGCCAAAATTATGGAAAAGTGTGTCCACAAACAACTGATGGAACACCTCACCAAAAATAAAATTCTAGCCAACTCCCAACATGGCTTCAGGCCAAATCACAGTACCACATCAGCCCTACTATCCTTTTCTAATACCATCAATAACTTCAGAAACAATAATAAACTATCATCTGCTCTTTTCTTAGACCTCACCAAGGCCTTTGATATGGTGAACTACATTCAACTCCTCCATACATTAAAAAAACTATCACTCAGCATTTCCACGCTGAAATGGTTCCAATCCTACCTGTCCAATAGGCAACAGGCTGTTCTATGGCAGGACAAATTATCCACATGCCTACCTGTTACACTTGGAGTTCCCCAAGGATCTATTATTGGCCCTCTTCTCTTCACCATCTTTGTTAATGACCTGCCCACAATCACCCCCCCATGCCACATGCATTTAATATGCAGATGATTCGACTATCATCAGCACTGCCTCCAACCTGGCAGACCTCACTGCTTCAACCCAAGACACTTTCAACCTAATAGAAAAATGGTTCTCAAGTCGTCAACTAGTTCTCAACCCCAACAAAACAAAACTACTTACTTTCTCACCCACTAACAAGACTCTTCCCCCCACCTTCTCTATTACATCCTCCAATGGAATCACTATATCACCAGAAGCTCACACAAAGCTATTAGGTGTTACCATTGATAACTCCCTTAAATTTGACACCCATTTCAATCTAACCATCAAAACCGTCAATAAAAAGCTTGGCTCTCTCTATAAAGTAAAACACTTTCTCACTTCTCACGCTAAAATTACAATTGCCAGCACACACCTACTATCAACTCTTTTCTATGCCTCCCTCCTTTTTACAAACCTAAACAAGACAACCCTTAACAAACTTGCTTCTTGTTACAATCACATAGCTAGATTTGCCACAAATTCCACCTTTAGAACGCACCACTGCACTAACTTGAAGCAACTAGGGTGGTTAGAGTTTTCCAGCCAACTCCATTTCAACCAACTTAAAACGGCTCACCAGATACTGTATCACCCAGAGAAAACACCAGCTCTGAAAAACATCATTCACCCCTATATTAACCTGCAATCTTTACGCTCCTCCAATAAGATCTTAGCTCAGACTACCAAAGCCAATAATTCTGCTGGGGATTCTCTATTCTCAAACTTTGTAGGTAAAATGTGGAACTCCCTACCGACCATGCTCACCTCAGAACCTTCACTCCTACAATTAAAAAAAAAGCTTAAACCCCATCTCAATACTCTCTGGCAATGTCCCTGTTCCAAACCTGATTAACCACTATCATTTACCCTTCTCTTACCTCACTATCCTTAACCGCTTTTTAACAAGGCGCCTCACCTTTGTAACTGACCTATGTTTTTTTTATATGCTGCTGTTATTTTTTTCCCAAGATGTGATGTATCTTTATATTGTATTTAGAACTCAACTATCTTCCTTTTTTGCATTAACAATGTTCATATGTCTGTTATGTACCTGGAGCTTTTCTCCCCAGGCCTCCGCTGAAAATGGACATGTATCCAGTCGGACTCTCCCGGTTAACAAATGTAAAATAAATAAAATAAATAAAGCTAGTAGGAAAAAATGTAGTCATATGAAAAAAAATGTTGTCAGTTCTCTTTCCCTGAGTACTTCTACTTTTTAAGTGATTAAACATGCCAAAGGATATGTTGTAATGCAGCTTAAGCTTCAGATGTCAAGAAGTGAGGCATATATGAGTAGGCTCAAAATAAGAAATATTAACACACCATTACCTACTTATTAAGTACATCCGTCTTTAGTAAATTGTATACATCCTTATACATCATTCATTTTGTTGATTTTTACTGAGCTGGGCAGCTACTGCTTGAATAATTAACTTAGTTAAATAATACCCCTTGCCAAATTTGTATCTAGTATTTGTGTTTCATTATTTTCTACACAAACATATGTACTATGAACATGAAATGAAAGGGTGAATGACATGAACAATCTTTTCTGTTTTACTTTTTTGTGGGTATGTTGTACTTGTCTTGCACTAATGTCAAAGATCATGAACCCTTTAAGCACTTTTGTGAGACATTTTATGTTGGCTGGGGAGGTGAGGAAACAAGGTGCACTGTGTAAGCAATTGCTGAAATACAATGTGTAACGGCATGCAAATAGTTTACTTAATTGGAGCGGACCCTCCTTCACTTGAAGACGTCATGTCAGAAAGCAACTTGTAAATGATGACCACTTTTTTTTTTCTTGTTAGGTTTTCACTGGAATTTTCACTGCTGAAATGTTTTTGAAACTAGTTGCCATGGATCCATACTACTATTTCCAAGAGGGCTGGAACATTTTTGATGGCTTCATTGTTTCCCTAAGTTTAATGGAACTGGGTTTGGCAAACATTGAAGGTCTCTCAGTATTAAGATCATTCAGATTGGTAAATATCTTTTTTTGCATTTTTTCCCCAGATTTTAGTTTCATTGTGTTATAGCAAAGAAAGTATTTAGGATGTTATCTGTAAGTAAAAGTGTGTTAAAATTAGTTGTCCCTAAATGGATGCATGTGTAATCCAATACTGACTTTTTGCTTCCTTATTGTAGAGAGTATTCCTTGAATGGCAAAATGTATGATGTATTTTTGCAGTCAGATTTAGTGTCCACCTTTAAGAAAAAACTCCTAGCTCAGCAGGGAACATGATGGCCTGAGAGGCTAGTCAGTCCGACTGCTTCTGCACTTGAATGTGTTACTGCAGGATAGCCTGTTTAACTTTAAGAGTGATGATACTGTGATTGACTTTTGAAAATACCTTAAACAGAGACATAATAAAGGGATTAATTTAGAAAGGTATGTAATAAGCTGATAACATTTTAGCATACAAAGCATAAATGTCTAAGATGCCACTTTGCTGGCTATAAAGAGGTATATATTGTTTTCACAGAAATTGTTATAAAGGCTATGGTAGGTAGCTAGTACAAAGATACTAGCACTGTTATTAGTAAATGACTGTGAAATAGGTGGAAGGGAAAAGTGATGCAGCTTGCTAGCTCTCCTCTCCTCTCCTCCAGGGGTGGATGTGTTTAAGTCCTCATTCCTCTGGAGCAGCTCAGTTGGAAGCTGAAGAAGCATGCAGGAGCACTGGCCTTCAGGGGGGTGGGGTAGCTATGTGAGGTTCTATCATTCACTGAAGCAGGTGACATTGCACTCCCCAAGCATGCCCATTGCATGCTGAATCCTTTGGTGGATTACTCAGAGGGAGGTAAGGCAATGCTTTAAGTAAAAAATAATCCACCCTTGATGGGTGCTTGTCCCACCTGACCAACCTCTGCCCTCCAGTGAGGGAGGGAATGATTGAGGCAGTTTGTTGAAAGGGAGCTGATGATCAACAGGCAGTGGAGGTGGCAAAGATGACAAAAGCAGAAAAAGTTTGAAGTTGTAGTGCACTTGTGTTCATTTTGTGAAGGGGGTAAGCTTGATAATAATAACTTTGAATCTGAACAATGTGCAAAAAAGGTTAAACAACTGTGTAATTTAAGAATCCACAGAACAGAAGTCTCATTAGTCAAAGCAATTGTGTGACTGTTTAGCAGTTTTTATATATTAACAATCGCAGAGGTTCTTAACCGCAAAATCAAATAAATGTCCGCTGACCCCAGAATTGTATTTTGGAAATGGTCTTGTAGCCAAAGCAGATTATTTATCAAAACATGGTTTCTACCTGTACAGTGAGTCATCTTACCCATACATTAAAAAATAACAAAACGACTTCAAAATAATCATCAACACAAATTATAAAATACCTGGGGGGTATTCAGCTACATCTGTGACTCCCCAGTGAAGCACTAAAAAGAAGATCTTTTTTGCCTTTTCTGTCCCCTGCTGACCATCAGACCCTCTCTCAATCACCTGTTTGTTTCTCATGCACTGGGGTATGAGTGAGCAAACTGACTTAGGTAGTCATCAGGGCATTTGATTTTTTCCTTTGTGAAATGGCACAGATATTTTAGCATGATTTAGCAGTGTTATGTTTGATAGAGGACCATCATGCTGCAGAAAGGGCTGTATATTAAAATATAACAGTTGTAGTAATGGTAGTAACTGCACTTCTGGTATAGTCTTGCTGTGTGTGTTTACATAAACATAAGAGGAAGAATGAGATGGTATGCTTATGATTATGTTCATATGCATAATGAAGAGTCTAGTAGCTGCAATGTGGACACTTTGAACAGGCTGCAGAAGACCACCACAGTAAAGTGCCAACTTAGTTCATCCTATAAATGAGGAAAAGAGATAGGAGAATCAGAAATGGGGCAGGAGCAAGCAGAGGAGTGCACACAGTGGTAACCTGAAGGGAAGTTGTCTGTGTGGGGAGGAGAAGGGGATTTTTTTTTTTGAGACAGACACCCAATTTCCATTTTTTATGAAGAAGGGTAGAGGGGAAGGGTAGCAAGGAGCATGTTGGGGAGGAAGGGGATTATGGAAAGTAGCAGTGGCAGGCTAACACATATAATGTAATAGATGGGCAGGAGAGGTAGGAACATAAAAGAGAAGGGCGGCAGTGAGAGAAGCATAGAGACAGAGGGGAAGGATAGGTGACGGTGGGTGGATTGGGATACAAACAAAGTATGGAGAGTGGCACAAAGAAGCAGAATGCCATGACAGGGATAGGCAGGGCACAGAGGGTCTGCTTGATAGGAATGGAAGAGAACCTACACTGAAATCTAAATGGGCTTGGCTCCCCCTGCAGTGGTCTGATGGACTGGGCTGGATGGTCATGTGATACTCTCTATCAGGGCTTCAGTGTGAGCATTCAGCTGCCAGCCCACCTTAGCTGTGACCAACTCCTACTTTGTCAGTGGGTTGCCCAGGGAGACCCCTCCAGGCTACTGCCAAAGGAGGAGTCTCCACCTACCCCCAAGACGTGGCTACGGGGGCCACCATTAAGCCCTCCAAGATTACCCTGCAGAGGAGCAGGCCTGGCATCTGCTGATGACCTGGCAGCAGGCACCCCCAAATCATGTTATGCACCACAGCAGATTCTTTAGAGGGAGACCAAAAACAGATAAATGAAAAATAAAACACAGTGGTATTCACATGTATGACTATCTGACTCCAGTTTTAAATGAGAGAGATCCACTTACTACACTTACCTGCTACCTGGAGAGACTGGCACTTCTCCTTAAGCTGTTTTATTTATGGCAACTTTCTCAGGTGCTGTAAGATGTAAAACAGATGGTAATCAGTATGGTTTGTGCCTGTCAACAGAAGGCAGGAGCAGCAAAAGACAACAGAAGGTTCCATTGTAAAACCATATACACAGTGATGGCTATAGAATGTTGTTTCTCTCTGTCCCTAATCTCTCTCTCCTACTACTGGAGCAGGTAGGTTGGTGCCACTGCAGATCACTGTACCTGTGCTTTGCCCTGTGAGGTTCACTAGAGCAGGTGATGCAAGTGACATCACTCGCAATCCTGTCAAGCTGTTGCCAGAAATCAGTTTTATACAAAGCGCCATCATATTTTCCCAAAAGGTGCTCCATATAATCCCTCTACATCAAGTAGAGAAAGATCTTGGTATCTTTGCTGTCCCGGGTAGGAGCCATGCTGAAACCAGTGTCTGAAGAGACTGTGTTCACTCTGCACATTTAAAACAGAGGAAAATAGTAGCATCAAGTGCCTGACTGCACTTTAATGACACCACATGATGCATATTGTTCAGCTGCAAGGGTGTACGTTGAAAAGAATTAGTAGTGCCAACAGGCAGTGATATGAGCTTTGTAGAGTCTATGCATGAGCGTACTGTGCACATGACCTTCCATCCCTGGAATGGGTAGGGATAGTCATGATATCACTACCATTGAGTTTGGCTGTTAATACATCTCATTATAGCAATGATTCACAGACAAACATGCTAAATCACCTAATTAGCATAGTCACCATGCTGTGAGGCCTGTTTTAGTCTAATAAAAAGTACAGGCTGTTTATTTTGGTAGACTGTATTACAACAAGCAACTTAGGTACAGGAATAACATTGGATAATGGCTTGTACTGCCTTATAGGCTTACTGAAAGCAGAGAAGACAACTGCTAATAGACCTTAACACTGCAGTTTGCACCCAAAGGCCATGGAAGCAGCATGAACAGATATTGAGCACTGGAGTGTGCAAGGTAGTATCACCATGAACATGACAAGTGAATTTTTTGCTGTGTGATATTGGGGTTCTTACCCTTATAGGAAACAGGGGACAAGGACATGACAGGTTACTGTCCTGCTTGAGGGGGGGGGGGGTGCTCACTCTGAGCAGAACCCAAAGGCAGGACAGTGTTACTGTCTTAGGATTCATATCAGTTTGTCAAAGGCAGTTTTGGTGAATGCAAAAAGAAAACAGTTTGCTGAAACCACCCTCAGCGAACATTAACAGAATTATTTTTGCAGGTGGCAAGCCCTCTACCCCTCCCCATTTCTATATACCAACTCCAAGGTTGCACAGCAGTGAAGAAAAAGGCAACCTCCACTGTCAGCAAAAGTGGTTTTGACATACTACTTTGTTTGCATTTGCCAAAACTACCTTCGACAAGATGACATTCCCCCCATCCTGCTGTGGAAGAGGATCACACTGTACTATATGCCCACAGACTGGAAGATATGCTACAGGGAAAATGGGGCTTCCTTTCCATAGGTCATACTGTGTGCTGTAAAAGTGCTGCCAGATGGTGGGCTGTGGTAACCAAGCCCTTGCCACTGTTGTTGGTATAGTACAGGATGTAGATAGTTTAGACTGCAAAGGACAGTGTTCACACACTCCATTCCACACGTGTAACGCACAGGTGTAAATGCCTTATCTTAGGACCAAGAGAACAACAGAGGCTGGAAATGTTCACCACACTGGAGACATTTTACTGCAGACCGTATGCGTACACGGCATCCGTAGCCTTGACAAGGGTAAAACAGAGAGGACTTTCCAGAATTAGGTGTAGCAAGTTGCGGAGCAGAATATTAATGCTGTGGGCATCCATGATAAGAAGTAGTACAAGTGCACTGCAGAGTTTCTGACAGGATACAGTAGACCAGGACCAACACACAGGATATTGCTAGGGACAGATCCACCACATGAGGTGGCTTACCAACTCAGACGTATTTCACTGAGTTGGAAGTGTTCCTGGTCATCTATTCTAGGGCAGGTGTGCTTACATTCATACCTGGCAGTGGTCTGGATTTGGGAGCTGGGCTGATGATGCCTGCCAGTGTGTTTTTAGGAATGTATTGGGTTAGTCCTAGAAAGTTTCATTACTGTTGTCCACCGACCCATATATGTGAATGGATTATTCATCTGAACATGTATAAATATCTGTTTTGCATGACATTGGGGCTGCATTCTTGATAATCTATGTCACAAGGCATGTATATGTCCACATGCTGTCCAGCTACTTGTCATGTATCAGTATGTGTGCCACACATTTGGGGGAGTGACAGATAAGTTTCATCTTGCACAGGCATGTTATCTGTATGCTTTCAAAAGTTCTAGTGGTGGAGGGTCCAGCACAATAGGTCAGCACATGCCTGATATAAGTGTGTCATCTGTGGCTGATATTGACACCATGTCTGTGGCACAGTAAGATGACACAAAGACACTGTCAGCAATGTTAACGTTGGAAGGCATGCCCACATTCCCTGTATATGAAGTGACATTGAAGGGGTAGGTTGAACTTCCAGCATCAACTATGTTTAACACTGGACATCCTCTCCATGTTAATTTCACTCAAGATACTCAGTAATAACAGAGGTGTATGCACACTCTGTAACAGAGAGGCATTTAGGTGCCAGTCACTCCCATGACTCCAGATAATTCCCTGATCTAGGTGCTACCCTTGGCATCAGTCTGTAGATGTACAGGTCAGAGATCCATGTCAGAGAGCTACAACACACACAGTGGTAAAGAGGATGAGCATGCGAAGTGGCCTTCTTGAGGTTGTGCAACAGGTGGATGGACTGCAGATGGGCTGCAGCAGATGCAGAGTGATGTGGCATATAGGAGTTTGTAGCAAACATGCTTGTGCAGGGCATTTGTAGCCAACCTGGCATTCATTGGTGCATCCAGGAGGCGTGTGACAAATGTCTTCTGTTATGCCTCCACAGACTGTACCAACTGTGGACCTGCAAGGCTGTGGATGTATGGTGGTTTATCACAGGCCATATTTATACTGATTTTAGATACTGTTCTGGTTACTGTAACACTACCACCCCTGGCTACAGCTTCCTATAGCCCTAGTTGTTTGCACACCCGCAGTTGTTTGCTGATGTTTACTCATCTCCACTGTGGGGTTGTTCCACCAGGCCACCTTTTTCTGGGTCTTTCAGTTCCATGCCATCCTTATTACTTCTTGGCCTTCTAAGTGCAACACCTTACCATAACCATCCACTGAGTTAAGGATGCCATCTATCTTTTGCTTTTTAACATGAGGGAGTCATAATGAGGATCCTAACATACTCCGGAACTGCTTGCACCATCCCTTGGACATGTTGCCCCCAGTCCTATTAAGATTGTTGTCACCCCTCCCCACTATTCCTTATCTTGGCTACAGGGTTTCTCCCTTTCATCAGTAACTGTAAAACTTTGCTGTTTTTGTAACTGTTAATGTGAACCCCTATCTGATTTGTTTTTGTAACTTTGATCTTGTAGATTAACAATGCAGTGCCCCCTGACTAGCTTTTCCACTCAGTCCTTTAGATGTTTTTGCACATTTTAGTATTTTGGATCTCTTTCAACATTTAATTATGAATCTTTTTCTCTTTTTTGTACTTCTGTTCCCACTCTTATAACTGGCTTACTCTAACAACTTCCTCCTTCATTGCATCCCCTCCTTGTATTTTTCCTTTGACAACTGCTGCTTACAAAAACACTTAGACACCTATTTTGTGTCGAATATGTAATCACTATGCTTCAAATATTGTTTGCAATCATAAAGGTTGTGCAATAATCTCTTTGTAAAATTTTCTCTTACTACGTTTTTTTTTTAAGATTTTCTCCCCAGGCCTCCACTGAAAAGGTTCTTGCTTGACCTATTCGGACCTTTCCTGTAGCAAAATGCAAATAAATAAGCAAATAAATACAGGGCCACGCAATACACTTAGCAAATAAATACAGGGCCACACAATACACTTAGACAAGGTTCAGAGGGTGGAAGTTCCATCACATCCTTAGAAAATGTGATCCCCAACGCCACCTGACCTCCTACCTCCATGGCTCCCACATTCCTCTCCCGTAGCCCTTGCACCTCTGTTAGGGTTGCTGTCTGCAGTCAAATGATGATGACTGTGCCCCACCCTCTCTGGCCTGTGTTGGTTAGGTAGTGTCTGATGCACAGCATGGTAATTTGCAATGTAATGCACAGTCTAGGTGTGTTAGTGTATGTGTCAGTTTTATTCACTGTTGTCCACATAATGGGTTATAGCTGTGGACTGGACACTGCCTCTTTGCCAGTGCTGCTATATATTGCACCTATCTCTGCCTCATATGGAATATTGCCATAGCCTAAAATGTTCCCATGTTGTATCTGCTTTTATGCCATGATACTGAATAACATGGTGCTGGTGCAGACCGTAAATATCTTATTTCAGGTCTCTGACGCATACTGTAGTCCACAACCAGATGTATCCAGGCAATGGAAGCAAGCCTTCATAAGTCAGAAGGCACTTCCGATGGTACCTTGCTGGTGCAGGTAACATGTGCTTAATGTGGGAATCCTGGGACATGCCCGGATGGTGCAAACACATTGTATACAATATTGTGTGCACTGCACACCACATTTCTGTTGATGGACTGAAAGCTATTCTGGTTGATATACTGGATGCTATTTGGTGTAGGTAGGGCCTTTACAGTAATGTAGGTGTGCAGACAGTGGCCCCCAGGAACTCAGAGAAATTGGGATTTATCGTAGAATGCGTGCATTTTGGTGAATGTCTCTTCTATTGTCCATGGAAACCAATTATACTCCTTTACATGTTGGAGTACCACATCAAGGAAGAGTTGTAAGATTCCCAAAAAGGATCCTTGTGAAACTCCTAATGTGTCATTTGTCAGATACTGAAAGTTCCTTGTAGCAAAAATAGTTATTGCTACATAAACCTGTGTGCCCACTGTGATAATTATTCCACGCACCCCTGTTGATTCCATGTGTTAATGGCACATGTGGACTAACTCTGGCATGGTAACCATCAACAATATATTGGTTGAGGAAGTGATGGTCTGTTAGCCACTGATGGACTCATCAGCAACATGAGGGTGAAAACATGCAATATTGTAGCCACTCGCTATGAAGATGACCACTAAAACATGCTGCTGTGCTAATGCTGATGCTTCACCTCCTAGCGTAATATACTTTGGATCATGTACACACTGAAATATCCTGGCTTTCAGAATGGTTTATTACATCAGTTTATCATGTTAATTTATACATTTTTGAATCACTCCACTGTGTGTGAATCTGTTATTTGCATGTGTGACAGCTGTCATTAGCATGTTGATACTTGTGTGCATGCTGTTATGCAGTCATTTCAGTACAGTACACACCATACTATTTCTCTGGTAGCACAGTCATTCCACTTATGCCTCTGAATCTCCTCTTCTCTGTATATCAGCAGTCACTGCACTATTTCATATAACACTGTATGTGGGTTGTTTCTGATTCATCATCGTTTTTCTCATTTCTTTCTACATGGAGTCAAGGTGTTGCTTTAGCTTTCACCATCTGTCTTAATTCATTGCCACTTTCTTACTTTCTTTGGCAGTCATGCCTGATTGGCACAGGTCTTCTCTGACACTATCCATCTGTTTCTTGTCTGGACATCCTCTTTTCCTCTTGCCTTATTCCTATCTCAAGTCTTTTTCATCATATAATCTTCTCGTTTTCTACACAAGTGACCAAACCACTGAAATCTGTTCTCTCTGACTTTTTCAGCAAATGGGCTACTTTCTGTTCTGCACTGATGTTGTAATTTCTTCTGCCCCTCATGTCAAACACTTTATTTCCAGCACCTGTCGCTTCCTCAGTTGCTCTACCTCACCGCCTTCCAAATTCTTAGCTAGCTAAAGACTTATCTGAATTCATTGAACTTTGGTTACTTTTCAGTAGCAAAGCCTCTTCTCTAGAGGATAAAAGATGTACAGAGGCTGATTTTCTCCAAATGTCTTTATTAGTAGATGGATGAGCACTTATACAGATCTGCAAAAGTTCCAACATTTTAATGGAAATGTTAAAACATTGGAACTTTTGAAGATACTGAAAAAGGAGGGGAATCTCACAGAATAAGAGAAAGAGCAACTGCAATGTGAGTAAGGGAAAATAAGGAAAATTAAAGTTTTGGTATGGCCCAGCCAGAGCCCAGATGTAAATTCAATAGAAAATCTGTGGGGTGACCTGAAGAAGGCTGTGCACAAGAGATACCCTCACAATCTGACAGATTTGGAGCGCTTTTGCAAGGAAGAGTGGGCAAATTTTGCCAGGTCAAGATGTGACATGCTGATAGACTCCTACCCAAGAAGACTGAATGCTGTAATTACATCAAAAGGTGTTTCAACAAAGTATTAGTTTAAGGGTGTGCACACGTATGCAACCAGCTTATTTTATGTTTTTCATTTTTTTTATATTTTTTACCCTAACACATGTATTTGTTTTTCAGTTGACTTGTACAGTTTATAGGTCACATTAAAGGTCAGAAATGTTTTGAAATGATTTATTGTGGTCTCATTTTTTTATATCACAAAACTTTGTGCTCAAAGTTTTTGTGCTCTGGAGTTGTCCTCAACAAAATAATTGCTTTCTAAACTCATGCATGTTGTATAAATACATCCTTATTTTCCCTTAGGCACATTGCAGTTGCTCTTTCTCTTATTCTGTGAGATTCCCCTCCTTTTTCAGTACTTTAACCTTTGTTACCCTCTCTAAATAATTCCTATTACTTCTATCCCATATTTCTGTTATTTCTAAAATATTTTTGTTAATTGTACCACATTTTAAACTCCATTTTCATTTTATCTCTTCTGAATAAGTCACTTTTCCCTAATAATGCTTGAATTATTTCCACTTTTCATTCCTTTAATTCCTTTTTAACAGGTAAGTAGGATATAACCCATATAGCTAAGCGTACTGCAGTAGTGATCAGTTGAACATCTACTGTTATAAGTTTACTTACACAACTGTACTTTTCTATAGGCTTATCTGTCATGGAGAACACAGAAACACAGAAATCCTCTATCAACAGATAAAACAGCTGGTGTAAAAATATATTGAATCCAAACAGCAAAACAAAACACCAGCTGTACCACAGTTAGGAAATTTATTGTAGAAAAACACACAGGTAAGCGCTTTCAGGGATGTACCCCTTCAGACATCTTGCGAAAAACCTCTCACTCCTTATATAGTATTTAATCAAACACATGACACCAATTAAAACTTAGAGGTAGACCTACAAAAAATGATAATTTAATTTTTTTTTTAATCTTTAAAGAACATTTTCCAATACAAACCTAAAACATATACATTGCATCTAATACACATCAATAATATTTGATACTAAATAACTATATTAGGAAATTACAACGTATAAATAGTGATATATATATAAACAAAGGACTTGTAGATATATAAAGACTAAAAAAAAAAATATATATATATATATATATATATATATATATATATATATATATATATTTTTTTTTTAATGTTGTTACGCACTTAAACTTTATGTGCATACACATCAAAAATGCAAATAAATTAATTAAATAAATAAATAAAATAGGCTAAACTGCTTTCTAATGGTTAAGACATAAAACTGTCAGGACTAAACTTTTAAAATGTTCACAATTTCTTTAACATTTTTAATGTCCCTATAATGTCCCAGTATTCTGTCTCTTAACCGTGTATTAGTTTTGCCTATATAGAAACTGAAACATATACTATACAAGAGGCAAGATAAACCACATTAGACGACGTGCAGTCAGCATATTGGCTACTATTGAAACTGAAACCTATCGATGGATGCACAAAACGTCTGCCACTGTGAATGTATTTACAAGCTGCACAATCTCTACATATATATATGTACCAAGTCTGTCAGATCTCTTCAAGATAAGGGATGTATCATTCTTATAGCACAAATGACTTTTAAGTGTTCTATTGTTTCTGAATCTAAATTTGGGCCTAGGCCCAATGATATCTTTTAAATTGTCAATTGTGGAGAGAATACCCCAATTCCTAGTAATGACGTCACAGACTAGATTAATATTGCTCGCAAAGGTTAATGGCATTCTTAGGATATTGTCACTATCACTATGTTTGTGACTAACCATGTTGTAATTAACATTCTGATTATTGGACTCGGTATTAACACATTCTTTAAAATAAGGTCTACACTTTCCATTTCAGTTGTTCCAACCTTCATCGATACATTTATTAATAGTCTGTGCATTGTACCCCCTCTCTAAAAATTCTGTCTTCAGTTTATGTATGGCCTAATGGTTAAGGTGTTTGCCTTACAAACACAAGGTCCGGGGTTTGAGTCTCACAAGGGATAATTGGCTAGGCTTAAAATGGCTTGCAAGGGCAGTTAGCTTAGTACTAATCTATGAACCTATGTAGTGCTATATTTCGCTTAGTATGATAGGATGCATACTAGTGCTATGCAGGTAGTTATTCTTCCTGACAGGTTTTCTATATAAACTGGTTTTGATATGGTTCAAATCATCTTTTCTTATCTTAATGTCCAAAAATCAATCTCATAGAAAGAATATTTAGATGTGAATCTAAGAAACCTAGTTGTACTATTCAAATAGGAAAGAAAATCATTTAGAGCAGCCTCCGTGCCATGCCATAACATAAAAATATTATCCAAAAATCTACTGTACCAGCCAATGTACCTGCTATATATAGCATTAGATAACACATAGTGTCTTTCCCATTGTACTAAACAAAGGTTGGTGTAGCTATTGGCACAAGCTGTGCCCATAGCCACGCCAACCCTCTGTAGATAGTACTCCTTGTGAAATATAAAGGCATTGTTGGTCAGTATAATATCCAGCAATGTGCAAATCAAATCACATTTGTTCCTAGTGTAATTTGCGTTAAGTATTTCCCTTATATTGTTGATAACCCATTCATTGGGGATGACAGTAAAAAAAAATTACTCTACGTCCATTGTCACAAAAAAACAACAGAAAACATCATTCATATCAGCCCATTTCAATCTCAAGGTTTCCAGAAACGTTTTAGAATCTGTAAGTACACCGTCATATTCATTCAACAGTGAATGCAGATTTTTCTCGACAAAAATCGAGAGGGGCTCTGTCACCCACCCTCTGTTGGGTACAATATGACGCATTGGTGATGTGTGTAAATTTTTATGGATCTTGGGTAACCCATAGACCTTAGGAATGGTAGGACTACTCACAGTGAAATAATCAAACAATTGCTCATTGATCATACCTGTAATCAGTAAGTCAAAAACTAAAAATGAAACCTTATCAGCAATACTTTTCACAACCATGCATGAAACAGATTGATATGTTGCATAGTCATTTAACAGTTTAAACATTTGTTCTAGGTATAACTCCTCATCTAAGACAACAATCCCCCCTCCTTTATCTGCAGGCCATATCTCAACGGAATTCAATTGTTTTAACTCATCTAAGGCCTTATATTCAGATTTACTTAGATTATAAAACATCTCAGAACTAATGCCAGCATTTAGTGCTTCTCTAATCTGGTCGTCACATACCTCGACAAACGTGTCTATCGTGGCATTACTAGAGGGAATGTATGTGCTAGGCTTCTTGAAAATGTCATTGTTCATTTGAACATTGGTGCCAAACATAGTTTTCAGATTATCTGTCATGTAGATGCTTTTTCTCATTTCCATTATGAACCTATGTCATGGTTTCAAGACTATTTTCTTCAGTAAAAATAAATAAATAAATAGATGTACATAGGTTTATAAATACTTACTAGGCTTTTGCTCTATGAGGATCTTAAGTTTTTTAGCCCTTTTTGTTTATGAATAACCCAGAGGTGGTCAAAACAAGGAATGTTGGAAGATTTGCTTGCCGTCCCTATCTGTGAGAGAAAGCATGCTAAACCAGGGGTGAATTTACAGTTTCTGATCCATTTATCCAAATTCATCTAAAGTCCACTTGAATGAAATAAGAGAAGTACTTTGCTTTATGTGAAGTGGAAGATGTTTCCATCAAAGCAGTATCCTTGGTGATACAGACCTTTCACTCCAGCATGAAAACAGACTGAGATCCCTTGAGTGGGTGTTAATGCTACCTACCACTGAATTTGCCAGTGTGCGACAAGTCTGACAGGGTTGGGTCTGTTCGAGTTTATATGTGAGGTAGAAGTCACCTCCAAGAAACCTGTAAGGTACAGAGAAGAGGGACAAGGCTTTGTGTCCGTCTGCATAGTTTTTATGGTTTTGGTTCTTGATTTTTTAGTGAGAAAGCACTGTGGTAATTCCACTTATGACAAATATTTGGACAGGTACATACTAAAAGGGACGTTATACTCAGTGATCAACCTGGTGATAGCGGAGTGCAGAGGAATGATTACAGCCATGGACCTGGATGCCATACTCTTAGATATAATTTGGGCAGTGAAAAACAACTTCCTTACAGTAGGGCCTTACAGAAACAGATGCTTGGTGCTAGAGCCATAGGCTCAAGCTCAGTGCCAAGAAATGTATAGATGTGAAGTTGTTAAATCTCACCGTTTATTCTCACTGATGGGTTCAGAGCCGATCCTTGGCTCCGACATGGCCGATAGCAAAGCTCAAGGTTTGCCAGTAGCTCGAGACCAAGCCCCTTATCCCACAATGCACTGCTGGAATTACCTCAGATCTAGTTTGCCGCGGCAAGAGAGATCTTGGTGATCCAGCTAGCTCGGACCATTTGTGAGAAAAATAACAGCAAGTTTATAAAAAAAAAATGTTCTTTTATTACTAAAATAGTTGTGTTCAATCATGTTGTTTATTAATATAATCTATAATTTATGTAGTTTTAGACCGTTTAAATAGTGCCTTGTTGGCTTCTTGGTTTGTGTGGGCCTTTACCCTATTTACTCTTATTAGTCTTGCTAATAGTCAGGGTTCTTCTCTGTGGGCCTTTTAGCCCTATATAGGTAACCTGTAATTATATTGTTATAGTTAGTGCCCTGTTTGGGCTTAGTAGTTTTGTGGATCTTTACAAGTCAGTAAGGATTTTTTCTGTATTACTCTTTCAGTTTACTGTTTGTTATTAACTATGTCAGATGAAAAGGAGAAATCCCATCCTAAATTGGGATTCAAAAAATGCCCAGATTGTGGATCCAATGTGTCTACTGTCTGGGGGCTAAACACCTACAAGACACTTGCAGCATTTGCCATTCTTTTTCTTCAAGAGTCCTCTTGGAGAGAAGGAAGAAGCTAATAGATAGGGGATTGCTACAGCAATCTTTTTCTGAGGTTTTGAGTAGCCATGAGGGTACTAGCACGTCCTCCAAATCCTCTAAATCCAGATCTTCTGACAAAGTGACAAAAAAGGCAAAAAATTTCAGGAGGAGGGTCATCGGTTCCACAGACCTCGGAACCAAGTGTACCTCTGAGTCGGAGCCAGCTCTCGGTTTTGGAGCTGGTCTCTGAAGTTCCTCCTTCACCTCTGCTCCAGTCAGCACCTGTGGTGCATTCAGCTAAGTCCTCAGTCAGCCTTTCAGATTTAGACATGGATCGGGTAGTGCAGAAGCTTTTACAGGCACCAGGACTTGCCAAATTGTTGTCGGCCCCAACCAGCTTGTCGGTGCCGAAGACCATGGAACCAGATTTGTCTACTCCTCCTCCGAGCCGTACTGGACACTCGGAGCCGAAGGAAACTGAACTGATGGTTGTTGAACCCTTGGAACCGATACCCGCACTGGTCTTATCGGCTCCATCTACTCTGATGTCCTCTGCGCCGACCGAGGACTCTAGGAGCCGATGCTGTCCCGTCAGGTCCGGGGAGGATAGTCGAGCCGACGCTGTCCCGTCAGGTCCGGGGAGGATAGTCGAACCGATTTGTCGGTGCCGACTCTTCCTCTCAGGGCTTCGGCTCGGATAAGTTCAGCTCCTATCTCGGGCTCGGAGCCCAGGGTTTCGGTGCGGGAGGATCGGACGGTACTCTTGGGTCCATCCACTCCTTCTCAGAGCCATGGTGCCTTCGATGCTATGAGGAGAGTTTTGTCTCCAAAGACATCATCCGCATCGGTTCAGCCTTCCCTCTCCCCTCAAGTTCCTGTGTCTGCTTCTACATCTACTGGTCCTTCTAAGCGTAGAGACCCCGAGCCTCAAGTACCTCCACAGGGCATCCCTACTCTTCTGAGACCTCCCCAGATCCCCCCCCCGAGGAGGTGCCCAGGAAGAGACTGTGCAAGAGGAGGCACTTAGACTCCCCACAGGAGTCTTTGACATCTGATACGGACTTAGATGAGTCAGAAGGTTCCCCTCAATCCTCCTCTGACGATATCTCCTTTGCAGAGATACTAGTGATCCTTAGTCAGAGGGGCGATTGGCAGTCCAAGACCCCTACTGAGGATGAGTCCGTGCTCTTGAAGGCTTTTGGATTTCAACCTTCCACTTCGTGGGTGTCTCTGCCTTACGACGAGCTCATGGAACTGATTTCACGTAAGGCGTGGGAGTCACCGGAGGCCATGGAACCTGTTCCTCATAAGCCCAATAAATTCATGTCTGCCCCAGGGGACAAGCCATTTTTGACAAAGGGAGTGCCTGTTGATGCCATGGTGGTAGCTGCAGCCACCAAAAAGGAAGTATCCGAGACATCCAACTCTATCCATCCCCCTAACAGAGATTCTAAGGTCATGGATAGATATGGGAAGTGCATGTTTATTTCAGCGAATTTTTCTCTGCGATCACTGAACTACTTAACCCACTTTAAGAGACTACAGAGAGATGATCTGAAAGAGCTAGGAGATACTCTCCAGGGTACAGTAGCTGCAGGGGTGGCCGATAAAGTCAACACCCAGCTCGCTACCCTTAACTCAGTGGTAAACTCGTCCATGCATCTCATATCCAATGCAGCTGATGGTTCGAGTAGAGCCGCTAGTTCGGGCATTGCTCTTCGAAGACAAGCCTGGATGCGTCTCTGTTCCTTTGCGGAACCCTTTAAGTCTTCCTTTATTAATACCCCATTCGATGGCTCATCACTGTTTGGGCCCAAAGTAAAGGAAACTTTAACCAGGTGTGAGCAGAAAGACAAGACCTTATCTGCCATTGGAGTCCATTACTCAGCCCTACCCCAAGGGCCCTAGGGGAGGGAAAATGTGGTTTCGAAAAGCACAGGAAGCCTTTCAGGACACACGTGGAGAAGCCCCCTCTAGAGGCAGAGGAGGGGGTTATAACGGAAGACGCCGCCCCCGTGGCAGAGGGTGTCCGCAGCAACAAGGTGACAGGGGTCAGTTCTCCGGTCAACCCTACCAGCGCCCCTGAAAGGGGGCCTGACTGTTCGGCTCTGGAGGCAGTCGGGGGTCACTTGTCTTTGTACCCAGAAGCCTGGCTAAACATAACATCAGATACTTGGGTACAAAGCATCATTTCCAGAGGATATTTCATACCGTTCTCTTCCCCTCACATTCCTGTAAAGAGAATCCCAGATGTTCCACCCAATATCAGGGAACAAGCAATCATAGAGGTCCACAGATTGCTAGGAAAACCAGTCCTAGCAGACCAAGTTGGATTCGGAACTTAGTTGGTAACAAAGAAAACAGGGGACTGGAGACCTATCTTGGACCTCAGCAGACTCAACTAGTTCGTAAAGAAAGAGAAGTTCTGAATGGTCACACTTCAGTCCATTCTTCCCTTCCTAGGGAAAGGCGATTGGTTGTGCTCCATGGATCTCAAGGCCACGTACTATCACATAAAGATGAACAGATGCTCCAGAGATCATCTGCGCTTCCGACTGGGAGCCAATCATTACCAGTTTTGAGCCCTGCCCTTTGGTCTCACTACAGCCCCCAGAGTGTTCACCAAATGCATGGCAGTAGTCACGGCTCATCTGAGACGTCTAGGATTTCAGGTGTTTCCATACCAAGACGATTGGCTCCTTACCGCTGCCACCAGGCATCGATTGACTCAGGCAACACAATATACTCTGACACTCTGCCATCAATTAGGCATTACAATCAGCTTCGAAAAGTCTGCCTTATCACCATCGCAGCATACCGTTTTTATAGGAGCAGAGTTAGATACCTCAACTACCACTCTACATCTCCCTGTCGAAAGAGTCTTTCTTCTCCTCCAAAACATCAGCTCACTGGTATCAAAGAACAAAGCTACAGCAGCAGAGGTATTGAAGGTGCTAGGTTTGATGGCAGCAGCATTCCTGGCTATACCACTGACAAGGACGCATATGCGAATTCTTCAATGGCTCCTCTTCGCTCAGTGGTCTTACCAGAAACTACTGATGCACCACATGATTCTCATCACGGATTCTTGCAGGAGAGACCTTTGATGGTGGTTGATGTCTCTTCATGTTACAATCGGAAGACCCTTTGTTCTGCCCCCCCCCCCAGTAGCCACTGTGACCACGGACACTTCCCTGATAGGGTGGGGGGGGGGGCATTTTCAGGGAAAGACTGCCCAAGGCACATGGACAGATCAAGAATCACATCTGCACATCAATGTTCTAGAGTTGAGAGCGGTGCTTCTGGCATTGCAGTACTTTCGGGACTCTCTCTCTCTGGGAACTATTGCAATTCAGATGGACAACATGTCAGTAGTCTGGTACTTGAACAAGCAAGGCGGAACCAAGTCTTACCCCCTTTGTCAAGAAGCCCTCAGGGTCTGGCAATGGGCTGTGTCATCCCAGTATTTTCTGTTAGCAACGCACATCCTGGAGAAATCCAACGTGATAGCAGACAAGCTAAGCAGGGCGATATTGCTCCCTCACGAGTGGTCTCTCAAACAACAGGTTGCGGAGTTGATTTTCCGCAAATGGTGTCAGCCTTGCTGCGATCTTTTTGCCAGTCACATCAATTCAAAATGCAGCAGTTACTTTGCCCTAATACCACCTCCCGGTCATCCCCCGAGAGATGCACTTTTACACGATTGGCCTCGGGTCTCCTTTATGCATTTCCACCCTTCCCATTAATACCCAGATTTTTACAGAAAGCAAAATCGCTGGGAAGGACTGTTATACTCATAGCCCCCTACTGGCCTCAACAGATTTGGTTTCCATTTCTCCACCATCATCTGTTGGAAGATCCATGGATCCTGGACCCAGTTCCGGACCTTCAGACCGTCAGGGGACCTTCATCCTTCACTGCAGTCCCTGAAACTGACTGCTTGGCTAATCCACGTCCCCTAATTGCCAGGCTTCATTCAATTTCAGAAGATACAAGGCAAATTCTCTTGTCTTCTCATAAGCCATCTACCAGGAAATTATATGGCAGTAAGTGGAAAAGGTTCTCAGTTTGGGCCAACACGCAGAACATTGACCCTTTCCGAGCTCCACTATCTTCTATTTTAGAATTTTTGACAAAAAGTTTTAAGGAAGGGGCAGCAGCTGCTGCAGTTCGAGTTCAGTTAGCTGCCACCTCAAATTTTCACCTTGAGTTTGGTGGCTCAAATGTTATGGGCCATAAATTATCCAAGACCTTTCTAAAGGCGTTCTTCATATGAGACCTCCGATCAAAATTCCTTGTTCTCCCTGGAATTTAAACCTTATGCTGTCTCAAATTATTCTTCCTCCCTTTGAACCAGCATCTTCTTGTGATCTCAAATTTTTATCTTGGAAAACAATATTTCTTGTGGCCATTACTTCTGCCCGCAGAGTGTCAGAACTTCAAGCATTATCTATCAGACCACCCTACATGATTTTCCATGCTGATAGAGTATATCTCAGAACAACCCCCTCTTTTTTACCTATAGTCTGTTCCGAGTCAAATATCAATCAGGTCATTGATTTTTTTCCCAACCACTCTAACAAATTGGAATACATGCTGCACAAACTTGATGTTCACAGACAGCTCAGATTTTATCTTGACAGAACTAAGGATATTAGAAAATCAGATCAACTTTTTGTATCCTTCTCAGAAACAAGAAAAGGCAATCCAGTGGCTAAAACAACCTTGTCTAAATGGTTATCCGATTGTATAGCCTTTGTTTATGAAAATGCGAACATGCCATTAACACACAAACCTAAGGCTCATTCTACCAGAGCCGTCTCTATGTCTTCTGCCTTTCAAGCTAAATTGCCCCTTGACAATATTTGCGCTGCAGCCACTTGGTCTAAGCCTCATACCATTATCACGCATTACAAAGTAGATAAGGCTTCAAGGGACAGGTCTTCCTTTGGTTCTACGGTACTGAAGAACATACTACCATGAGCCACCCAGGGTTGAGGGTGCTAGGGACGCTACCCATCAGTGAGAATAAACGGCGAGATTTAACAACTTCACATAAAGAAGTTATGTACTTGCCATAACGTTCCATATGAGTTGTCTATCTCGCCTTTATTCTCACGTCCCTCCCTCCTTCCCCCTCCTGGCTGACTGTTGACTTAGAGGCTAGTACCATCCTGGTTATTCAATATTTCGTCTTCCCCCTTTGGAAGTGTTCTTGGTAGATATATATATAAAAGGGTATGTATATGTATGTGTATATAGCAGCAAACAAGCTCTGAGGTAATTCCGGCAGTGCATTGTGGGATAAGGGGCTTGGTCTCGAGCTACTGACAAACCTTGAGCTTTGCTATCGGCCGTGTCGGAGCCGAGGATCGGCTCCGAACCCATCAGTGAGAATAAAGACGAGATAAACAACTCACATGGAACATTATGGTAAGTACATAACTTCTTTGTATCCCCTTTAGGAAAAAACACATACCCGTGAATTACCACATAGGTGGCAGTACACCAAACACCGAAAGTGTGATAAAAAACTTAAGGACAAAGGTGGACAGTGGTCTCACCTTCGATAACTACATCGCCACAACAGCCAGGAAATCCTTTTATGTGGCACACCTCATGACTAAGACCTTTTCATCCAGAAAAAAGAGGTCATTGTCCCACTGTACTCATCCCTCATTAGACCTATTATAGAATACAATGCCCCGTTTGGTATGTCCCTCTCAAGACATCTGCAACAACTGGAAAGGCCGCAGAAAAACCTCACTAAAAGAATCACAGACCTAAAGTAGATGCTCTATGCTGACCATATAAAAAAACTCCAGCTATACTCTGTCGCATACCATCTACTCAGAGGTGATCTTTGCTTAACATACAAGGCCATGTCAAACCCAGAGCTGTTGGACATGCTACACTTTAAGAAATCCCAATCCCTCAAAGCCACACGCTCCAGGGATCTAAATCTTGTCATCACAATGAACAAATCATGCTGGAGAGATAGGTTCCTGACCCTGAGACTCCCCAGACTCTGGAATAGACTGCCCATGCATGTCAAGCAGAGTGCCTCTTTGGCCCTCTTCAAGAGGAACTTTGACGATTGGATGGGAGATAGGAAATTCACCCCGGAGATCACATCAGTCGCCGTGCTAGACAGGGGTCCAGGGAAGTAAATATTGTGGGAAGAAATAGCCAGGGAATTTTTATGGCTAGGCTTGTATAGGCCCTGGGGCCGATAGCCTAGTACCAACCTATGAACCTAGTGTACATGTGGTGATCAAAAGACAGTTCATTGTCAACATAGGTTTCCAGGTCCCTGATTTTGAGATCAACTTTCAGGGGGGTGTTGTCAGTGTGATAGTTACAAGAGAAGTCATGCTTGCCAAAGGATGCGGTTATACATTTCTTGGCACTTAGTTTTAATCCATGGTATTGACATCAGCTGTTTGTTTGGAAAATATCTTGTCTTCTGGGGAGTTTGATAGCACTGAGCTTACAGTCATCTGCAAACTTGGGCAGCCATACATTTTTTTGCTTTGGTCTCTGAGAAGTAAATTCCCAGAAAGAGTTGCCCAAGGACTGAACCCTGTGGTATGCCACTAGTGATAGGTCTCCTGGAGGAGGTCAAGCTGCTCATCTCAGTTTCCTTGGTTATATTCTTGAGACTGATTGCTATCCAGCAAGTTGCATAGGGATTTCGATTTAGATGGGAGAATTTATCTATGAAACCTGAATGTGAGATGATGTCATACACCTTTGTGAGGTCTACATATGCAATGTGCACTGATTTGCCCTCATACATTGCTTCAGTAACCTTCTCAAAGAAGATGACCAGATTGAGCAGACAGGATTTGTCCTTGATGAGTCCTAACCGGCTTGGGTCAAGAGTTTGTAGGTTACATTTGTCCTTATTTATTAATTCCATAAAAATATTTTCCATGACCTTGCAGATTTGCGACTGGTCAGGCTTATTGGTCTGTAATTACCCTGGCCCATTGATGTCAGTGACTGTTGTTGTCATCCAGCACAAAGCATGTTTGGAGGATGATATCAAATAGCCTCTGTCTGAGGGTCTAACAAGTTCTAGTACAGGCTGGCCACTTGGCTGCTTGGTGTGTTATCCGGTCCCATAGAAGTTTGTTTTTGGCCTTGAATAGTGCCTTTAAGGCGTGTTCTTGGGAGATTTGAGCGAGGTTTAGATGTGAGTATGTGATATGGGAATATAGGAGGGAATGAAATTTGAGCTAAATGTCTGCTAGTAGATTGGTTATGTTCTCTGGGTCTGAGTTTGTGATATCATTTTCTTTTAGCTCTCTGCAGTGCTGGGCTAACTTATAAATGAAAATGAAGCAATTGTAATGCTTAGTGAGCCACCCAAGCACTCACCACTAGAAAGCAATCTTCATGAAGGTGAAAATGTTTTTAATTGAATTTCATTTGAGTTGTTGGTAATGCATATGCCCGTTAGCTGGTTCCAAGGTTTCTAACATAGTTATAGAAGGTTTTGAGGTTATCCTTTGCCTGGGTGGCTTTTCTTACCCTATGTCTGGCTTTGGTTGATTTGATCAGGGTACGGAGTTCCCTGTTAAGTTTAGCAAGAACATTTTTTGTATTAAGAGTTAAACTTTTTTGTGTGCATTGAGTTTTTACAATTTCATTATATAGCCTGTTTATGTTTGCTTTCTACCATAGGGTTTTATTTTTAAATTTAGAATTATATTTACTTCAGAGGAGTGCAGATGCAGCTTTCCAGCTATGTACGTGTACATAAAATTTGGTAGTAAAGGATTCTGCATAAGCAGTGGGGTCGTTAAGTTGGAAATGGATTTTGTATTTAGTCAGGTCATCACTAAATTGTTTTGCGGATTTGCCTTAACATGACTTTTTAGGTATTGGAGGATGCTTCCTTCTTCAGTTTTATGCTGAATGTGACTGATTTGTGGTCTGATCTAACTAGGGAGGAAGCTACAGCTCGTGACGAACAAAGCTGTGTTGCGTATTGGCAAGGACAAAGTCCAGGATTTTATCTCCTCTTGTTGGAGTGAGGACTAACTGGTTCAGAGAGCTTGTTTTGGTGATGTCCAGAAATTCTATTATAGGTCCATTGCAACTTAGCCTGTTTGTTAGCCCACCAGTATTCTTTTCTAACCAGTGCTGTCTTTTCTATCGCCCACTTTTTCCTACACTCTTTTCTTTTGATAACTTCCTAGATGCCTGCATTACACCACCAGCATTTCTTTTGTGCTTTATTTCCATATCTGGCTTTGCCTCATTTCTACTCTATAATCTTCACTTATGCTGTTTTGAGATGCTGTCATTCTTTTCCAACTTCCACCTATGAATATTCTGTCTTCTGCCTGAAGTGCTAAAGCCCTATTTCCTTTTATTCTTGTGCTTTTGCTCAACTTTCAGGTCTTTTGCCTAGACTGTGTTTGGCAGTGCTTGCTTCTGATTGTGGCCACCAGTGGTTTATGCTGTGGGCTTATGGTTTTACTTGGGATGACTTTACAGCCTCTGATTGTACCTCAATGCCCTTTACTTACTAGGAAGAAATTGATGTGAAGTTGTTCTATCTCGCCATTTTGTTCTTGCACGTGGGTTCGGAGCCAATCCCTCGGCTCCTAGTCGGCCGCTTTTCAAGCTCAGACTCTCAGAGAAGCTTGAGACCTAGTGTATATCCCATGATGCTCTACTGTAAATCCCCAGATCTAGTTTGCCGCTGCAACAGATCTACAGCTTGTCGGAGGAAGCTCGGGCCAGTGACTTATTTTTCTATATTTATAGAGAATTTTTGTGGATAATTTTATCTTGTATGGTTAAAATAGATGTGTTTTTTCTATAGTATTAGGGTTTAGTTAGTTCGTTTAGATCTAGTTAAATTTTTGAAGTGTTTCCTCTTTAAGGTTTTTCTAGGCCTCTCATCTGTTTGGGCGTGACAGGGCTCTGTCAGCTCTTGTGTGTGTGTGTGTGTGTGTGTGCACTCCTTTCTTCTGTCACATTTAAATAATCTTGCTATATATATATATTTACATATATCCTGTAGAGGCTTAGTTCATAGTTAATAACTATAGTAGTTAATATTTAGATACTTAGATAACTGGTGTGTTACTTCTTTGGCTTAATATTGTGATTCAGGGACTTGAATTTATATTGTTTAAGATGTCAGAAAAACAAAAGTCAGGATTTAAAAGGTGTGAGTGTGGTCAAAAAATGTCCGTTACAGGCAACCACTCCACCTGTGTGTACTGTTTGGGTTCTGTTCATTTGCAGGAGGTGTGCTCTATCTGCCACTCCTTTAGTGCCAGGGTTCTTTTGGAAAGCCGCAGGAAGCTGGTAGATAGGGGACTCCTGAAGCCTGAATTTCAGGCTGCATTGTACAAGGCTGACCTTTCTTCCAAGGCTTTGAAGGGGTCGAAGTTCTCCAAGGGGTCCTCGGAGCCCAAGTCATCGGCTCCGAGCTCCTCTGGGGTGGTTCGTTCATCGGCTCCACAGCCCTCGGAACCGTGCATCGATCCTTTACCTCTGAGCCCAATTGTGGATCCGATATTGGAGACTCCTCAGTCTCCAGTTCTTCAATCGGTACCATCTTCGGCTCCTTCGACCCATCCCTCGACACATTCTTCAAGGCGTTCTGATGTGGACATGGACCGAGTGGTTAAGAGGCTGTTAGAGAACCCGGCCCTGGCCAAAATGCTGTCCGCTTCGAGCCACTCTGCTTCAAAGCCTGAAATTCCAGCCCTAATTTCTTCTCCTCCTCCTCCGAAGCCAGTCGAGCTCTCGGAGCCGGGGAGGACAGAACCGATGTTGGTAGAGCCCTCTGAGCCGAGGTTCGATCCACCACCCTCGGCTCCATCGACCTTGATCTCCTCGGTTCCGACCAGGGAGTGTCTGGGCCGACAGTCCCTTGCTGGCTCCGGGGTGGAGAGTCGGACCGATACTTCGGTTCCAACCCTTCCCCTCGGGGCTTCGGCGCAGGTGGCTTCGGCTTCGTCCTCTGGATTGGAGCGGGGGTCTTGGCTCAGGGAGAGCTGCTGGCCTCTTCGGAGCCGACAGACTTCTCGGACCGGGATTCTGGTGCCTTTGAAAACATGAGGAAGGTCATGTCTGCTAAGACCACTACCTCCTCGGATCTTTCCTCCCCTCCTCCTAAAGGGCCTTGTTCTACCTCTTCCCCACAGGTCCCTACCAAGCGTCGAGATCCAGGGCCTCAGGTATCCCCATTGGGTGGCCCCCTCCTCTACAGGGACTTCACCGGACGCTCCCAACGATGCAGTATCTAGGAAGAGACTGTGCAAGAGGAGGCACTTGGATTCCCCACAGGAATCCCTAACATCGGATACAGACTTGGAGGAACCAGAAGGGTCCCCACGATCCCCCTCAGAGGATGTCTCATTTGCAGACATATTGGAGATCTTAAGACAGAGGGGTGATTGGCAGTCCCTTGCCCCTACTGAGGACAAGTCTGTACTCCTGAAGGCCTTTGGGTCTCAATCATCCACTTCCTGGGTTACCCCGCCCTTCGATGAACTGATGGATCTGGTTGCTCGAAGGGCGTGGGAGTCACCTGATTCAGTAGAACCGGTCCCTCGGAGGCCCAACAAGTTTATTACTTCCCCTACTGACAAGGCCTTTCTTACCAAGGGAGTCCCGGTTGATGCCATGGTGGTGGCGGCAGCCACCAAGAAAGAGATGTCAGAAACCTCTTCTTCTGTCCATCCTCCTAATAGGGATTCTAGGACGATGGACAGGTATGGGAAACGCATATTTAGTTCTGCGGCATTTTCCATGAGATCGCTCAACTACCTGACCCATTTTACCCGCCTTCAACGAGATCTCCTTAAAGAGCTGGGAGATGCTCTACAGGGTAACACAGCTGATGCAGTTTCTGAGAAGGTGACTGCACAACTCAACACCCTCAATTGTATAGTAAACTCATCCATGCGACTCATTTCTTATGCTGCCGATGGATCAAGTAGGGCGGCAGGCTCAGCGATAGCTCTTCAGAGACAGTCCTGGATGTGCCTTTGCTCCTTTGCGGAAGCCTTCACATCTTCCTTCGTCAATACCCCATTCGATGGTTCCGCCTTGTTCGGGCCCAAAGTTAAGGAGGCACTTACTAGGTGTGAACAAAAAGGAAAGACTCTGCTGTAGGAGTCCGTTTTTCCACTCCAACTAGATCGTACCCCAAAGGGCAAGGAAGTGGAAAAATGTGGTTCCGAAAACCCCAAGGAGCTTTCCAAAACACACCTACGGATACCCCCTCTAGGGGCAGAGGAGGGGGCAAAAACAGAAGACGCTGTCCAAACGGCAGAGGCTGTCCACAAAACCAGGGCGACAGGGAGCAGTTCTCTGGTAAGCCCTATCATCATTCCTGAAAGGAAGCCCAGCTGTCCTTCTCTGGAGGCAGTCGGGGGCTTGGCTTTATACCCAAATGCCTGGCTAAACATTACAATGGATTCTTGGGTAAAAAGCATCATTGCCAGAGGTTACTATATTCCCTTTACAAAACTCCCCCCCCCCCCCAATGTGTACAAGGATTCTAGACATTCCACCCAGTCTGAGAAAACTAGCAGCCATAGAAATCCAAAACCTGCTAGACAAAAGTCATCCAGCCAGTCCCGGCGGACCAGATAGGATCCGGAACTTACTCAAGGTTCTTTTTAGTTCCAAAGAAAACAGGGGACTGGAGGCCCATACTAGACCTCAGCAAACTCAACACTTTCGTCAAGAAGGAAAAGTTCCGGATGGTCACGCTTCAATCGATTCCTCCATTCTTAGAAACGGGTGATTGGATGTGCTCTATAGATCTCAAGGATGCTTACTACCACATCAAAATGGACAGATCATCCAGAGATCACCTGCATTTCTGGCTAGGGGCCAGTCATTACCAATTCAGAGCCCTGCCCTTTGGTCTCACCACAGCCCCCAGAGTGTTCACCAAATGTATGGCAGTGGTCACGGCTCACCTGAGACGTTTTGGATTCCAGGTGTTTCCATATCTGGACGACTGGCTCCTCACCACCACCTCCAGGCATCAACTCATCCAAGCAAGAGACCACACTATCAACCTTTGTTCCCAGTTGGGCATAACCTTAAACTTCGAAAAATCTGCGTTATCGCCCTCGCAGCGTATTACCTTTATAGGAGCAGAGCTAGACACCGTCAATTCAAGGATCAGGTTGCCTCAAGCAAGAATCATATCTCTAAAAAGTCAATTGTCCAGTCTGTTGACCCAGAACAAAGCTCCTGCGTCCCAGATACTGCAGCTATTAGGCACAATGGCAGCCACACTGATAGCAGTCCCGTCCAGTGGCTACTCTTCGCACAATGGTCTTACCAACGACTGCTTATGTCACATGAGATTCGGTTAACAAATCTTTGCAAGAAGGATCTCAATTGGTGGTTGAACAGCGACCTGTTAGTAGTCGGACGTCCCTTTGTTCTTTGCCAACCCACATTCACATTGACCACGGATGCTTCCCTGATAGGGTGGGGGGCTATTTCAGGAAAAGACTGTTCAAGGTACTTGGTCAAGCATGGAATCACATTTGCATATAAATGTCCTGAAGCTGAGAGCGGTATTCCTGGCGTTGCAACACTTTCACAACTGTCTTTCTCCAGGTACAATTGATATTCAGACAGACAACATGTCGGTAGTCTGGTACATCAACAAGCAAGGGGGAACCAAATCGTATCCCTTATACCGAGAGGCCCCAAGAATTTGGCAATGGGCTGTATCCACCAGACACTTTCTAATAGCAACGCACATCCCGGGGTCATCCAACGTGATAGCGGACAAGCTGAGCAGGGCCATTGTTGCCTCACGAGTGGTCCCTCAAACAACAGGTGGCAGACAAGATTTTCCACAGATGAGGCCAGTCTTGCTGCAATCTATTTGCATCTCCGATGAATGCCAAATGCAGCAGCTACTTTGCCCTTTATCCCCCACCAGGGTGAACCTGAGGGACGCGCTCCTACACGATTGGCCCCCAGGCCTCCTATATGCCTTCCCGCCAATTCCCCTAATCCCCAAATTTATACAGAAAGCCAAAAGTCTGGGAAAGACTGTGATTTTGAAAGCCCCGTCTTGGCCTCGTCAGATTTGGTTCCCCTTCCTGCTAAAGTATTGAGTGGAAGAACCATGGATCATGGACCCAGTGCCAGATGATCTGACTCATTCATGGGGAGTTCTTCATCCCTCCCTCATATCCCTAAAACTGACAGCTTGGCTGCTCCAATTCCCATATTAGCCAGGTCTCAAGATTTGTCTCCCGCGTTCTAGCATATTATAGTTTCCTCTCATAAACTGTCTACCAGGAAGCTATATAATAGCAAATGGAAACGATTTGTTCACTGGGCTTCTCATCATGACATTGACCCTTATGTGGCACCTATTCATACCATCTTAGAGTTCTTGTCTTCCTTGTTCCATGATGGTGCAGCAGCTGCCACCATTAGAGTTCAATTGGCTGCTATTTCCAATTTCCATGTAGTGTTTAACGAGTCTAACATCATGTCCCATAGACTATGTAAGGCCTTCTTGAAAGGGACCCACCATCTCAGACCACCTATCAGACACCCTGTCTCTCCCTGGAATTTGAATCTTGTTTTATCCCAATTGATGCTTGCCCCTTTCGAACCCGCCTCATCCTGTCACTTAAAGTTTCTGTCTTGGAAAACTATATTTCTGGTAGCCATTACATCTGCACGTAGAGTCTTTAAACTTCAAGCCTTATCCTCCAAGCCCCCATATTTGATTTTTCACCCTGATAGGGTGTCTCTCAGGACAAGCCCTTCCTTTCTCCCCAAGGTCTGTTCAGAAACTAACTTAAATCAGTCCATTGAGCTTACTACCTTCTTCAGACACCATAACAACAGACTGGAATATATGTTACACAAGCTTGATGTACACAGAGAATTGAGATTCTACCTGGATAGAACTAAAGACTTCAGACAATCGGATCAACTCTTTGTCTCTTATGCAGAGAATAAGAAAGGTTCTGCAGTATCAAAAATCACATTATCCAAGTGGCTTTCTGACAGCATTAAATTAATTTATTCCTCCACTAATCAGCCATTACCGACTAACATCAAAGCCCATTCTCCCCGGGCTGTTTCTACGTCATTAGCTCATGGAGCTCATTTGCCCTTGGATACCATCTGGGCAGCTGCCACGTGCTCAAAACCTCACACGTTTATCACCCATTACAAAGTGGACAGGACCTCCAGGGACAGGGCTTCCTTTGGTTCCACTGTGCTCAGGAATGTTCTCCCGTGAGCCACCCAGGATTAGGGTGCTTGGGACGCTACCCACGTGTAAGAACAAAATGGCGAGATAGAACAACTTCACATAAAGAAGTTATGTCCTTACCATAATGTTCCATGTGAGTTGTTCATCTCGCCTTTTTGTTCTTACATTCCCGCCCACCTTCCCCCTCCTGTTGAGAAAGATGGTTGCCTTGGTGGATTGGTCAAGTTTTGTCAGCCTGTCTTCTTGGACAGCCTGTTTCTTCCTTCTGCAAACATATAGCTACCTAGATAGGTAGGCACTATAGTTCTCTTTCTTCATGTAGGCTGCCTTTGGTTGCAGCATACTAGATCTGGGGATTTACAGTAGAGCATCAAGGGATATACACTAGGTCTCGAGCTTCTCTGAGAGTCTGAGCTTGAAAAGCGGCCGACTCAGAGCCAAGGGATCGGCTCCAAACCCACGTGTAAGAACAAAAAGGCGAGATGAACAATTCACATGGAACGTTGTGGTAAGGACATAACTTCTTTATTCTTTTGTTGAACCACGTGTTGACCACTATAAAGCCATTTACGAGAGAGAATTTTAGAATGGCCTCTCTTTCTTTATTCTTCTTGTCTCATCCTTGTGGAACCAGGCAGTCCCGAATTCCTGTTGTGTTTGTACCAGTATGGGCATTCACATCTCCCATTATCAAATCCAACTCCTGTTGTCCTACTTTATTTAATAGATCCTACAGCTGCTGCCTGAATGACTCTCTTCTTCAATATCAGAACGCTGCTGTGGGGCATAGAGCTTATCTTCACACTGGAGATTGATTGCTATTAGTCTGTCACCAATTCTGATGACCTCTCACTGTTTTCACAAGACTCTTCCTCACTGCAGTTTCTACACCATTTCTAGGCTGTCCTCATCCTGAATAGTAGACGTGGGATCCCAAGGCAAGTGGCATTGCTGCACTGCCTCTCCACTGTGTCTCCTGGATACTCACATTATCTGGTATCCTCCTTACCATCATGTCATTCACTTCTAAGCTGCACCCTGACAGTGAATCTATATTCGGTGTAGCAAATCTTAGTTCTTGTTTGATTGATTTTACATCAAGCTTTCACTCAGCAGAGCTATTCCAGGTATCCCAGGCGGAGTAACTAGACTCCAGGTGGCTAGTAGCTTATTGACCCAGAGCTGCTGGGCATTTTGTCAGGGTCCCTTATATAGGTAGGAATAGGCCTGGTCCTCATCTAACTCATCCATGACAAATACATATGCCAGTTTTTATAGACATCAGTCAATATGACTAAATCACCTAGAGACAACTTTTACACCAAGTTGCTAGCCATGACACCATAAGTAGTCTGCGATCCCATTTTCCTGTCCAAAGGATATTATGCATCACAGTTGATACCTAAATTGGTTGGTCTACACAATTCATCTGCAATAGGCACCACCTAAATTCTGTATTGCTGCTGCTGCCGACCACAACTCTGTTCACCCCAGGCAGACTTGGGGAGAACATGGAAGGAAGTTCCACAAAGGCAATGTCTAGAGGTCAGAATCAAACTCTGTACCTTGGACTTTTGAGGCAAAGACCTTCACCATTATGACATCTGTGTCTAAGCTGTTGTTTCTGAATGCCCCTCCAGTTTTACTTTTGTTGTCTCACATTTTCCTTGCACACAATAAACAAGTTTTCATTAACAACAAAAAAGTTTTCATAGTTTTGACAACAAATGTTGTTTGCTGCCAGTTAAAAAGGACACCCACAAATTCTATTTGTTTCATAAAAAAATATTACTTGGCTTGCCATAACCATGTGAGAGGACATCAGAGAAGTACTGTTTTCTTTGTATGCCAAGCATGATAAGACATTTAAAACAAAGAATTTCATAACATGGCTCTATGTCAAATGTATTAATATTCTGTGCCTTTAATATCTGTATATATTAGAGTGGAACTGAGAGTGAAAAGTAAATAATTATTTGAAAAAATGAAGAGGATGGTAGAGAAATGAAACTGTTTAAGCTGAAGCCAACCAAAATAGGCACTTTTCAAATGTTTGTTAAGGCTTGTGTATTTTTAACCTTTTACATGAAGTGTCAATAAGCTTATGTCACAATTAAAAAGACAATTTATGAAAACTCATGATCTGATAAGATCGTATTAAGTAATAAATAAAACTGACACTTCAAGATTAAGAACTATTTGCTCAATTCAGCTTTCCCACTAACCCGCACCTTCCTGTCATTGTACCATGCTTGTTTATCTCTTTAGATCTTGCTTGCCTTAAGAAACCATTGGTCTAGTGAGAAACCACCTCAGGCCGCCTTCTAGGAAAAAGTCTAACATTATTCTTCAGAAATTGTGATTGTGTATATGTTGATCTTTTTCTTTCCTTTCTTTTACTGAGTTGTTGTGGATATTACTGTTTTTGCCATTATCTAAAGGAAAATCTTACTTGTCATTCCCTGTGCATCATATCCAAGGGTGACAATAGCAAATGCAAAACTTTTTCCTTTATTTAGAAAATGTGCCTGAAGTAGGCCTATCCCTCCTGCTGATGGGCCCATTAGATGCCTCTTCTACTTAAATACACAACATAATTCCCAACATGTTCAGTTTGGAAGGGGTTTGGCAAGGTGCCAAAATGCCCGTGATTTGTAATGAGTTAGGTTTCCTTCTGTTACAGAGGTTATTTGCATTAGAACATGAATATCATTTCCCCAATAAGCTACTTCTACTCTTACCATGACCGTTTATCTGTCTAAGAAGAAGGAACTAAAACTCTTCATATTTTTGTTACTGACAGCTGAAAAGTCTTTCTTTTCTCATAAAGATTCTTTAGCCAGTCATGATGAAGTTTGTTCTTCACCACAGCTGTCTTGCCTTAAGATTCTAGTTAAGGATTTTGGTAAGTGGAAGGGAAGATTATCAAGTTTCCCACTATAACAGTGTGCAGCCAGCAACACTTTCTCCTTTGTCTGTGATCTCTGTACCTTTGTGTGAGTCCTTTGTTTTCCTGTAATGTATGTTATGGTCCTCTGGATGCTGCTTTAATATGTCTTGATGCCAGAAGACTGCATTTCTCTCCCTATCCCAGGAGTCACTTTCTGCCTCTCCACATAGCACATTTTTCCTCTGGCAACTTTTCGCCAGCCATCTCCAGGATTGGTGTTTGCAAGTCATATACCTGTAAAACAAGAACCTGTTTTTCCAGATGTTTATTCAGGTTCTACATCCTAGGTTCATAGGTAAGTACTAGGCTATCGGCCCTAGGGCCTAAATAAGCCTAACCAAAAGAGGTTCCCTGGCTTTCACCACCCAGGAAAATTATTTTCCTGTGCCCCTGTCGAGCAGAGCCACAAAAGTAATCCCCAGGGTGAATTTCCTGTTTCTTATCCAATTGTCAAGATTTCTCTTAGAGGGCTAATGAGGAGCTTTGCTTGACATGAATGAGTAGTCTGTTCCAGAGTATGGGAAGTCTCTGGGACAGGAATGTATTCCTCCAGCATGTTCTGTTTATTGTGATGACAAGATTTAGGTCCCTGGAGCATGTGGCCCAGAGAGATTGGGATTTCTTTAAGTGTAGCATGTCCATCAGATCTGGGTTAGACATGGCTTTGTATGTTAGGCAGAGGTCACCTCTGAGTAGGCGATATGCGCTGGAGTTTTTTGAGAAGGTCTGCAAATGGCATCTGTTTGAGCCCGGTAATTCTCTTAGTGAGGTATTTCTGTGGCATTTCTAGTTGTTGTAGATGTTTTGCGAGGTACATGCCAAGCAAGGCGTTCTACTCTATAATGGCTAAGATGAGGGATTAGTAGAGAGGAACGATGACCTCTCCTTTTCTGGAGGAGAACATCTTTGTGATGAGATGTGCCACGTAGAAGGATTTCCTGACTACTGTGGTGACATAATTATCAAAGGAGAGACTACTGTCCACCTGTGTCCCAAGGTCTCTTATCACACTTTTGGTGTTTAGTAGGCTACCACCTATGTGGTAGTTCATGGTTGGTGTTTTTCTCAAAGGGGATGACAATGCACTTCTTGGCATTGAGCTTTAGGCCATGACATTGACACCAAGCATCGGTCTCAGTGAGGCCTCTTTGTAGAATATCCACATCCTTAGGTGAATCTATTATTGCTCCTAGTTTGTAGTCGTCTGTGAACTTCGTTAGCCAGAGACCAGTTGTATTAGCCTGGACTTCTGAGAAGTAGATACCGAACAGGAGAGGACTCATGACCGAACCCTGTGGTACTCCGCTTGTTACTGGTCTGAAGTCGGTTTTGGAGTCGGCTACTTTCACTGTGTGGGTTCTGTCAGTGAGCCAGGTGGCCACCCATCTTGTGACAAAGGAATTTATGCCCAGGCCAGTGAGTTTATCTGTAATACCAGAGTGAGGGATGGTGTTGAAAGCCTTGGCGAGGTCAAAATAGGCTGTGTGCATCACCTTACCCTCGTCTACGGCTCTCATGACTGCTTCAAAGAAGTCAATCAGGTTTAGGAGGCATGATCTACCTTTTACAAATCCAAACTGAGTGGGGTCCAGAGTTTGGAGGTTACCTATGTCTTTGTTTATAAGCTCCACGATGATGCATTCCATGGCCTTGCAGACCAGGCTCGTCAGGCTAATGGGGTGGTAGTTCCTGGGGTCAGTGGTGGCACCCCCTTTGTGGAGTGGGACAACCGTAGCTGTGTGCCATTCCATAGGCACAAAGACTGACGTGAGGCTATGGTTGAACATGGTACTTAGGTGGGGTGCCAGTTCATTCTGTAGTGCGTGCAGAACACAGCCTGGGATGTTGTCTGGTCCCATGGATGCTGTGTTCTTGGCTTTGGAGAGTGCGGTCTTTACTTGTGCATCCGTGATTACAGGGCCTTTGCAATCTTCTGGTATGGAGATAGGCCCTTTGGGGGGTGGGGGTAAAGTTTGCAATGAACCTGTCTGCCAGGATGTTGGCAATATCAGTTGGTTCAGTAAATCTAATGCCATTGTGCTGTAGCTCAGAGCAGATCCGAGTGTTGCCATTGAGATTCTTGACATAGCTGTAGAATGCTTTGTGGTTATCTTTAGAATCCATGGCGATTTTATTTTCATAACTAGCTTTGGAGGATTTTATGAGGGATCTCAGCCTCTTACTGAGGCTGACCAGGGAGTTCCTGCAGTCATGGGATTTTACTCTTTTTTCCAACAGTTTCTTCCTTCTGTTGTAGAGTTTGTTTATGGCAGAGAATCACCAGATTGGCTTCCTTTTTTTGGAGGATAGCATCTTGGTTCTGTTGGGGATGGCACGGTTCATGCATTCGTGTATGTGCTTATACAGTGCATTTGTATATGATTCAGCAGTCGTGCCTCTATTTTCCATCATTATAAGGCTTAAGTCTGACATGAACAGATAGGATACTGCTGGTGCAGACCCTTTCACTTACATTCTAACTGCTGCTATCCTTTCCAGTGTCACCCTGTTCTTCAGTGTTTCTCCTGTCAGTGTTTTAGGCAGCAGTCAGTCCAGGGTTTGTAATGTTGGCCTTCTGGATGTCAGTAGTCTTAACTCTGACCTTAACTCTTCTTTTGCAACATAGTGCTTTTACACCCATTTTCTAAAAAATGTTAGCATCTTTGATCCAGTCTGCTGTTTTTCCAGCATTTTCACCACAGAATTGGTATGCTTAGCTTTGTTTCTCAACCCCCTTCTTATTCTTCTCCAGTTAAGTTCTCATCGCTGACTCTCTTACCTAGGAGGCCAGCAGAGTCCTTAGAGAGTACCCTTTAAAAAATTCTGAAAAGTTCTATACAAATTCAAACACTTGGAACCTGAAATACATCCTCCTAAAGAGGATCACGATGGTGAAGATGGAGCAGGCTTCCCTGTCTTGATTCTAGATGACTCAAAGTCTGGGAAGGTGTTTTGGTTGGTGGAGCAGCATTAGAGTTGGTTAACTGAGTCATTTTTTTCTTCTCAAATGTTATTGCAAAAAGCATGCAAATTTTTCTCACAAACCTCCTGGGTGATCCTTCCTCTGGTGGACATCTTGCAACATGTCACAAGCCTTGCATGTGGCAATTCAAGTACTGTATCCTCTGTTTCTGAAAAGTATATAGGATTTTATGGCCTCTCTGACTCTGCTCAGTTTAGGCAGAAACTTATTTTGTCAGCAGGCCACTGAATTATTCCCTCTGTATTGTCCATCCTTACGATAAGGGATGTTGAAGACTACATTTCTGTCCCTATGCCAGGAGTCACTTTCTCCCTTTCCATTTAGCACATTTTTCCTCTGGCAACTTTTCACCAGCCATTTCCAGCATTGGTGTTTGCAGGTCTTATACCTGTAAAACAAGAACCAGTTTTGCCAGATGGCCAATAATCAAATGCCTGTTGAAATTCTGAAGACCTTAATTGTCATCTTCAGAAATGTGGAACTATAAGTTTTAATTAGGGAAAATACATAGTAAGTCTGTTTTTGCAATGTCTTATTATTTATTTATTATTTTAAATTTGTTGACCAAGGGTGTCTGAGCTGAAGCCTTTTTTTCAGCAGAGGCCCGGGGAGAAAAGCTCCAAGTAATACAAACAATTTTAAAGTTCCAAGGTAATTTAAGAACACATGCAATAATGCATAATCCTTGAAATGTCAAAAGGAAACAACAACAGTGCTGTGTTACAAATAAAGGTATAAATGCATAGGAAGTTACATTGAAAGCATAGCTAGTTTCTTATTTAGGCTAGATGGTATGTAACAAATTAACTGTACCTGTGTCTTAAAAGGTATTTACAGAGAAAGGAATGGAAAGGAAAGTGTAGAGGTGACTAGAGGAAAAGGATGGAGTAGGTTGAAAAGGATAGAGGATGATTATAAGAGGGAACAGTAAGGAGAGTGGAGAAAGAAGGTATCTTAGTTAGATGGATATATTCAGGGAGGGTGAGAACAGTGGCAGGTCCATTGCCATTTAAAGTACTCTTTTGTGGACGATTTAAATTGTTTAGGATGTGTAAGAGTTTTGATTTAAAGAGGGACTTTGTTCCATGTTATAGAGGGGTGGTAGCTGTATATGTTGCACCCAGATTTAGACTTAGGTTTATAGATATGTAATAGATCTTGGGTTGAGCTCCGGAGATGTCATGCAGGGGAATACTGGGAGATGAGGGAGCATAGAGCTGGACAATAGGCTAGCTGATATAGAATGGAGTGTATGATTTGGAGCTGAGAGAGGAGAAGCAAGTGAGGTAGTTCAAGCCGATTTAAATATTTTAGAGAGAGACAGTGGTGGGATTTATAGGTTTGTTGAGCTGCAAATCAAGCTTAGTAAGTAGAGAAGAGCTAAGATTTGTGAGAATTTGGGAGCAATATGTTAAGCACGGTAGAAGGTAAGCATGTGTGAGTTATCCTAGCCTCAGCGGTGAGAAATTTTTTTTATTTCTGTACAGAAGTCCTAGTTTCTGATGGGTTTTCCCTAATACAATTATTTATGTGAAGGTCGAATTTTAGCTGATGGTAACACCAAAGTGTTTTGTGCTGAATTCGACTTCAGTAGGGATATTGTTAAGGGACAATATGGAGAAGGAAGATTTGATGTGGTTGACTGTTTTGGGAAGAAAGTGTAACAAGTTTTGTTTTTTTAGGGTTGAGGATGAGATGATTTTTGGAGAGGCATGTCTTGACTGAGTTAAAGGATGACTGGTTAGCAGATAAGAGTTCAGAGGGAGAGTTGGCAGTGGTGATGCCTGTGGAGTCATCAGCGTATTGGACTATGGACGGCTGTGGGTAGGAGGAATAGAGTAAGTTAGTGAAGATATTAAAAAGTAGTGGTCCAAGAATGGATCCTTGGCAGACGCCCATTTTTACTGGAAGGGGAGTAGATAGTGCAGAGTGCCATCTCACTGATTGCAGTCTGTTGGTGAGATAGCTGGAGAAACATGCAACTGTATCCAGGGAGAAGTTGAGGTCAGACAGTTTGTTCAGTAATAGAGAGTGAGAAACAGTGTGAAAGCCTTTTGAGAGATCAAGGAATAGACAAGAAATAAGTTTATGATCATCTCTGGCTAAAGAAATAGTGTTGAGGAAGGATAGTAGAGCTGTGGCTGTACTATGTTTAGGTTGAAAACCATGCTGTAGGAGTGAGTAGTTTTTCTTGTATGAGATTGCATAACTTGTTTGTGTATGCATTTCTCCAAGACTTTATAGAGAGGGGAGAATAGCAATAGGTCTGAAATTGGAGATTTCTGAGGAGTTACCTCCTTTATGAATAGGTAGGATGTAGAATTGTTTCCAGATTGATGGGACTTTATATTCAGAGATGGAGCAATTGATGATAGATACAGGCAGCGCAAGAGAGTGAGCTGCTATCTGGAGAAAATGTGATGGGATGTTGTCAGCAGATACACAGCATAGTTTTAGGTTACAGAGTACAGTTTTGATGTAGGTAGTAGGAACAGGTTTAAGGGAGAAATTGTTTACAGAGTTAGCTGAAGAAGGTTCAGGGCAGTTGGGAGCATTGATGTTTGAGAGGTTGGGGTTAAATAGCTTGGATATTGGATCTTGGACGGTTCTCCCTACTCCAAGGTCCAGTGATCTTAGAGTTAGACAGCAGGGGTATGGGAATGCAGCCCCCATGCCAGGAGGTGTAGAAGGGCAAAACCTCTTGCAAAGTCATGGCTACTTTTCTGAATTTGTTTTCATGTGTTGAGTTTGCACTTTAAGTTTCAATGTTGGGACTTGTAGTATCGGGTCACCATTATGTTTTGCATCCACCACCTTGTCCTTGCGGGCACTAAAATACCCAATCCAAATGCTCATTTTTTTCAAAGAGAAGTAAGTAATGTGCAGCAACATGCTGTGGAAGAGTTTCAGGGTAACCTGCTGAAAGGGAAAAATAAGGTCCAGACTTTATCTTCTCTGACCCTTAGCAACTTTAGAGTTCACATAGCTTGTAATCCCATATAAGAGGTTGCTAGAACAGCAGGATTGGGTATTGCCATGCACAGGCATTCCTTGCTGAATCTGACTCAGTTCTCTGAGGATACCAGGGTGTCATTTTTGATTAAGGATTCCTTCTTTTTGGCCCCGAAGTTAAGGAGCATTTCAAAGACATGTAAGAACAAGGTCAAACCCTTACATCTGTGGGTGTTAAATTTCATCCTCCACCACCTACTTTTGCAGAAAAGCTAGCACTGGATGTGCTTCTGACATGGTCCATCAGTAAGAGGGTAGCAGTGGGAGTAGACAAAGTCACTCAGTCTGGATCTCAGCAAGTTTATAGGCCTCCCGACGAGACCACAATCAAACCCAGGATGGATCTCGACAGTCCTGACTCCTTGCTTCACTGTATCCTACTTTAGACTCTTACCTCCATGACCCAGCATGAAGAAATATCTCTAGGGACAATTGGATCAGGGGAAATTGTATCAACCCATCCCAGATTTCTATCTTTACCATTGCCAAATATCCCATCTTGTGAAAAAATAGAAACAAAAAAGGTGGCACTGAAGTTCCTTGAAGAGAGACATCTAGGTGGTTCCTTTGAATCACAATGGTTTAGGAAAATGTTTTTAATTGTTTTTATCCCAGATAAAACCAAGAAACTCCACTGATGTTGGACCTCAGTGACTTAAGCATATTTATTCCCAAATAAAGCTTTTAAATAGTCATGGTGCAACTATCTTGCAAAAAGACTGTATACATTCTTTGAACCTCCTGGATGCTTATCTTCACATCAATATTCCCAAAACGTCTTGGAGATTTTTAAGCTCCTGGGTTAGACACAGAAACTACCAGTTTGTAGATGCTTATATTCTGTCTTACCTTTGCTCCTTAGGGGGTTGAGCAAACGTATACCTATAGTTGAAGACCACTTCAGGGGAAAGGAGTCCAAATTTTCCCTGTTTGGATTACTCGCTTCTTCCTGCCCTATCTCAGGATGGTGTTCTTCAGCATAGCAATTTTCATATCAACCTGTTCTCCTTTCTCAGAGTTAAAGTGACCTTCACAAAGTCCAGTCTGTCCTTTTCAAAATGAATCTGAGGTCATCAGTCTTCACTCAATCCTTGACAGTAGGTTCAGTTCCGAACCTCAGAACCGACTCAGCTACATCTTCCAGCTTGCGCTCTCTAAACTTTTAAGCCAGGCACTATCCATAATGCTCCTCACAGAGATTACCTCAGATCTTGTTTGCCGCTTCGTAGACCAGATGAATTATCTTCCTTCTCTCGAGCCTTGGCTATTTCAGTGAGTACTTCTTAATTTTCCTTAATTATTCCACAGACCGAGGACACAAACCACTCCAGTAGGTTTACAGCTACAAAGTAATATCAAACGAATGAAAAGGCAGGTGCTTCCAATATTTAACGCCACTTATTTATTTTGTATGTTTTTGTCTAAAACACTTCCATCAGAAATGAACACCAGAAATGTAATCAGTTTCCCATTTAATATCTTCAATCAGTTTAAATAATTACTTGACCCAAAAAACTATTTACAACTTTTGAATAGCACATTTAAAGAGACAGAGCAAATGATAAGTTTAACTACATCCAAATAAAACACTACAGTGGTCTTTCACTTGTTTCTTGTATAAAAACGTATAAAACTGTGACCATAAAACTTCTAACCTAAGTAGTCTTACAAAATTCTGCTACATACCATTAAAGTAGTAAATACATAAAAACACAGCCTTTTCATTCGTTTGATATTACTTTGTGGCTGTAAACCTACTGGAGTGGTTTGTGTCCTTGGTCTGTGGTGTAATTTGCGTGTTTTAGTGACTGAGGTTTCCCCTGTTTGATTTGCGTTTCCTTAATTATTCTTCATTTTTCATTTCTTAGTAGAATTTTCTGTCTATCTTCTCTCATGCTATCTACCTGCTCCTCTTAGCTTTATCACTTACCCTCTTTCTGCCCATTTCCTTCCTTTGCTACCATTGGTAGATCTTAAGGGCCATTGCTGGTACTACTTTCTATTACCTTTAGGTATTCTGTTTACCATTGCTGGTATTGTTTTTCTATAGTTTCCTTCCTTCCTTTCTTTCTATAGTTACAATCAAAGTTTTTTTTTTTATCTTATTTCCTGTGTCGCGCGACTGTAGCGATGGGTATTTTCCTTGTTTATAATGACCGATCAAAAGCAAACTTTGCCTGCTAAGTCCAGTAAAGGCACCTCAGGATTTAAGAGGTATCAGAAATGTGAAGGCAAGATGCCAAATTCTGATGACCACTCTTTGTGTGTATACTGTTTGGGGAAAATACACTTACAAGAGGACTGTTCAGTCTGTCACGGGTTCTCCACACGAACCCTGACAGAAAGAAAGAACAAGTTAATTCTAAAAGGACTTCTTAAAACTAACTTTGAAGAGGCCTTATTTGAACCTAGACCTGAAACTAGCCACTTGCTCATCATCTTCTTCTGCTTCGAGAAAAAGGGCTTTTTCGGTTCCAAGGTCCTTGGAACCAACAAAGAAATTACCTAAATTATCCTTGATACAGAAGAATTCCTTGGCATCGGAGGATTTATCGGCATCGAAATCCAAGCTCCCCTGTGAACCGAAAACAACTTCTGCTTTGGCATCAACAGATTTCTCAGTACCAAAGCTACCTCAGCTGCCACAAACTAAATACTCACCATCCATTGATTCATTCAAAGATATGCCACCCCGCCCATTTTTGGAAGCGAGATCCCTGAGATCTCCCTCCTCTTCTTCCATTCGATCTACTAAGAGTCTCTCTGAGGCAGACATATTGAGACTAGTGGATCAGCTCCTTACGACTAGGGGGTTACCTTCAGTTTCTAGCCATGCTGGCCTTGGAACTAGCCTAGCTAGAACTCCCCCGTATCCTCCAACTCCAAATGAGACCTTGGAGCCCTCAGTTCCGACTCCTCCTGCATCAACTGCTTCAGTACCGGTAGCTTCCTCATCTCCGGTTCTGAGAGTTGTCTTGAGTTCCTCTGAGCCTTTGGCACTGGAGGTCTCCTGTGGTCATGATTCTCTAGTCGGTCCAAGGGGCTTGGATCGATTTCTTTTCATTCTGCACTGTCCATCTCCCTCGGTACCTCAGCCTTTGCAAAATTGACCCAGGCTTCTGTTCCAGAGGCTGCCTCCTCAGTGTGGGATGTGACGCCAATTCTGAAGGAGTCTATTTCGGTTCCGGGTTCCCATCCCTTTATGGGGGGGCCAGCCATTAGGCTGATGGAAAAGGCATTGTCTATTGGGGACTCTCAGTCTTTGCCATACCTGCTGGGACAGATTTCTACCTCCTCTAGACCTGAGCTACCATCAGTCTCACCCCCAGGACAGAGGGGACAAAAGTCTCACGTGACTCCCACCTTAGTGGTCTTCTCTTCGGACACTCCCTACCCCGTGGAAGTCCCTGTGAAGAAGAAGTGCAAAAGGAAGCACCTGGACTCCCTGGAAAAGTCCTTCATAGAAGATACTTATTTTGATGAAGGGGAAGGTTCCCCCAGGTCACCCCTGATGATGTTTCCTTCGGGGACTTCCTAGATATCCTGAGACAGAGGGTTGGCTGGTCTTCCATTCAACCTTCCTGCGAGGAGGGGGCTTTTCATGCCCAGCCCTCTAATTCTTGGATCTCTCCTGCAACTGATGATCTCATTAAACTGATTGCTCAGCGGGCATGTAAGATGCCCAACTCCATAGAGATAAACCCCAAGAGACCTGACTGGATATTATCAGCACCTAAAGATGAACTACATTGGTCTAAAGGGATTCCTGTTGATGCCATGGTGATAGCGACTGCCACCAAAAAGGAACTCACTGAAGAGAGTCTGAATATCCATCCTCCTAACAAAGAGTCTAGGATGTTGGATAGATTTGGGAAGCATGTTTATGCTTCATCAACCTTTACTCTAAGGTCCTTGAATTATATGGCAGATTATAGAGAGACTTGATTAAAGAATTTTCAAATACTGTCTCAGGAGCAGTGGCTGAAAAGGTCCGTAACAAAGTTTCCTCACAGCTTGCAACCCTTGATGCTATCTCCAACTCGTCCATGAAGCTCATTGCCCATGTAGCCAAAGGGACGATCAGAGCAGCGGGTTCAGGCATAGCCATTAGAAGGCATTCCTGGATGCACTTGTGTGACTTTGTGGAGCCATTTAAAGCATCATCCATTAATGCCCCTTTTGACAGATCCACCCTTTTTGGCCCAAAGGTAAAAGACACCCTAGCCAGATGTGCGAATGATGGTAAGACCCAATCTGCCATAGGCATACATTTCTCCACTCCCCAGAGGCCTTATTCTAGGAACCAAAGAAGTGGGAGACTATGGTTTAAAAAATCCAAAGGGCCTTTCCAAGGCTCACAAGGTAAAGACTTCCCATGGTGCAGAGAGGCAAGCAGTGAAAGATGCCGCCCTAGGGGCAGAAATAGACAGCAGAATCAGGGGTCTAGAGAATCCTTCTCTGGAACTTCCTATCAGCATCCCTGAATGTGGGGGCCCAGTTGCCTTCCTCTAGAGGCAGCTGGGGGGTGATTATCCTTGCATCTACCTGCCTGGCAATTGATAACTTCAGACAAATGGGTGCAGGGGATAATATCCAGAGGTTACAAAATTCCACTATTGGTAAATTGGTAAATCCCAAACCCCAGAAAAAACTCCCAGATGTTTCACCCAATCAAAGGGAAGCAGCAATCTTAGAAATTCAAAAACTGCTCGGAAAAAGAGTCATCCAAACAGTTCCACCAGACCAAACATCTGGGGTTTACACAAGATTCTTTTTAGTGCCCCAAAAAACAGGGGACTAGAGACCCATTTCGGATGTCAGCCATTTCAACAAGACAGTTCAGCAAACCAAATTCCAGATGGTCTCAGTTCAAACCATACTTCCTTTTTTTGGAAAAAGGTAGCTGGATGTGCTCTGTAGACCTCCAAGCTGCTTATTACCACATAAAAATGGAAAAAAACTCCAGGAGTTTTCTACACTTCCGACTAGGTGCCATTCATTACCAATTCAGAGCACTGCCCTTCGCCTCAACTCAGCCCCCAGGGTGTTCACCCAATGCAAGGCAGTGGTTGCAGCTCATCTCAGACTGCAAGATTTTCAAGTCTTTCTGTACCTCTATGACTGGCTCCTCACCGCTACCACCAGGCATCTTTTAGAATAGGCAAGAGATTACACAATAGATATTTGTACTTTTCTAGGCATAACAATACATTTTGAAAAGTCCAGCCTTCTCAGCAACTGGATTTCATCGGTGCTCATTTAGATACTGTCTCAGAGATTGCACCTCTCCCTCCAGAAAGACTACAAAGCATCAGAGTCCAAGTCAGGCAAATTCTCCAGAGCAACAAGGTTCCAGTGAAACTTGTCCTTCAAACCTTAGTCTCTGTGGCTGCATCAATCACTCTGGTTCCTCTAGTGAGGTTTCATATGCAAATCCTGCAGTGGTTACTAGCATCCCAATGGTCTCTGATGCATCAACCAATGTCTCATCTAGTGTTGATTACCAACCATTGCAAACAGGATCTCAAATGGTGGCTACACTCTGACCAGACTTACTTGGGATGGCCATTCATTCTTCCTCAGCCCCAAGCCATAGTGACCACAGATGGTTCCCAGATAGGGTGTGGGGGGGCATTATCTGGGAAAGACAGTCCAAGGCACATGGTCCCAATTGGAGGCCAACTTGCACATCAGTGTTCTGGAAATGAGGGCAGTGCTGTTAGCGTTGCAAGCATTCCAAGATGCTCTTCCTCTTGAGACAGTAACAATTCAGACAGACAACATGTCAGTAGTCTGGTATATAAACAAACAATGGGGAACCAAATCTTACCCACTATGTTGGGAAGCACTCAGAGTTTGGCAATGGGTGCTTTATTCCAACTGCTTTGTGATAGCAATTCACATTCCGGGAAGTTCCAACATGACATTGGACAAATTGAGCAGGACTATTCTAATGCCTCATGAGTGGTCTCTCAATCCTGTAGTGGCAAACAAAATTTTTTGCCATTGGGGCCAACCTTGCTGTGACCTGTTTGCCTCTCCCCTGAACAACAAGTGCAGAAATTACTTTGCCCTAATCCCCCCTCTGAAGGAGTCACCCAGAGACGCTCTTCTCCATGATTGACTTCCCAGTGTACAATATGCCTTTCCCCCAACTCCTCTCATATCACAATTCCAAAAGAAAGCCAAAAGGATGGAGAATTCAGTAATCCTCATTACCCCTTTCTGGCCTCAACAAGTTTGGTTTCCCTTCCTTTGGCCTCATCTAATATGGAAACCATGGATTTTGGACACAGTTCCAGATCTGCTTACTCATCCACATGGCATGGTTCATCTGAATCTCCAACATCTCAAGCTCACTGCATGGCTTCTTCAATTCCCATGATTGTCAGCCATCCTTTCCTTTCTTCTCGTGTCCAACGTATTATTGTTCATCACAAGCCTTCTACTAGAAAACTGTATCGAGGCAAATGGGAAAAAATTACTAGCTGGACCTTGAATAAAGGACTGGACCCTTATACCACCCCAGTTCATGAAGTTCCGGATTTTCTAAATACACTTTTCCAATCTGGTTGCTCTGCATCTACGATAAAAGTTAATCTGGCAGCAATTTCAAATTTCCAGTCAGACTTGAATGACTCTTTTCTAATGTCTCACAAGCTTTGTAAAACTTTTTTAAAGGGACTCCTGATACTAAAACCCCCATTTAAAGAATCAGCCCCCCCCCCTTGGGATCTGACTAGTGTTTTTCACACTCTTACTAAGACCCCTTTTGAACCATCAGCATCTTGTGACTTGAAATATCTATCCTGGAAGACGTTCTTTTTGGTAGCTATTACCTCTACAAGAAGGGTTTCTGAACTGCAGGCCCTATCATGCAAATCACCCTACCTAATTTTTCATAAAGATAGAGTCGCAATCAGAACAAATCCATCCTTTTTACCAAAAGTAGTCTCTGAAACCAACATTAATCAGTTGCTAAAATTACCATTTTTCTTCCCTAATTCTTCTAACAGAGGAGAATATCCCCTTCATTTATTAGATGTGCACTGACAACTACATTTTTATCTTCACAGAACTAAGGAATTAAAAAAAAAATCAGATCAGTTATTTGTAGCATTCTCTTTCCTTCATTTGGGTAATCCAGTTGCTAAGGTTACTCTAGCTAAATGGCTCAGAGACTGCATCACGTTCATCTATCACTCTAAAGGACTTCAACTTCCCAAACCAGTTCAAGCCCGTTCAACAAGAGCTGTGGCAACATCAACAGTTTTTCATGCCAGAGCTTCTTTAGACGACATCTGTGCAGCAGCCACATGGTTCTCTCATCATACGTTTATCATTCATTACAAATTAGATCAGGTCTCAAGGGGTTGAGCATCCTTTGGCTCTATGGTGCTTCGGAATATTCTTCCGTGAGACCTCCCAAGGCTAAAGTAGCTGGGGATTCTGTCCCACTGTCAAGGATTGGGTGAAGATTGACAACATCAGATAAAAAGGTTATGTCTTACTATAATGTTCCATCTGTCTTGTCGATCTTCACCAATCCTTGACATCCCCACCCACCTTCCCCCATCCTGAGGCTCTTAGTAGTTTGGATTAGTACTAAGCTAGTTTCTCATTAAGGCTTCATATATGCATATATGTTCTCATCTTCTATACTCCCTATATATACTCTCTATAGTTAACCATATTTTGCTTTTTCTATATGCTTTTTATTGGGCAAACTCGATCTGAGGTAATCTCTGTGAAGAGCATTATGGGTAGTGCCTGGCTCAAGAGTTTGGAGAACTCAAGCTGGAAGATATGGCCGAGTCTGTGCCGTGGTTCAGAACCGAACCCACTGTCAAGGATTGGTGAAGATTGACAACACAGATGGAACATTATGGTAAGACATAACTTCTTTTTTTTAGGGTGTCCAGTGGACACAATAGTTTGTCATGCCTTTTTGACTCACAACAATACCCTTTCCTTACAGTAAGCAGTTTCTGTCATACATTTTCTCATGTTCTAGCTGAAGAGCTTGCCCTGAAGCTCTGGGCCTGATGGCAGTGTCATGTTTTATAGTGCTTCATGACAATCTCCATATGAAGGTCCTCCAGTTGTTCCTTGAGTACAGTGGTCTTGATACTAGATTTCAGTCTTCAGCCTATTCAATTCCCCAGATCATGCCTCTCTTCTTTGACCTAACGTCTGTATCACTCCTTTCAAACTTGAACACCAGAAGCAACGGACAATGAGAATGGGTGAGTCTGCCTGTAGGGTGGGAGACATGTCAAACTTCAAATTGTCCAGTGGACTTTGATATTATAAGAGTGCCTTTTGTCTTCAGCATCTAGATGATGAGGACAGTAGTTTTATCCATTTTGTCATTTCACTACTTGTTACCCAGGGGAGTTATTTCCACCCATTCAGAAAATATAGTTGGAGTCTAGTACACGAATGAACAAGGGGAACACACTACTATCCATTATGTCAAAACACCTTGAGGGTGTGGCAGTAGGCTTTACGGTCCCAGAATTTTCTGGTGGTGCACATTACAGGGAAAGCAGTCTTCCTATTATTTTTTATTTTTTAAGTTTCTAATACCATGACAGAAATGGGCCCCATTCCTGAGTAAAGGTATGTTAAAATAAATTAAATTAGTATTAATTATGTCTTTGATGTTTGCCAAGATTGATTTTCTCGGCACCTGTAGTGTACCCAGAATTGCTGTCCTCTCCAATTCATTTGGGGTTACATGTATTGGTAGCTAATTTAAATACACTTGACCATTCTTTAGACCTGTTGCTCCTACGGCTATTAGAATTGTCTAAATCTCTTTCTTCAACATTTGTCTTGTTTCTGCTTACAAATCCTGGTATGTTATAACTTTGTGTCTGTCAATATGTGAGACACTATAATTATAGATATTTCAATCACTAATGCTACTTTTGTCCTTTTTTTCTTGGACTACTTCAGCTGGGTTTCTTAGCATATGTTTTTCTTAACTGTTGATATTGGGTGATCCCATGTGATCTGAACTTCATCATTGTCAGTAATGTTTTGTGATTCACGTTTCCAGTGCTTCTTAGCTTCTTTTATATTGTAATGTTTGCACAACCCCACATTGTCTATAGACTTTGCAAAACAGTGTGTATATACCCCACTATCTATGGCTGTCTTTATTATCCTTCCATCTTTTTAATGTAAATTCACCTGTCCTTAACTGTTCTTATGTCAAATCTTGGTCAACGTGTGATTGTTCTAGAAATTGTCTTTACTTGCCACTGCATTTGTGTGATTTACAATTTTCTTTCCTTTTCTTCTCATCTGGTTCTTTTGTATATTTTCCTTTTAGCACTCAGTATAAGCTGATGTCTCTTAATACACTATCCGTGGTCTCTCAATTAGATGTTTTCTTAGAAGCTCCTTTATCTGTGGTGCGTGCTAATGTGTGACCACTTTGCCTATCCGACCAGCACCAAATATCGCAACATCATGCCCATTCCACCATGTAGAGGTTATGTGCAGGATGCTGTAGTGCGTTGTTGTCCAAAGTGGCTTCCTTTATTCTTCTCCCCATTTCCACTGATGAGGGCCATCCGAAATCCAGGCTACCAAAGGCAAAAATAATCTTCATAGCCCCCCGCCATGTTACTGTTCTCTTAGCATTATGTATGCCTCACTCAGAACTCCATGCTTCAAGAATATGACTGCTATAGATTCGGTGATAGTTAAATATCGAGCCACTTGCCTAGTGGGACTAAACCTGGTCAACATATGGCAACGTTTTCTCAAACAGAGTGGTTTCTGTAGTCATCTCAGTTAAACAGCCTTCTACTCATAAGTAGACTTAGTTGTTCATATGGGCACCCCAGAAGTGTACTGACTCCATTTCTTCCCCAATTTCATTAGTTTTCATGTGTTGGTTACAACATTATTATTCTGGGTTGAATTATTTCACCATCGGGGTCCACTTGGTGGCCACTTCTAAGTACTATTGCAGTAAATTTTAATCTCCCTGGCATCTATGAAAGCCATCAAAGCCATTTAGCAATGAACCGACTGCCCTCCAACCTGTGTGCCTGTAGAGTTAGTTTATGTAAATAAGGATGGGAGAGGCTAAGCTCCTTTTTTGGGAAGGTACAAGTGGGTGCAGTCTCCCTACAAATTCACCCTTTGTAGAGTTTCTTTCCTTTTGTACTTTTGTTCTTGTAGTAAATGTTAGAGGCTGTGATTTTCATTTTTTGTTTCTTTGATTTTAAGTATTCAGTGTATGTTAAAGTCCTTTCTAATGATTGTCAGTTTCATTTTTCAAAATCAGTGGGATTTGCTGAATTAAGCAGTGGTATAGACTACATGAATCACAAAGTTGTGGTACATCAAAGTATTCCCCTTACTTCAAAGTACAGGAGTTTCAGAGTTGCTCTATATAAGTAGCAGAGGTGTGCGGGATGTTGAGATTTACTGTACTTTTGACAACAGCACTTTATTTTTTGTGGTTGCGGGACTTGCATTTTATGGGTCTTGCACATTTGAAAAGAAGTTGATGTTAATCCTAATCAGTAAATCAGTTTTATTTTTCTTCTTTCGTGACAGTGCTTTCCACTGAGAGTATGTCTACATTTTATAACTATCCCTTGGCAGCTATGTTTTAAAATTCTGTATGAAGAAAATAATTCAGCTTTTGCTGAAAAATACCTGTAATATAATAGTAAAATTCAAAGTACTGTATAGTATTGCAGACCTGTATGTTTTTGCAGTAATATTTTTAAAATATGCATAGATAGTGCAAGCATTCTTCATTTATAATTGCTTTCATTTTGAAAAGCTACTTTATTTTGTTTTCAAACGTCTTTTATACATTAGCATGAATGTTTACATTCATTACATTATATTAATGTTTGTGATGAGGATTAAATGCCTTATTTGTTTTTAGAGACCCAAACTGATTATACTACGATTAGCATGTTTTATAAATATAAGAAATAACCATAGAATACTCAGGATTTGTAAGTGACTTACTGTTTTACAAGAGCAATTGAACGAGGTCATAATATAAGCTGTTCTTTATACAAAACAAGTACCTGATTCAGAGAAATTATGGCGCAACGTCTGAAAATGTGTATTTCTTCTTGCAGTGTCACCAAAAAAGCAGAAAGGCAAATACTTGTGTGTCAGCCTCAGAAGTGATTATAACAGGCAGCAGCAGGTATTGAGAGTACTCATTTGCCAGACAAAGGTCCAATTTTGTTTTTGATCTTTTGATCAAAATTTTTTACATTTGAAGCAAAATTTGTGCCTATAGTTAGGAAACATAGTAATTGACAAGTTATAGGGCATTAGTTTATGGATAATTAGAGTGGCAGTGTGGTGCAATGGTTAGTGCTGCATTATCTCAGCTGCAGTATCTGAAGTTAAGTCTTGGGTTTCACTTGCTTTTCTGGGCAGAGTCTGCATAGTCTTTTTGTACATGTATGAGTTTCCTTCAGGTTTTGAGGTTTTCTGACTTCACAAAGACACGTTGCTTAGGCACATTGGTTACTCTGATAGCTTGTTCTTAGGTTTGTATTGCAGAGTGTTTATTCGTAGAGCTCTTTCAGTGAGCCTTTATAATCCTTTTTAAATAAAGTAACCATTGTACCATTTTGTAACTTTGTTTGATGAACTGTGATTCAAGGAATTATGCTCATTGAGCTGACAAATTTGAGTTAAGTTTTTAATGTACTGATATCCTTGAATCACCTTTCCTGTTTATATATATATATATATATATATATATATATCACTATATCTCACCTTTGTTATAATTGTCATTGTGTTACTAAACATGTATGTTACAAACTGTTTTGCTTCTTTTTGGTAATTGTTAAAATGAAAATTTCATGAATCTTTCTTGCAATATGACCTCCACTGTAGCAGTAACAAGATGACAGTCTTCAAACAGTTTGTAAAATGTCTCATTGCACCCTACATGTTGAAGTCTCCTTTGGTACTCCATTTCAGATGCTAGTGTTTCCATTAATTACTGCATTCTTTCTGTTGATTGTTACTTTGCTGAACAGTCGAGCTTGTCTGTTATGTGGAATGCACGTATTAGAAAAGTGAATTAAACTGTTGTATTTTATGCTGTGTAACCACGTAATGAGCACAACTTAAAGCTTAATAATACAGTTGAGCTTAGTATATTCAACAATCCTCCATTTAAAAGAATTAAAAATTCTTGGAAACTCAGCTTGGGTGCCATGTGACACTGTCATTTAATCATCAATGTGCTTGTATAACTAAGTGCGAACTTGTTACACAAAATATTTGGCAGTTTGAATCAAAACCATGACTGGATGACAGCGTAAAATGTATCAAAGTGTAATATGCTTTTTTTATTTACTTTTTCAGCTGAGAGTCTTCAAACTGGCAAAATCCTGGCCTACCCTGAATATGCTGATTAAAATTATTGGAAATTCTGTTGGTGCGTTGGGAAACTTGACCTTGGTGTTAGCCATTATTGTGTTCATCTTTGCAGTGGTTGGCATGCAGTTGTTTGGTAAAAGCTACAAAGACTGTGTCTGTAAAATTAACCCAGAATGCATTCTTCCTCGGTGGCACATGAACGATTTTTTCCATTCTTTTCTTATTGTGTTCCGTGTCCTCTGTGGTGAGTGGATTGAGACAATGTGGGACTGCATGGAAGTAGCAGGACAGGCGATGTGTCTAACAGTTTTCATGATGGTCATGGTCATTGGAAACTTAGTGGTAAGTAACTATGTCATGTCATTACATTTGTGTTTTTGAATGTGTTTTTCGTGAGTATGTTTCAAAAGTATCACACTATCCGAACTGTGCATATACAGAGTGCAGCTGTGCTCTATATGCTGTACATTAAACATCAGCTTTAGTTAAGCTGCACATGTATATATGATTCCTTCCCTCATTCTTGTCTGATTACTCTCCTGCAGCAGAATCTGCCTTGGTTTAGCAAAAATTACAGTCATATAAGTCTATGTAGATGTTGATGGAAACAGACCTTAAGACAAAAAACACTGCACTGGAAAGATGTAATTTTCTTTGTGTTTCTGTTTATTTTCCAGTTAGTAGTAGATAGATAGATGTTAATCATAGTGATCACTTATGTAATATGTATGTCTTTCGGCTTTTCCCAGTTAGGGGTCGCCACAGCGGAACTCCGGTCCGCTAATGATTGGCAGTTGATTTTTACATGCCGAGTTGCCAGCCCTGACGCACAACCTTCAACAAAGGTACGCCCATTCACGCATGTCTCCACGCAGAAGATGCTCTAGCTGAGAATCAAACCGGACAGCGTCTTACTGTGAGGCAACAATGCTATCGCAGCACCACCACCGCAGGATCGTGATCACTTATGTAGTCGCCTTTACTATATGGGTTATATCCTGCCAAGTGTATAACAGCCGGCCAGCTTCCAAAATTTCAGGGCATCTTCCATGTGCCCCAACTGTTAGGCAGCTCTAGATGAGTTGATGAGTAAGTTTGACCGTTGGCTTGTGAGTTCCTTTGATGAGCAGATAAATTCCCTTTGGGGGGAGAAAAACTTGCATTTTCTTAGTTTTGTTGATGTTTTATTACTTACTTCTTCGAGAAATTATTTTAAAGCTAGAAGTGTTTAGTTTTGATAGACTGTCTGAAGTAGCCGCATTGTCACAAATAATTAAGCATACTTTGAAATGTGCTTATGCCACTGCTAATGTTGTTTGTAGGGCTGCTGCTACTGGCTCTTTTTGTGAAGATTTGCCTGTTTTATAGTCTCAAAAGTTCCCAAAAGATGTTAAAGCTGGCATTTTTATGCTTCTCATGATAAAGAGGTATTATTTTATCTTTCCTGTTTTGATGAAACAGTTAATTTAGGGGATTACCCGGAATTTTCAACCTTCCTTTCCAAAATATAACAAAGTTTGTCTTCCAGTTCAGGTTTCTCTCTCAAAAAGTACAACAAGCATATATAGCAAGGTTCAGGTAAAACAAAAAAAAAATGTCAGGAAAGGCGAAAAAGAAAGGAGGATCCTCACGGAACCAGGTGCACCCTAAAATATCAGATTAACTATATGACCATTTTGGATGTTCTACCTCCCCTACCCTGACAATTCCATAAATATATCTCTGTTTTGGAGCTTCATTATTTGTTGTGGCATACAATAACTTCAGACATTTGTGTGTTGAGAATCATTCTTGAAAGTCACCACTGGCAGTGGGACTCATGTCTTCAGTTTTGAGGGATTCCTACATATCCTCGCAGTCAATCTGGACTGTTCCCTCCTCATTTGAATTAGATGCTGTCTTGAGGGGGGGGGGGTAATAGGATGAGTTCCCCCAGATCAAACTGGGAAAAGAGTTTAGAAAAATTTTTCTGGTGCAGAAGAAAAATGGAACCTAAAGACTTGTCCTGGACCTTACTTTTGTAAACTTGCAGATCATAGTTCCAAAGATCAAAATGTTTTCTCTATAGTCTGTGTTAACACTCATTCCTCTTGCTTATTTTCTGGTAGCTTTGAATTTAAAAGATGTTCTTATCAACAACAGTTTTAGATGCTTTTTGCTTTGCTCTCTATCTGTTTGCATTTTGCCTGTGGGCTTTCTACAGCCTGAGAGTCTTTACAAAATGTCTGGCTTATTTAATACCCTCTTGTTGGTTGTAGGACATTCACATTTTTACTCATCTAGATAATTGCCTGATTTTTGCAGATATCTCTGGCCTTATCTTTGGATTTCAGGTGAACAGAGATGCATCTTTTCTCATTCCTTCTCGCAAGATAATATTTCTAGGATGTCTTCTAGATACAACACTTTTGTTGGCTTTTTTTCCTCAAGGCAAAGTTTGTGGTATTTTCAAACCAGTCTCTGGCATCTGCCAGAGAATATCTTCAAATATTAATCTGCTATTCTAATGATTCCCTTGGTCAGGCTCCACATAAGAAAGATTTCCTGGTTTGTCAAGTCAGTTTGGTCTCAACACTAGCACCCTCTATCATTTCAAATGCCAGTGCTGGTCTTTGTAAAGAGGGAGTTACATTGTTGTGTTTATCAGTCGTCCCTTAGTCCAAGTTCTCCCTTCTGTCTGCCAGCCCCAACTCTGTCTGTAGGGACAAATACAATCATGGAATGATACTAGTCTAATGGCTGTAGAGCCTTTTTAAGCCTAGCCATTCATGCCCCAGTTTTCCCAATTATCAATGTCCATAGACTAGAATAGCTTTGGTATATGCCTGTGGTTAAGGCATATACAGACTACCCCTATACATAAGGGCCACAGGTGACAAGCCAGGGGTGAATGTCCGATTTGCCATCCATTGGTCCAAACTGCATGTGAATTGGCTTAGGGAAGAGCTCTGTTTCACATGAATGGGGAGTTTGTTCCAGAGATGTGGTAATCTCTGAGACACATACTTGACCCTCATGAATGGATGTTAACTTGTGTGTCTTCCAGGAAATTATCCATGTGTAGAGAACTCAAGTAGATCTGTTGGCTTCCAGTCAAAACAGACAGCTAAAGCACTTCTGCTCCCGGACTCATTGCAGACTACCCTGGAAGACAGATGCCTTTTCATTCCCATGGACAATAATTTTTCTGAAGCCTTTCCATAAGGTTCAGAAGGACTATCCACAGATAACTTTGGCGACCTCCTTTTGGCCCAGGCAATGGTGGTTCTTCCTTCTTTTGAAAATGGCCATGGGCAGTTACCACAAAATGGACTTATTCAAATAGGGCAGGGGAAGTTTCATACACCCCAGTGTTCCAACATCTTCAGATGACTGCCTGAACAGTAGAATTTTAATACCTTTTTTTTCCTGAGGACATGCAGCGGGCATTAAAGTAGGCAAATAAACCTACTACTGGAAAATCATATGAGTAAGTGGAAAAGATTTTCTACTTGGTATCGTTCCAGGAAATGGGATCCTTTGGGCTCAGACTCCATTGATTCTTCTGTATTTTTGTGAGTTGCTATGTTCCTGCCTTTCTTATTCATCTTTCAAAATTAATCTCTTGGCCATTTCTGCTTGTCTACACCTGGATCCCCCTTTTCTACCATACCTCTTGTGAAACAGTTTTTGAAAAGGATGTTACATATCCTTCCACCTAGTAGACAGATGGCTACTATGTGGGATCTTAATTTTTTTTAGAAAATGTTATATTGTTTCATTTTGAATCCGCTAGTGTGGCTGATTTGAAGTTTTTACATTAGAAAACAGTGTCACTTATTGCTCTGACTTCTGCAGAAAGAGTATCCGAGTTACAAGCTATTTTGGTGCATCATCCATACCTCATATTACACAAAGATAGGGTGACTTTAAGGACAAATCTTTTTTTATGCTTAAGGTCGTTTCACAATTTACACTAAGCTAGGCTATTCAGTTCCCTGGCCTTTTTTTTTTTTTTTTACAGATCCTAATTATGATGGAGAAAAAAAATCTTCACACACTGGATGCCCATAGGCTGCTTGAATACTATATGACAAGAACAAAAATCCTCCAGAACATGTGATAATTATTTGTCTCCTAAGAAGTTAAGGAAGAAACAAAGGGCAACTGATGTCTAAACAGATAATTTCTAAATGGTCATCCCAGACTATTACTTTTTGTTGTTCTCACTACAAGAAGAAACTTCCAGGCATCTTCAGTGCCCTGACTACTTCTGTGTGTTTTTGTAAAGGGTAGAAACAATCAAGGGGCTGCAACTTGGTCTTCTGCACCCAGCATTACCAAACAGTATAAACTAGAATATTCAGCAAGCACACTGCCTTACAGGCATAAAAGGTAGTAGTGCCCTGCTATCCTTCTACTGGCAGTCTCTCAGAGTATAGAACTCCTCCCACTTGCCTGTCTGTGAGTGTGATGGACCAATCACCTGTCAGGACTAGGACACCCCTTCAAACTCACAGACAGGAACCTTTCAGGTTTTTCTCATTCCACAGTCAGAGAAAGATCTCTTGAGATACTAATCCTCTTTCTGGAGTGATAGCAGCTTCAGAGCTCAGATGTGAAACTGTTTTTGTTTTTATTTCCTTTCTCTGCCTTTTTCTCTTAGTTCTTGAATTGCATATTCTGCTGATTTGCTTAATTTTTCTTTTGGAAAATATTTATGTTCTTTAATTGTTATTTTCGTACAATAAAACACTGTACTGTTTATTATACACTCTTTCTGAGTTTCTGTGGGGATTTGTAACCATTTTAAAGTGTTTTATGGCTATTTATGATTGTTTAACTGAGTTTTTGTACTAAGGGTGTTTTAGTGCAGTTTATCTCATTGCCTCTTGCTGCCAGAACCACAAGTAATTTGCTTCTGTTATTTAGGTTGATTAGAAGCTTCTTTGGAAAAGAAAGATTGCAATTTTTGCAGGTTTTCTTTGGGGATATGATTATTTGAGCCCAAGTACAACATTTTAAACAACTTTTTCATTTCAGTTGAGATTTGGGTTCCATTTTGTTTGTGAACCATTTCTGACAGGAATTTTTCTTAATTTTATGTTTAACTCCTTGTCTAATGTTTAATATTTAATATTATTTGGTATGATTGAGTAGATTTACAACTTTTTAAAAAATGTTTTCATTTAAATCATGATTTTTGGTGCCATTTTGTTTGTGTGACGTTTCTGATACCAATTTTACTTTATCGTATGCTTCCATGTCTATGGCCATTTTAGACTGTTTCTATTTTTGTTTTGGTTGAGAAATAGCCTTTTATTTATTTAAATTGGAGGGGGTCTGTGATGTGTTTATTGTGGTTTGTGCTGGGTTACTGAAATGTTTTTTTTTTCACATTTGTTGTTGTGTCGTTCGGCTTTTCCCGGTTAGGGGTCGCCATAGCTGAACTCCGGTCCGCTACTGATTGGCAGTAGATTTTTACGCGCCGAGTTGCCAGCCCTGACGCACGACCTTCAACGAAGGTACACACCATTCATGCATGTCTCCACAAAGAAGACGCTCTAGCTCAGAATTGAACAGGACGTCTTACTGTGAGTCAACAATGCTACAGCAGCACCACCACCGCAGTAGTATTCAGTATAGTTTTCCTATAGACTTCAGTTGACTGTTTAAACCTCTTTGTCTGCAGAGGCTGCTTCTGCACCCCAGTGCCTCTTGGGAATAAGATCATTATGGGCTGGATTCATGAACACCTGCACTAAGTTTACATGATCTGTATTCAAGAACATCCCTACCACATTTTTGTGCTGTCTTTTCACTCAGAAAGATTAGACTAAGTGTTGTACACATTATGGTAAGCTTTATGAATCCCCCTCAGTAATAAAGGTTGCAAGAAAATCAGTAGGAAAACTAAAGTAGGAGAAAGAAGGTGGGAGTTTCAGAATGGTGTACACATAGTATACACTTAGTGTAGTCATTAAAGAATCCAGACCCATGTCTTCTTGTATCCCTTTCCTTCTAGATTAACTAGTCAAGGGGCTAGAATCTCAGGATAAGACGTTGGTGCAGCCCAGCACAGTAGTTTTTAAAATGTTTAATTACCAGTATTTTATGTGGAAGTTTCTGTTACAGTTTAGACGAGTTTGCTGCATTGTTGCCTGTAGAGCAAATGGTCTTTGTTAAACATATTTTTCCAATGTTTCTCAAGCATCAAAACATACTTTAAAAAGTATCTTGGATGGGGCTGACACTATTTTTAGAAATGCAGCATTGTCAGTGGTGTTTTGGAGGTATTCTTGGTTGTGCACCCAGAGTTTTTCTGATGTTAAAAAATGAGATTATGAATGCTCCTCCTGAGTCTGATTGTTTTGTACATCAGATAGTATCTTTAAACTCTGGGATGACAGAGGTAAATTGATGCAAGAAGTTTTGAAAATGTATCATATTTCCAAGTTCTCCTCCTTTAAGCAAGATAACTTTCATTAGCCTAACTAGCAGAAGTCCCAGCTGAAGGAAAACCAAGGCAATAAAAGGAAACAACAGAATGACATCTCAGCCAAGCTTTTTGATTTTGACCATGCCAAGGCTGCCGGCAACCTTTATCAGATCCCTTGGTGGGTGTCTCATCTTTCAAGGTAGCTCTCAACAAGGTGGCCTGGCAAACAGTAGTTTACAACAAATGGGTGGTAAACTTTGTTGGCAAGGTTTACAGATAGCTGTGGAAAGAACGTTCGCTTCTCTTTGGCGGGGGAATTTCTCCTTCATCTGCCAGACCAGACTTTGTTATTCCATCCTATTCTTCAACAAAAGATAGACTTTACACATTTGTCAAGGTCCCCATGTTCAAGATGCTCACCCTGCAGACAGTGCTTCTTGTGTTGCAGGACCGCTGCTTCATGGTGACCCTGATCTTGAAAGTTGCCTATCATATCCCCATTGCTCATCTCTTCAGGAAATATGAGATTTGTTGTGTCTACTTTATCAATTTTCTGTATTGCCCTTTGGGCTTTCCACTACACTGTGAATGTTCAAATGCCTTGCTCTGGTAGTGGCCCACTGTCAGACTCTGAGCATTCACTTTTTCTTGTATTTGGACAATTTACTGATATTTGCAGAATCTACCTGCTAATGTTTGGAACTGCTAGAGAAGGTCTCATCCTTATTCTCATGTCTAGGGTTCATGTTAAATCTCCTAAAGTCTTGTCTGACATCCTCACAAAAACTTGTCTTTCTGGGGTGCTTTTCGAGTCCAACAAGTGAATGGCTTTTCTGTCTGAAATAAAGGTCCTGTTGTACCAGATGGTGTGCCTGGAATTCTCAGAGAGGAATGCTACCTCAATGAGAAATTCCTATAAATTTCTTGGACTAATGGCATCCATGTTTCTCATTGTACCACTGGCCATTCTTTACATGAGAAAAATCCAGTGGTATGCCTGAAATTGTTGGACCCAGCACATTCCCTGGAATCGCAGTTATTGGTGCTGCCCTTCTTCAGACAAGAATTGCAGTGGTGGAGAGAACAGTCGAGTAAAAATCCAAGGATTTCTTTTTCTCCTCTGTTGCCAGTGTAATCTGTCCAGATAGATTTGTTGACTTTGCTTGGGGAGCTGTGTCATTTGGGATGCAAGTGCAATCCAATTGGTGGCCTAGGAATGTACAGAAGCACATCAGTGTCAAGGAGAAGTTGGAGGTGATTCACACCTTGAAGGTCCTTCACCATGTTTTGCACTCTGGGTCCTCTTCTGGTGGTTATGGACAGTACCACAGTGATGTGGCACCTCAACAGACAAGGGGGTATGAGGTCCTAACCTCTTTTAAAAAGAATGGTAATGATAGCCTGGGAGTAGGCTTCTCAGTATTCTGTGACTCTTCAAGCATTATATATGCTGTTAGCGCAGAAAATTGTGACAGATAGACTAACCAGATCATGGGAAGATCCACGAGTGGAAGCTCAACGCAGTGGTGTTCATACCTCTCACCCGTACAAAATTCCTCGGCATTTACAGGTTTTGAGGTCCAAATAATGGGGTGCCACGAATTCCCGAGTGGCCCCCTTTATTTCCCAATTTCCTGGCTTTTTTTTCATAATTTGTTTCTGCTGATGTCATCATGTGCAGAGGCATGCGCAATGATGTCAGCTTCATGAACAGCGTGTCGGAACTGGCTGAGGGCTTGAGGGGACAGCACTGTAGCATGCATGTGTTGACTGTGGCAAGCAACATTTCCTCAGCTTCTCCACTCCAGGTAAAGCACTTTTAGTTGCTAAAGTACTTAGTTTTAGTTGCTAGCCCACATCGTAAAGCATATGAATTACATTCTTGAATTTGAAGTACTCCCCCAGCCCAGCTCCTCCAGGTACAAGCATTTGAATTACGTTCTTACTTAGTTTTAGCTGCTAGCACCGGTCTGTTCAGCCATTGGACTATTATGCGCTTACCTTTTTGCAATTTTTGCAGCCATTTGAATTACGTTCTTGCATTGGAATTATTTTGCTTATTTACTGTTGGAATTATATTTTGCTGCCATTTGAATGTTGTGTGTATTTAATGTTGGAATTTGCTGCCACTGCCAACTTGCCATTTGAATTACGTTTTTCTTGCATTGCATTAAATTATGTGTGTATTTACTGTTGGAATTATATTTTTATTTTGCTGCCATTTGAATTACGTCCTCTAATTACAAGCATTTGAATTACGTTCTTACTTAGTTTTAGCTACTAACACCATTATGTTCAGCCATTGGAATTGCTGCAAGTGTCAACTTGCCATTTGAATTACGTTTTTCTTGCATTGCATTAAATTATGTGTGTATTTACTGTTGGAATTATATTTTTATTTTGCTGCCATTTGAATTATGTCCTCTAGTTACAAGCATTTGAATTACGTTCTTACTTAGTTTTAGCTACTAACACCATTATGTTCAGCCATTGGAATTATATTTTGCTGCCATTTGAATTATGTTGTGTGTATTTATTGTTGGAATTTGCTGCCAACCTGCCATTTGAATTAAGTTCTTAAATTTTGCGTGTGTGTGTGTGTGTGTGTGTGTATAAAATGCCCCAGTTAGGTATACCTGGTAATTAGGGTTACTCAGGCCGAAACGTCTGGCTCATATTTTTGGTCTGTTCCTCCTAAAATTTGGATGGTGCAGTGGTGGGGTTGTTGCCTCACAGCAAGAGATTTTCTGGTATGATTCTTGGCTGAAGTGCCTTTTGTGCGGAGTCTGCATGTCCTCCCTGCATTTGTGTGAGTTTCTTCTGGGTGCTTTGGTTTCCTCCCTTGATATAAAGACATGTGTTTGGACTATTTCTCCCCAGGCCTCTGCTGAAAATTGGCTTTGTTCCAACTCGGACTTTCCCAGTAAGCAAATGTTAAATAAAATAGAATTTGTGGTTTTCTGGCAAATAAGTGAGAACTGAATTCACTAAATAATAGCCATTTAAGTTTCAGTCTTCCTATCTTTCAGGAAACACATGGTAACACAACATTTTATTCTAGCAGTTTTCTAAGATCATACAAGCAATGTTTAAAATGTGTCCCCCCCCCCCCCACCGCCCAATAAATTTTAGCTTTTTCTTGATTTCTTGTGCTGCACAGTTCTTCAGGGAAAGAGAAGTTTAGTGCTGCTTATGCAAAGTCTACTTGCATTGTTAGTAGCACAACAGGTAATATACTTGCTTTTGCTATAGAAGACTGAGGGTTCTACTCACACAATATGTAGCTGGATTGCTGATACTGCTGTATTGTGTTGTACTTTTAAAAGGTGTGGATGCTGCAGTTCTGAGAATGTCCTCCTTTGGCGGAGATGCATAGTAGCTGTGCACCTGTTATCAGTTTGTCATCCATTCCATATTGAAATATTACTAGCTTATCATTAATGTAACATAGGCAATTTATTCAAGGGCAACAGACACTTTACTTGTAGATGAAACAATGAAATATAAAGTTGTTTGCTAGCATCAACCTCTTTATTAGTTACAGATCTCTTTAATGTGGAATTATTTAGATGACTTTTACTTCTGCAGAGATTGCATATTTACTGATAGTGGTGGATTGTAGAAGTTTGAGTAGACTTTTATGATGGAAATGTTCTGAACTGGGCAGTTTTGTCATTATTGGTTCATGCATTTTGTTTCATTGCTTACTGGAAAAATGTTCAAAACAATTTTAAAAACGTGCTCTAACAAGTGTGCTGTATTATACAAGGAATATAATTTAATATGGCCAGGAAGGTGTATCAACGAACACATGTATGTTTCATGTGCAAGGGGCCTATAATTTGAAAACAGCCCAAAGGTAATCTTTATCTGGCACTAGCCAGATGCATTTTCTTTGAATGTAGGTTTCAGTGCTGTTTCAGTGAATGTGAGTTTCAAGGGCAGAGAAGTTTTAACGCTAAGTCTATTTTCAGCAGATGTCTATTAGTGTTTGTGCTATAAAATGTAAAATAAAAGTTTTAAATTAAATCCAAATGATCATTGTAGAAGTAAAGCAGTATGCACATTACAGTGCTTATGATAAATGGGGCGAAATAGCCAAGTAATGGGACACTGGAATGGCTGCTGGGAGACTCTGGGGCCATATTTTGGTTGTCTGTTCTTCAGTTTGCATTTGAAAGTTTTATTACAATAAATTTATTCTCTGCCATCTTCGGTGTGCCTGGACAGTTTGTTTTTTGCTTGCATTGGAGTGGGCGGAGTTGCATAATTATGTATGCACATTTTATGTTAATCAGCATACAGATTTGTATCTGTTTTTTTGGGCCTTTTCCAGATTTTTGATGTTTCCAGGTTGAGAGGTATGGTGGTGTCCAGGATTTTTTCCAGATGAATGGAATATCTCAAATCTGTTTGTCTCCTTTCAAAACAGACAGCAGGAGAAATTTTGTTCCAGACATTCTTGCAGCCATACTTGGAGGACAGAAGCATTGTTATTTCTTTGGACAGGAATGTTCCTGCATGTGTTATCACTCTCTCTACTGTTTCACATGGTGCTTCTAAAAGTGCAAAGAGAAATGCCAAAGATCATTGTGGTGAATCCCTGTTGGCTCAAGCAGTCTTGGTTCTCCTGTTAATGGTATTGACCAAGGGCAGTTACTACAGATTTTCTCACACACTGGACCTGCTTAGTCAGTCTCAGAGGCAACTGGTGAACCCCGATTTGGAGAAACTTCAGTTGACATCCTGGATGATTTTCTCTTGACTCTGTTTAGCCATTTGTTTCATAAGGATGTGCAGCAGGTGTTAAAGTAGGCCAGTAAACCTGCTACTAGAAAATCTTATGTTTGCAGATGGATGAAGTTTTCTAAGTGGTACCTAAATGGAAAGAGAGGGTCCATTGTGGTTAGTATCCCTCTGCTCCTGAAATATTTGTGTGACCTTCAGAATGGCTTATCACAAGCATCAATATAGGTGCACTTAGTGGCAATCCCTGCTTGTCTGCCAATGGGTACCCCTCTTTCTTCTCTTTTGGTAATACAGTTCATGAAAGGAGTTTTGCATATGAGACCCCCTTGCAAGTAAATTCTTACTTCATGGTATCGCAACTATGTTCATGAAAAATTGACCAGTACCACCCTTTGAACTAGCAGCTCATGCCAGTCTCAAGTTCTTAACATGGAAAACTGTTATGCTTCTTGCTGTAACATCTGTAAGGTGAGTTTCTGAGCTACAGACTGTCATGATGAGGCTACCTTAACTGTTTCCGCAGGGACAGAGTTGTTTTATGCACTAATCCTTCTTTCGGGCCAAAAGGGGTTTCAAATTTCACTCTTAATCAGTATTTTAATCTCCCTGTCTTCTTTCCAGAACCTAAGAATAAGGGAGAGAAGAGGATACCTTGACAGAACAAAGCCCTTAAGGAAGACTGAAAGGCTTTTTATTTCTTTTTCTGGGGCAAAAAAAGCTCAGCCTGTTTCTAAGCAATCAATTGCACATTAGTTCTCTCTATTATTGTTTTATTATTTTTATGTATTTATTATTTGTTAACCGGGAAAGTCCGACTTGGAACGAGCCAATTTTCAGCGGAGGCCTGTGGAGAAATGCTCTAGATGCATGTCTTTGTAACGTGGGAAGAAACCGGAGCACCCGGAGGAAACCCACACGAATGCAGGGTGGACATGCAGACTCCGCACAGAAGACACCCCAGCCGAGAATTGAACCAGAGAACCTCTTGCTGTGAGGTGACAATGCTACCACTGTGCTGTCCATGTGCCATCTACTATTGTTTTTTGTTACACCTACCATGGCAGAGGAATTCCAAGCAAGGTAAAGACACATTCCACAAGGACCTTCTCCTCTTCAGTGGCATATTGGAAAAGAGTGGACTCTAGAAGTATTCTGGGGGCAGCAACCTGGCCCTCTGTCTATTACTTCATGAAGCACTACAGACTGGATATTTTTTCTAGATACAATGCAGGATTTGCAAAGACCATTCTCCAGGGGCTGCTGGACCATTATTCTTTAACCTCCCTGGTTGAATAATCTTTGGGAATCTACCTATATGCCAGTAAGACAGTGTGCTTGTTGAACATTGTACAGTTGTGTGTTAAGTTCCACTTTTCTGTAACAGTAGATGTTCTTAGAATACACTGTCTCACTGGCACTACCCTCCCACCATCCCTGTTTTGTTAGGTTTGTTAAGTGTATACTTACTTGGTTGTTGGAGTTACTGTTTAATTTTGTTTGGCAATCTTATTTGTGTGTGTGTGTGACATTTGGTTTGTAAAAGTATATATTCATAAAGCTTGTGCTTTCATTTACTCTTCCTTTTTGACTCTAGAAAACTGAAAGTGTCCTGGCTGCGAGTTTGAAGGACTATCCTGGTCTTGCCTGGTGATTGGCCTTTCACATTAATAGACAGGAAGTGGGAGGAGTTCTAAGCTTTGAGAGACTGCCAGAGGGTAGGTAGCAGGGCACTACTACCTGTTACACCAGTCAGGCAGTGTGTTCTACGAACATGTACTGTTACAAGTTAAGTGGAACTTGCACAACTGTACTTTCCTTCTCTACAACTAGAGCAAGCTTTCATAGAACTATTCTCCAAGAGATCCTGGACTCTGATCCACATTCTTCCTCCATTGCTCAATAAGCTATGGGATTCCTCCCATATTGCTTAAGTCTACTACAACTGTGATTTAATGATGGACATAATACAGCTGTACAAGTAAACTTACCATAATAGTAGCTGTTTGAATATATCACTGTTGCAGTAGCTGCTCCTTCCCTCCATCCCTTTATTTTTGCTATCTTTTGCCACAATGTGGAGGATTTTTATTTTTACATTCCAGTCTGGCAGTTGCTAGCCACCCTTTGTTCTGAGGCAAGAAAGGTGTGAAGAATGTGGTGTACTAGGCATTATTTTCCTCTGTATCCCTTCTATATTTGAATGGCTAGGGCATGTTGTAGAAGCTTTAATTCTTGGAAAACAGGCTAGCTGAATCTGATTCTTGGCAGGATGTCCCATATTACTTAGGGTTACTGCAGCAGTGATCTTTCGAACATCTACTGTTACTTTTCTTTAATAACTTTACAGTATATGCGGATGCTACACATAAAGTTGCCCGTCCTGTATGACATCGCAGTTTTAAGGCAAGTCAGCCTTTACAAAATAGATTTTATGTTCTTCCATCTATTCGAATATATAAAATGTGGGACATTACCTGTGAGGGGTGCATGCTCTCTTTTGACTTTTATAATTCTCTATTTATTAGTAATAATGCCTTGCATACAAATATATTTTTCCCAGACATAAATGTTCACATATGACAAGGCAATCTTATATTTATATAAATGAAAAACATGCAAAATGATAACACTTTAGTTGCAGTTTACATCACAGACACCACTGAAACAACTGTAGTTGCAAACATTATACATCACTTATAAACCATACAGCCATTGTCAGTTAAGCATTATATGGCTTATTCAAATGGTGCCTCATAAACCTTGATGTTAAGTTGTCTATCTCGCCTTCATTCTTGCTGGATGGGTTCGGAGCCGACCTCGGCTCCGACTCGGCCACTCTAAAAGCTCGAGAGTTGGTTCCACCGGCTCGAGGCTCCCCTTATATCCCACAATGCTAGGCGTGAGTTACCTCAGATCTCGTTTGCCGCTACAGCGATCGAGGTGTTTGGTTTCTACCGGCTTCTTGGTGAGTTATTGTAGAGTAATTTTTAGTCTACTTAAACCCCTTTAGTTTAATTCTTAACAGTTATTTCCCTTAGTTTAGTGGATTTTGTCCCTTTTTCTTTTCTATTATCCCCTTTTCCACAAAGAACTTATAAGTTCTTCCCTCGGGCCTTCGGGCTTTTTCCATCCCCTAGTGGTGTGTGTGTGTTTTTTCTCAGGAATTTAAAAACTTTGATAGTGAGTTTTAATTTTTGAGTTAAACTTGTATAGGGTGTAATCAATGTGTTTGACTGTGTGTGTGTGGTTACACTTCTTCAATAATGTCTAAAGACTCAAAGGTCTCAGGCTTCAAGAAGTGTGACTCGTGCTGTCAGAAAATGTCTCTGACAGACGGTCACACTTCTTGTGTCTACTGCCTGGGACCTTTACACCTGCAGGACTCTTGTGCTGTATGCCATGGCTTCAGCCCCAGAGTCCTGCAGGAAAGAAAAAATAAACTTATTTTGAGAGGTTTACTTAAGCCTGAGGGTTCCCTTACTGTTCCTTGGAAAACCCTCCAAGGCTTCTAGGTCCTCGGCTCCAGCTTCTGAGCCGAGGCCTAAGGCTTCGAAACCTCCGTCTACATCGGCTCCGGCTGGAGCCGATGAGTCTCAGACTGCAGTTTCTGTGGTTTCCTCGGCTCCGGCTGGAGCCGAGGTATTGCAAATTCCTTTGTCTGTTCCGACTAGACCTTCGGAACCGACATCTAGAAAGAGGTCCAGGTCACCGTCCCTTGGCTCCGTTCATTCGGCTCCAGCATCTCCCTTGCTGTCTGAACGGAGCCATAGATCTCACTCCTCTAGGTCATCGAGGCTTTCGGACCATGACCTTCAGAGGGTAGTGAGTCGACTTCTTAAGTCCGAGGCACTGGCCCAAATGCTTCAGAGCCCTACTCATCAGTCGATGCCTGACCCTGTCTCCCATTATGTTCCTCCTCCGACTCCGTTGAGCTCGGAGCCGGGGCGTTTCGGAACCGAGACTGTGGTTGCGTCGGAGCCGATACAGATGTCTTCGGCTCCATCATCGGCTCCGATTTCTTCCTTAGAAGAATCTTGGCGCCGGACTTCCCTCGTCGGCTTCGAGGGGGTGAGTGGCATCGGACCCTTGTCCGACCCCGCTCTCCCTCTCGGAGCTTCGGCGCTGGTGAGTTCGGCTCCGACATCGGCCTCGGAGCCATCACTGTCGGTGCCGAGGGAGGTTCTTAGCTTTTCGGAGCGGGGACCTCTGGCTCTGCCTGACAGGGGTGCGTTCGAGGTCATGCGGAGTGTGTTGGAACCTGGTTCAACTCCACAGTCGGCTCCGTCCGCCCCTCCCTCTTCGGTGCCTCAGGTCAAGTCGACTCACTCCCTCATCCCAGACCGCAGAGAGCCAGCTCCTCAGGAATCCCCTGTGGGATCTCATCCTCTTCGAGGCCTCTCCTGATTTGGCAGAAGAGCCCCCTCGGAAGAGAAAGTGTAAGAGGAAACACATAGACTCACCTGAGTCCGTCACCTCTGACACAAATTTAGAGGATTCCGAGGGTTCCCCCCGTTCCCCTTCTGAAGATGTCTCATTTGCAGACATTCTAGAAATCCTCAAGCAGAGGGGAAATTGGCCAGCCCTCAACCCTTCGGAGGATGAATCTGTGTACCTTGAGGCGTTTGGCTCTCGCCCTTCCACCTCCTGGGTGTCTCCCCCCTTTGACCCCCTCATGCAGGTGGTAGCAAAAAAGGCATGGACAGCTCCTGATTCAGTGGACCCCACTCCCAGGAGACCCTCAAAATTTATCACGGCACCAGCAGATAAACAGTTTCTGACAAAAGGAGTTTCTGTGGATGCTATGGTGGTTGCTGCTGCCACTAAGAAGGAACTAGCTGATCCTTCAGTGCCTGTCCATCCACCTAACAAGGAATCTAGGTCTATGGACAGGTACGGGAAGCGGATGTTCTCGTCAGCGACCTTTGCAATGCGTTCGCTGAACTACCTATGCCATTTTACTCGTCTTCAAAGAGACTTGATCAAAGAAGCGAGTGATATGTTGAAGGATCCTACAGCTGCGGGTTTTCAAGACAAGATGAACACTCAGCTGACTACCCTGAACTCCATAGCTAACTCCTCCATGCGCCTCCTTTCGTATGCGGCTGATGGAGCGAGCAGGGCCGCAGGAACAGGAGTGGCCTTACGTAGGCATGCCTGGATGCGGTTATGCAACTTTGCGGACCCCTTTAAAACGTCGTTCACTAATTCCCCGTTTGATGGATCATCTCTTTTTGGTCCTCAAGTGAAAGAAACCTTGACTAGGTGCGAGACTGATGGCAAGACTCTTTCTGCCGTCGGAGTCCGTTTTTCTACTCCTTCTAGGCCTTACCCCAAAGGCCAGAAAAGTGGGAAAATGTGGTTCCGCAAACAATCTCAAGGGACTTCGCCTGACGTACAGAGTCGGTTCCCCGCCAGAGGCAGAGGGGGGAACAACAATGGTAGACGTCGCCCTAGAGGCAGGGGGGGTCCGCAGAACCAGGGTAATCGAGAAACTTTCTCCGATAAGCCCTTTCAGCATCCCTGAGGTGTTGCCCGACTGTCCACCTTCGGAGGCAGTCGGGGGAAGATTGTCACTGTACCCAGAAGCCTGGCTATCCCTAACTCGAGACAAGTGTGTACAGTCCATCATTTCCGAAGGCTATTCCATTCCCTTCGTTTGCATTCCAAACCGATCAAAAATCCCTTCCAGATGTTCCACCGCTCAAAGGGATCTTGCAGCTTTGGAAGTTTCAAAGCTGCTTGCAAAAGAGCAATTCAACCAGTTCCAGCAGACCAGCAAGGATCCGGAATCTACTCCAGGTTCTTTTTAGTTCCAAAAACAGGGGACTGGAGACCAATTTTGGATCTCAGTATCTTGAACAAGTCAGTCAAGTAAACACGATTTCGGATGGTCACGCTACAGTCCATCCTTCCCTATTGGGAAGAAAAACTGGATGTGCTCTATAGACCTTCAGGATGCGTACTATCATATAAAATGAACAGACGCTCCAGAAGATTTCTCCGCTTCAGGCTGGGAACCAGTCATTTTCAATTCAGAGCCCTGCCCTTTGGACTCACCACTGCCCCCCGGGTGTTTACCAAATGCATGGCAGTGGTAACTTCTCACCTGAGACGTCAAGGATTCCAGGTGTTTCCATATTTGGACGACTGGCTCCTCACAGCTCCCACCAAGCATCTTCTTCTAAGGGCCAGGGACTACACCTTTCGCACTTGTCAAAACTTGGGCATTTCAATAAATTGCGAAAAGTCTGTTTTGTCGCCTTGTCGTGTTATTACCTTCATAGGCGCAATTCTAGACACAGTCAACATGTCTGCGAGGCTAACAGATCAGAGAATAACAGACATACAAAACTGGTCTCGCTCATCTTCAGCAGCAACAGAGTCAAAGCCAGGTTAGTTCTGAAAGTATTGGGGATTATGGCGGCTGCCATACCTTTGCTTCCATTAGCCAGATTCCACATGAGAATCCTTCAATGGATGCTCTTCACACAATGGTCATACCAGCAACTTCCGATGTCCCACACCATTATGATCACGCAAACATGCAGGAATCATCTTCTGTGGTGGATGTCTTCCCCTCAGCTCTTCTTGGGAAGACCCTTTGTTCCTCCCCTCCGGTTGCTACTCTGACAACGGACGCCTCCCTGATCGGGTGGGGGGGGCATTATCAGGGCAGAACTGTCCAGGGCACATGGCAACCAGACGAATGCCACTTGCACATAAATGTTCTAGAGATGAGAGCAGTGCTTTTAGCGTTGCAAGCCCTTCAAGACTCTCTTCCCTTGGGAACGATAGCAATCCAGACGGACAATATGTCTGTAGTGTGGTATATCAACAAACAAGGCGGAACCAGGTCCTACCCCCTGTGTCGAGAAGCACTCAGACTGTGGCAATGGGCGATTTCTTCTCAGCGGTTTCTGATAGCAACGCACATCCCCGGGAAGTCCAATCAAATTGCGGACAAGTTGAGCAGAGCTATCCTCATGCCTCACGAGTGGTCTCTGAAAGACTCTGTTGTGAGAGAAATTTTTCTCAAGTGGGGACAGCCTTGCTGCAACCTTTTTGCTACTCCCCAAAACAGCAAGTGCAGAGATTATTTCACCCTATTCCCTTTACCAGGCCAGCCCAGCAGAGACGCTCTAGTCCAAGTTTGGCCCGGGACTTCTGTATGCATTTCCTCCCTTCCCACTAATCTCTCAAGTGATACAGAAAGCTATCGCTCAGAAGGCCTCGTTGATCCTCATTGCTCCTTACTGGCCTCGACAGGTTTGGTTCCCCTTTCTACATCATTTTCTGTTGGAGCGACCTTGGCATCTGGACCTACTTCCAGATCTTTTGATCCATCAGTCGGGTCAGTTTCATCGCTCCCTTCCCTCTCTGAACCTCACTGCTTGGTTCCTCCAATTCCAACCTTAGCCAGGCTTCCTCAAATATCTCACTCTGTTCGAGATATTTTGATAGCTTCTCATAAATCTTCCACCCGAAAGATTTATTCGAGTTAAGTGGAAACGTTTTGCCTATTGGGCTCAAGGCAGGGACGTAGATCCTTTCACTGCTCCCATCCAAATGGTCCTTGATTTTCTAGCTGAACTCTTCCATGCAGGTTCATCTCCTTCGACTCTTAAAGTTCAATTGGCAGCTATTTCTAACTTTCATGTGGGCATTTCAGAGTCTGCCATAATGTCCCACAAGCTTTGCAAAGCCTTTTTGAAGGGAGTTTTTCTACTCAGACCTCCTATAAGAAATCCTCCTCCTCCTTGGGACCTAAATTTAATTCTTAGTTCTTTGATTCTTCCCCCTTTCAAACCTGCAGCTTCCTGTTCTTTAAAATTGCTATCATGGAAGACTTTCTGGTAGCTATTACTTCAGCTAGAAGAGTTTCAGAACTTCATGCACTCAGCTGTCGACCTCCTTATTTGGTTTTCCATAAGGACAGGGTATCTTTACGAACCAACCCGTCATTTTTACCTAAGATAGCCTCGGCGTCTAACCTAAATCAAACCATTGACCTCCCTGTGTTTTTTCCAGAATATTCGAACAGGTCTGAACAAAAATTGCATTGGCTAGATGTTCATCGTCAGTTAAGGTACTATTTGGATAGAACCAAACAATTCAGAAAATCTGACCAGCTGTTTGTCTCTTATGCAGAAGGCAGAAAGGGACTTTCAGTTTCAAAGGTATCATTATCTAGATGGCTAACATCTCTGATTTCCCTTGTTTATGAAATTAGACACCAAAAGCTGCCTAGCAAACCTAAAGCTCATTCCACCAGAGCTTTGGCTACTTCTATAGCCTTCCAAGACAGACTGCCTATTGACACCATTTGTGCAGCGGCTACTTGGGCTACTCCTCACACTTTCATTTCTCATTATAAGTTGGATTTAGCTTCTAGGCATAGAGCTAACTTTGGTTCCACTGTTCTCAGGAGTCTGTTCCGTTAGGCCACCCGGGACAAGGTGCTAGGGACGGTCCCATCCAGCAAGAATGAAGGCGAGATAGACAACTTAACATATAGAAGTTATGTTCTTACCATAACGTTCCATGTTAGTTGTCTTCTTCTCGCCTTCTTCTTGCGTCCCACCCTCCTTCCCCCTGGCCTGGACAGACCTAGAGGAGTTTTGATTGTGACCTCTCTTTCTACCACCTCTTTACTTTAGGTATATGCTGCTGTGCATATTTTCCTGGATCAGGATGTAGGTCACCCTTCTCTTCTCCCTGGTTTATAGAGGTGGACTTTGTTTATAGTTATTCTGTTACTATTATAAGCTGGGCCTAGCTTACAAACGAGATCTGAGGTAACTCACGCCTAGCATTGTGGGATATAAGGGGAGCCTCGAGCCGGTGGAACCAACTCTCTAGCTTTTAGAGTGGCCGAGTCGGAGCCGAGGTCGACTCCGAACCCATCCAGCAAGAAGAAGGCGAGAAGAAGACAACTAACATGGAACGTTATGGTTAGAACATAACTTCTATTTCCTGCTTTACATATATTGTTTCCACAGTTCCCATTTTCCCTATGTAGTTTGCTCATTCCCTTTTCTAAAGATCCCAATTCTAGTTGTTTTTATCTGTGTTACCATATTCACTACTTCCAGTAAAGTTGGTCTAGACTTTGATTTCCATTTTCTAGTAATTGCTTTTTTGGCAGCCACCATAATTAGACTCAGTAAGGCTTTACTATGACTAGGCAATTCCGATTCAGTGGCATAACTCAAAAAAATCATCTCCCCAGTCAGTCCAATCTGCTCACCCAGCATCTCTGACAGAGCGGTCTGCAGGGAATCCATAAAGTCTTGCCATCTCATTGCACTCCCAAAAAATATGCTCCCAGCTACCTCTTTCTTGCCTGTCACACCTACAGCATTTGCTGTCCACCTGGGGAAAAATTCTTTACAGTCTACTTGGGGTATAAAATACTATGTAAACATTTCCAGGCAAAGATCCTAAATCTTATAGACTTTGGTGCATATTTGGGAGATATGCATATATATCCCCCATTGTCTCTCTGTGAATTGCATATCCACTCTGTCCCCAATACTTTCTAAGCTGCTCTGATTGATTCTTATAATTATGCAGTATTTTATATGCTTTACTAATTATTCCTTTTTAATGGCAGCTTCTGGTCTAAATTCTATTAAAAACTGTGCTGGTCTTTTATTGAGGAGCCCCCTATTTCTCTCTCTCTGTCTGTACTCTGATATCAATCCTTGATAGGGAATGCAATCTCTAACCTGCAGTCCAAATAAATTGTTGGCCTCTTCCCATTCTATTACCTTTCCCTTTCTAGTTAATTGCTCCCAGTACCTTTGCCGATTTCTTCCAATAAATTCCTGCCCCCTCTTGCCTATAACCTGTATCCCTAACCACAGTCATCCCTCTCTGCAAAATCTCTTTTTTCCATTCTTGTGCTGGTTTTGTTCTTAGAATACTCCCCTTTATGAATATAATACTCTGTATGATTTTGGTTGTTCTCTTTAAGAGTTTGCATCCAAAATCCCAATCTCTCCTTATTTATTGAGCTTCCTCCCTGTGTCAGCATCATTCCTTTCCACTTTGAGTTATAGTTTTTTGCTTGTGCTGTGTATAACAGCCTTGTGTTGCTTTAAAATACCCCCTCAAATTAGGTAATCCTAGTCCACCTTGTTCTATTGTAGAATCATCTTATCCCACTTGAGTCTTGCTGCCTTCCCAGATAAAATCATTCAACTCTTTTTTTAAATGCTATCCACAACCTCCCCTCCTGTTGATAAAAGTATGCCTGACCTGTGTATAAGACTAACGGGACTAAAAAAAAATTAATGGCTTGTATCTTAGTATCCATATAACAAAACTTCCAGTTTCTGAATTTTTGTATTATCTAATGTTTAATCACTTCCCACATGTCCTTAGCTACCACCACAAAGTCATTTCTAATTCATACTCCTAGATACTTTATCCATATTTATGGGGACATGATAAAATATTGTTGGACCAATTTGTGTGGGGTACATAATTTACCACTATTGCCTTTGTTTTAGCTTCATTACTATCATCTGCAAATAGAGACAGCTTTTCTTGACTACCATACCAGTTATACCCTTGAATTTCTGAATCCCTTATTTTCTTTGCCAGTGGTTATAAATATAATGCAAACAACAAAGGGGAAAGCGGACAACCCTGCCTGGTTCCTCTGCTCAAGCAGAAATTATCGGAGAGGACCCCACCCACTTTCATTTGCACCTCCAATCCCTCATATATTCTTCCAATCAACCTTATAATTTTACGAGGGAAAGCAAATGCTTCCATTGCCCTGTTCATGAAGTCCCAGTCTACTCTGTCAAATGGTTTCTCTGCATCAAGAGGCACCAAAAAAAGTGGTACTTTCTTACATTCTGCTTCCCACTGGATCATCAGTGTTCTGTTAATATTGTCAAATGTTTAACTCCCCTCCACAAAACCACACTGATCCATATCTATCAATTTTGGCATCACTTTTGCCATTCTTTTAGCCGTTATAGACATAAGCACTTTATAATCTTGGTTTGGTATTGAAATGGGTATGTACGAAGCTGTAGCCAATGGATCTTTACCAGTTTTACGCTATTACCATTACCACCACCTTCTTCCAGGATGCTGGTACTTTTTTTTCCTCTTAAAATACTGTTAAGACAAAACCTTCCAGATCTTTATCAGTTTTTTTCCCTCCTAACTTCCAAACTTCCAGAGGAATACCATCTATTCCTGGAGACTTTCCTGTAGATTGGTTATACATAGCATTTTTATCTCATCCCTTCCTATCCTAACTGTTAGTAATTGACCCTCATCTACCTCTAACTTTGGCATATTTAATTCTTCCATAATCATTTCCATTTGTACCTTTTTCTGATTTCCATATTTCTCTGCTTTATGCAAATTGTCATAAAATTTCTAATACTTCTACAGGGTCTCTTGTTATAGGTTCTCCAAGCTTAATGACTGCCCTTTCCACTTACTGTTGCCTGAGTTTTTGTGCTAAAAGTTTTTTTTTGTGCTGTAGAATTATTATCAGAAAACAGTTGCTTAACAGCAATCTTTCTAAACTCGTGTATATTATCGAGGTAATCCCTTCTTTTCTGTTTAGCATTCTGCAGTTACTCTTTTAACTTGTTCTGAGAAATTCCCCAGTTTTGCAATACTTTAACATTTTTCAATCCGTCTAAATAATTCTTGTTACTATTTAACCATATCTCCCTTTCTTTTATTTCCAACCTAGTATTAAACCTCCACTTTAACTTTATCCCACTCCTTAGCTATGTTTTCAGAAGACAATTCTATCTTCTTTAGTAACTCCTGAGTTAAATTCACAATCCATTCTTTAAATTCCCCTCTTTTCAACCGATAGGTGGGAAAGCACCAGTGTCTCATTTTTATCTCATTACCTTGTGCTTTTATTTTAGTTATTATTGGTGCATGATCTGAAATAGGTATTGGGTGTGTTTCAAGACCTTCAATTAAATGTGCATGTTCCTGTGAGATATAAAATCTATCTAGCCTAGCCCAGTTTTTGTATCTTGGTGAGTAATATGTTAATTCACTCTGAACTCCTAGTACTGAATTCACATCTTCCATGTCAAACATTTTCATAAATTTCTTCAAAAATCTACCCTCCTTTGTTAAATTTTCCTTCTAGGGCCCCAGGTACTTCTTTACAGTTGCAGCCAAATTCCAGTCTTCACCTATAAGTAATATTCCTTGCTGAAGGCCAATTATTTCTCCCAGAATTTTCTTAAGCTCCATTATAGCAGTTCTAGAAGGATATAAATGCATGCCAATACAATCCTCCTCCCTAGCCAATAGCCCCTTAGTACTATGTATCTTCCATTATTATATTTTTTCCTCTTCTATCACTATTGGAGCTCCACTTGCAATCAATATAACTACTCCTCTTTTCCTTTGCCCCAGATATACCGCTGAAAAACTAAATTCACTTGTTCAGGTGTGTCTCCTGTAGCATAGCTATTTGCACTGTACATTTTTTAATATAGTTCACTACGCTTTCTTTTTAATATTTTTCTGTAAGACCATTCACATTGAAGGACATTACAGAAAGCATCATTTTCTTATATAGTTATTATTACCACCTTTTATATATAACTGCTCTTTTGCTAAATGTCTACTTTCAACTTTTATGTTACGTGTATATACAGTTCGGCAGGTTGGTCTTCTATACAGTTGTTTCATTTCATATCCATTTGTGCCTGTGTCACATCTTACATAACCTTTTGCTTTTTGAAAGCCCTCAAACAGAACAAAAACCCCCTGCTCAAAAAAAAATCCTCCTAAAGCCTACAAACTTAGTTTTTGCTTCCAAGTAAGAACATAAGTTCTAAGTTAATAGCTACACAGATAGGTTAAAGTTAACGAAAAAAAAAGGCTAGTCATGCTAAGATGCCATGGTACAGCCCGTGCTGTTAGTAAGTGTTTGATTGTATATATCGTTATAATTCTCCCAGTTGAGAAAACACTTGAATGCTTTCAGTAAACACTTGCTCCAAGCCATTTCCCTTTATCAAATTGTCTTCTAGGGACATGCAGATGAGACACAAAACTGATAAGGGTGCCTTGTTTATCAGAAAAACAGCCTTATAGTATTCAGTATTCTTTTTTCATTTACATGCTTTATAATAAGTGTGTTACTGGATAACACCTAGGGTTTTTACCCAGTTATTTCCCTATGCAAGCATGGGGAAAAAGCACTTGTTTTTTTTTTTTTGTCTTACTCTCTTAACCAGACCCTTCCACTCTCAGACCATTTCCTCCCCTCCTCATTTTTTTTTCATTGCAGTGCCTACATTTATCAAAACGGAACAAAGAAAGAGAGAGAAGGGTGAACAAGAAAAAAAAAAAACAAAAGCACCTGTTTATATTAGTATCCCCATTGCATTTTAAAAAAATGAGAGAACTTTACTTCAAACCTAACTGTTTTTGTATTATCTTTACAGCTGTCACACCTGGGAAAACTCCTGATTGTTTTCAGGGAACATTATGTCCTAGTCAATTCTTCTGTTCTTTTTTTTCTTCTTTTCCCTCAGCCAGTCCCCTTCCACTGGACTGTCTCCAGTTTCTCTTTATCAGATTGTCTCCATGGAGGTATGAAGACCAGCTGCAGAAACGCTACTTAGTATACATATTTGGAAGTGCTAGAAAAAAAGACTTATAATATTCAATATTCTTTTTCATTTACTTGCTCTGTGTCTTAAAAAAAGGTCCTTAATCCGTATGCAAGAATGAGAAAATCACATTTATTTGAACTCTGTCATGCCTCCTTAACCAGGCTCCCCTTTTCCTTTTTTATCATTACATTGCCTATGTGTCTCAATACTGCACAAGAAGAAAAAGAGAATAGGAGAGGAAAATAGACAACACCTGTTTACGATCCCTATTACACCCAAAATAGCATACACAGAAAACCATGCAACACAGATACAGTACTATTAAGAAAAGAAAGTGTTTTCTTTACTCACAGTTAGCATTCTCCCCGCTCTTCCCTTACCCAAAACATTTTCCAAACAGTGACATGAAGTAGGGCATATACTTTAGAGTCCCCTACTCAGCAAACAAATTTTGAAGAAATCCAATATTCCCAGATTTCCTTGTGCTGTCGTATTTCACAAATACAGTTATTTGCACTGTAATCCCACATTAAGTTACTGATTTTACTACTGGTCTTCTCTATCACCCAAATCCTGTCTCTACTCCATTTCTAATGTACTCTCGATTCTTTTAGTCAACTCTCATGCTCCTTTCCTTCTCTCCAACGTTTTCTGTGGAAATACTGTAAAAGGTTTCACAGGTATAATCACTCTGTGGTCTTTTTTACCAGAGGAGAAGTTGTTGAATCTCCTGTTTCACAGCTCAGTTTTTGTTGGAAAACCTTTTTTATTTCCTCCTTAGCATGCACTTCATCAAAAAATGATTTTGTCCCTCCAAGCAAGAATACCTTGAAGACAGCTGGCTACAGCAGTTTGAATGTCACACCTGTGTCTCGGCATCCTCTGAATAGAGGAATGAATTTACTTCTCTTTTGCCTGGTGTACAATGAGTAAGTAACAAATAATTGTACAAATACTCTGCTGTCTCCTACTTTTAGTACTTTGTCCTTCTGGCACAGTTTTGTCAAAATCACGTCTTTCTGCTAGTAGGATTGCATCCTTACTATTAAAGGTCTAGGTTGCTTTTTATAGCTAGATTTGGAGCATACTCACAATGTGCCCGTCCAACTAATAAGTCCTGCTGTAGAATACCAGTCCAGTTGCTTATTTGTGCTTTCGTAAATTTAATGAGGTCTGCTCCTTCCAGCTTCTCTGGTACAGCTGAAAATCTCAAGTTTTCCCTACGTGCTTTGTCCTTTAATTCTGTTATTTTTTTAAACATCTCTTCCTGAGTAGTTTCATATTCAGCCAGCCTTCTCTTCATTTTGACCTCTGATTTTTGCAGCTTTATCATCTTCTCTGAATATCTGTTTAAAGCTTCTTCCATTTATTCTAGCCTTTTGTTGTTTGTGTTGATATACTTTATCACTGTTTTGTTTTTTTAACCAAGTCTGTATGCAGTTGTCTTATATCATCCTGTAGGTTATTGGAAGTCATGTCTGAATGTTGCACTACTTTTTGCTGAACAGCTTCAGAACTCTCCCTAGAGATTCGCATTAGTAGCTTATTTTTTTTCCAGGTCTTCTGTATTTCTTTATTCCTGGCGTCCAGGCAGTGTACTAGCCAGTTACTGAAATTCACCCATAAACTCAAGTCTTCTGGCCTTCTCTGCTGAGTTTCTGTTTACACACTGGGAGAGCTAGAGACAAGCTGTTACTTGGTGTGCAACCATCTTGGAACTCCGCTGCATGCATATATGTTGATACTGTAAGCCTGTGAGGCTTGTAAAATTCTCCATTATTAGTAATAATGCCTTTTATTGCATACATGTCTGTAGAATACTGTAAGTCTTTCAAGTTTGATGGCTTCAGAGTTTTGGGACTGTCTGCTTTATTTAATAGATTCCACCACTTCTATTCAATATTTCATTCTGTATTACATCTGTTAGACCCCAGCATGGACATAAAAGTTTCTTAAAGTCTTCCTTTACTTTTGAAAAAAAAAGTGTGAAAGTAATCTGAATGTAGTCTGAACAATGAAGCAGACTTTTATTATATTTTTCTTCATAAAAATAGAATGTGTATTTGCAGAGGAATATGGTAGAGTAGGACGTGAATATGGACTGTGTGGATGTTAAGGTAGTTATAAAAAGTCAGAAGAGCATGCTGGGATGCTTAATGACTAGTTCACCTCAGTCTTTACTGAGGAGCACAGTGGAGCTTGACAAAGTAAAAGGACCATTGGGAAGAGATGATGCCAACAGAAAACATGAAGAGGTGTCCAGAGGGTAGAATTTTTCAATTGTTTGCATCTTAGCCATTCATAGGGTAAGCCTGCCTGACACTACTGTGATATCAGGCTGGGCATATCATCAGAACAGCTCAGCATATGGTTAGAGAAGGCATAGTAATATAAAATAAAGCCACTTTAGTTCAGTAGTCACTGTAGCCGAACAGGTCTGAGACATCAGTAGTTATGTATTTGATATGGTGCTCCAGAAGCTATAGCATGGCATGTGTTGGCTTTGTGGAGTACAGAGAAAGAACCCTGCCTGTGACCTAGATGTCTAGATTCATTTAGTGGCTCCTGCATTGAAGGAGCTAAGGAAAATGAAGGAGCTTTGACCATTAAACTTTCCCTGTGGTAGGGATGGGGATTATGCACGGGGGAGGAGTATAGCTGTTGTGTTGCCAGGATTCTGGAGAACATAACAGACTGCATACAAGGCTGTGATAGAGTGACACAGGCTCAGTTAATGACCTTGTAATGCCCTGTTACATGTTTCTTGAGGGTGTGGCCCTAGCTAGTCACATCACCACAGAAATGGGGAGATCCACCTCACAGGCTGGAAAACCGTTGATGAACTGTGCTATGCTTTCTCCCTAGCCAGCTTGACCATCATCCATAGTGGCAGATGGGGAATGAATGGACCAGTTCAATATTTGGAGACGTGTTGATGATCAGTGGGAATCAGAATAAAAAAAATGTCATGAGATGCAGTGCTGAATTACAGAGATGACTAACCTGTGAGTCGGACCAGCATGAAAGTTTTCGGTGGATTGCACACTAGACTATTGGGCATTAAGAATTAACCTCACAGAGTTGACTGCTGTTACCTCTTAGTAGCTGATGAATCCCTGAATCATTAGCCATTTTTGCTTACATTTAGCTGGAAGTTCTCCACTGCAGCTAAAATCGTTCTGTGATTTTAACCCATAATTTAGACATTTGTCATAGCCCGAGGATAGAAAGTAGGGAAATAAAAGAACAGGTAGCAGTTGAGGGCATTGATTACAGCTTGGGTGGTGTGGAGGGCAAACATGAAAATGCCTATTCATAAAGAGTAACAAGGTATTGCAGTGACTCAGTGGAGGGGGTAGGAAATTATTAAATGAGCGTTTAAAGAGAGTTTTTGGCTAAGTGGGACAGTACAGAGGGAAGAGTCTCAAAAGAATAGCTGTAGAGGAGCTGGCCGCATTTCTTAGATGTTTATTCCTCTTCTGTCACATCAGTCTGTTTCCTGTGTTCTTATCTCTTTCCAGAGAAAGATGATAGTAACACTGCTGTCTTGGCACCTGGGACATGAATGGCATAAAAGCATTTGTGTCATCTGTTTGTGGGGGTGTGATAAGTTATTCATGCACAAACTGTTCTGCATGATGGCTCTTATGTCATCTTATCTCATTAGTACTCTGAGGGGAAGAAAATAAAATAAAGCCAGATGAGAAAACCAACTGAGTTTATTCAAATACACATTAAAGAGTAAACACTTTCGTCTCTTATAACTAGACGACTTCAGACTGAATAATGCATTTTGAGAGATCTACTTGTATAAGAAAGAGAAAATCCCATGACACACATAAATCCATTAATACTGTAACCTCTCTTCTCAAAAAGGCAACAAAGTCTTTGCAATTCTTTAAATCAGGCGGATAGCATGCATTTAATCTCATTTGCCATATTTATACCACCCAAGTTCATCTTCCGCATTGAACATTTTATCAAACCCTTTTACTTAATCCAAAACTTAAAATTTAAAATCTACTTTGCATTTACTCAATTTGTAATACTTCCCAAGTAATTTTTTTTCATCCCCACCAACACTGCATGTTTGTGCTCATATATTCTTTTATATAATTTATTTTATTTTATTCTACTACTTATTTTATTTTACTAGTTAGTAATGTGTAGTTGAATAAACTCTGTTGGTTTTATCATCCAGCTTTATTTTATTTTACTAGTTAGTCCAGTTTGACTATTTCTTTTACTGTGAGGAGAAGAACAGGAAAAGCATGCCAGACAGCTGACTGCTGACACAGTGGGCAGGATTCACGAAGCCTCCATGTAAGAGTTACAAGGCTTACACAGAGGCTGCAGTTAAATGGTGTGACGTCAGCATGTCATGCATATGCATGAGGGCATGCTGAATCACATCTAAGGCTAACACGGTCCATGGAAGACAGTAGGGGGCGTGTCCGTAGGCCGAGCCCTGCAAATGGACACGCCCCCAGAAGAGTAAATGTCCCGAAAGTAAACCCCCACGACAGAGCCCAGGTAAATGTGAATAAGCATAACACAACACATGCCCCCACAGACTACGAACATAAAAATGTACACATGAACATCTTCTAATTTTTTTTTAAATTGTAAAGATGTTTGCCCGTGAGTGCGCTCGTTTGCGCGGGCGTGCCCGTAGCTTAGCTACAGTTAGCAGTCAGTGGAAAAGCATATAAGAACTAAATATGCAAAGTAAGCCAAGAAGCAATAGCGTAGCAGTAGAGACGTCGGCTGAAGAGCAGGCAGTCATGGTTCGAGCCCCCCAACATCAATTTTTATTTTTAGTGAAATAAGCACGAAACAAGTCCCTGACATATATGTACACATATAAAATTACATTTTAAGTAAAATGTAATGAAATGGGCCGTATATTTTGAAGAAATGTGAGATAATAAAAAAAAAAAACATGTCAGATGTGCCTATAGCTCAGCTACAGTCTAACAAGTTGAGTACATCTGCCCGTAGGTGAGCAGTGGTTTAACAGGTGTAAAATGAGTGCCCGTAGGTGAACAGTGGTTTAACACACTGAAACTGTGTGCCCATGCGTGCTGACAGCCAAATGATGCGTAAACCAGTGTAACCCGTTTGCGCGGAGCTGCATGCCGCGCCAACAAGCTAAACGACGAGCAACGTTGAGCAAGCTGTAACAAAACTGCCTTTACACAGATAACACCTCCTAGCCTGTGTAGACAGTCATAAAATATAAAAAGCAGTGGCCATGTTCGAACCCAGGATACCATCTACCATAGGTTCATAGGTTTATACTAGGCTAACTACCCCAGGGCATTTATAAGCCTAGCCCAAAGTTATGTGGCTTACACCGCCCCTTATGTTAGAAATACTGTGCCCATTAGTTTGTTGTGCCTCTGTCCAGTAGTGACACAGAGATGATTCCCGGAGTAAACCTACGATCTCCCATCCACCGGTCAAGATTTCTCTTGAACAGAGCCAGCGAGGTGCTCTGCCTCACATGGACCGGGATTTTATTCCACAGCATGGGGAGTCTCTGGGTGATAAATCTATCCCTCCAGCACATCCTATTTATATCCGTGCTAAGGTTTAAGTCTCTTGCTCTAGTGGTGTTGGTGGATTTGGATTTTTTGAGGTGGAGCATGTCCATTAATTCCGGGTTGGTCATGGCCTTGTATGTCAGGCACAGGTCACCTCTGAGCAGACGGTATGCAACTGAATAGAGTTGGAGTTTCTTCAGTCTGGCAGCATATGACAGGTTTTGGAGTCCCTTTATCCTTTTGGTGAGGAACTTTTGGGGTGAGATACATCCTGAATGGGGCATTGTACTCGATCATTGGTCTGATAAGTGAAGAGTACAGGGGAACAATGACCTCACTTGATCTGGATGTGAATCCCTTCATGATCAGGTGGGCAATGTAGAAGGTCTTTCGAACCACTTTAGCAACGTGAGCGTCAAACGAGAGGCCACTGTCAACCTGGGTCCCCAGGTCCCTGATAACCTCTTCTGTGCTTAGTGGGTTGCCAAGGTACTGAACCACTAAGCCATGACAGTTGCACTTAGAAATGCAGTAATAGCATATATATAGGAATGAATAGAAAGAGGAGCATGACAAAGCAGGTCTTGTGAAGCTGATACAATTGCAAAATGGCCAGTCACAGATAAGTGTGGGAAAAATGGCATATATAAGCCCCATAGGCGGGAATACACAGCATAACCGATTGTAGAACCGACTTGCAGCCAGAATGTCAGATGTAGGTGAGGGTAGTTGCTTTCGAGCACAGAGGTGGGGCATTGAGGAGTCCAAATATATGGTTTGGCTCCTTGTCCACAATCATGAGGCCCAACTCATGCAGGGCCAGGTCCTGTGGGGAGCATATAGGGCTGAGGCGTGGGACCGGTTGGCTCATGATCTCACCAGTGCCACAGGGATACCAAGGACTGGTGAGCAGGTCCGTCACCACCATGCGGACCTGAAGAGACGGAAGCAGGACCAACTGAACCGTTGGATCCAGGAGGCCTGGCAAATGCCCAACGCCCCACTACTGAGTAAGTTACATGTAATTATTTATGTAAGAACTTAACCTAGCTGATATTATGGAGATGTGTAGTCCAATATTACTTTATTTATATTACAGCTGCAGGTGTCCGTTCTGTGAACCTTAGAGCCTATGGCGATAGGCTGGCACGGTTGCGCCACCAGGCAGGTCAGTAATTCTCTCCCTGTAACTGTAAATAAATATATAAGTATGACAGTTAGCAAAAGAGTGCAGTGTAGTCACTAATTAATAAAATGTGCAAGTAACAGTGTAAGAGGGTTTGCAAGTATTGCTTGATTACAAAAGTGTGATGCAGCCTGTAATCCAACCATAAAAATGAAACAAGTCTGAAATAAAGATGTCCTACCTGTAATATAATGGTACATAACCTGCAGCAGGCTGAAAAGTACAGCTGCAGAAGCTGAGTAAAACGCATGTGTGAAATATATCCCTGTTGAAATACAGAAACATGACAGAAGTGAGACTGTTGGAAAGGATTGTTAGAACTACAGGTAAAACATGTCAATAAAGCCTAGAATTAAGTACCATCCTGAATTGTAAAAATAAAACAAGTGAGAGTGTGAGAAAGAGTTATGAATCCACCAATAAAGTGCTACTGACTCCTGAATAAAGTATGCTGCAGTCAGTACAGAATGAAATGAATGTGACAGGCAGAACCAAACAGTAACATGCTGAAAATGGTACCACAGCTGGAATGTGTATCCCAAAATCTGGATATGTTGCTCTCAGTCTGCAATATGCAGATAGCATGGTTGGCTGAAATACCAAACATCCACAGTTGTCTATAGCTATATAAAGCAAATGTAGCAGGATGATGTAGCTGAACAGAGCCAGATATGAATGTGTATGAATAAAAATGAAAATGTATATTGATGTAGCAGTAACATTCCTATCACCAACTTGAAGTAGTTATCACATAGGAAACTGTAGGCAGAACTGTAGTGTGTATATATCTGCAGCCATTAGAAATGTACAGCATATGTATTGGTATTTGAAGTTGTTAATTAAATTTTCTTCACCCTACCCTATAAACACATATAATCCTTTCCATGTGAAATTGGTATGTGCAATCATAATTAACACCCCTGGACATTTGTCCTGTTGGTTCATACATATTTGCATGTACGTTGATGCATCTGCCCTGTTCATACATCCAAACCTGATGGCCTGTTGCCATCAATCAATCCTGCATGTTGTTGGACTGTGTTTTGCTGTTCAAAATATGCATATGTTATGCTTGCTGTTCAATGGTTTGAATATCTGGGTGTGTGGTTAATGGGAATACTAATGCCTGCTGTTACAACTAATTGTGAATGGTATTGTACGTTACTAACCCAAACTGTCATGACATAATGCAAAACATAGGACGACAGGGAAGGCGGGTTCCAGTGGACCCACCTCTCCCTCCTCAGCTGGCGAGTGCACCTGGCAGTAGTGCCCAGGCCGGACCCTCCTCGGGTGGCCCTGTGCCACCTGGGGGTGGAAGCGCTGCAGGGGATGGGGCTCGTCCCCCCTCTGCAACTGTGGCCAGAAGAGAACATCCACTCACCCTCCATAATGTCTGGACTGTGGTGCGTAGGGAGATCCGGGAAGCTGTTCTTGGGCCCCTACGCCAGCTTGAGGCATGGGTGGCACAACTAACGGGCGTGCCTGCTGCCCGGCCTACATAGCCCCCAGCACAGCCCCGTCCTGGGCAGTGAAGGCACAGTGGCAACTGCCCATGGGTGGGGATATCAGTTCCACTGTTGCCATCTGTGGGCTCATGGGCTCTAGATATCCAAACATCCATCCCCGTCAATTGTGTAACCCCCCCCACGTGTCATACACCACCCCTGTATGCGTCTTTTGTCTTGTCTGTTAACCTACCCAACCTACCTCCCCAGCCATACCGACTTCCTCTACCTGACATACCACTCTCACCTGAAAAAAAAAAAAAGGGCACTCTGTACCCACAAAAAAATTACGCCCCATACATAGCTGCCCATTTCGCACACATGTCTGCTGGACATGGAAACTGTCAGTTACAATTGGCTGTACAACAAGTATTATTGTTGTCCTTACACCTCTCTCAGGGATGGAAGGTTTCAAATGTCACACCAAATTACAAACATATGCACAGCTGTTGCTGATGAAGAAATGGGCAGCTATGGGTCTTACCTACATCCTCCTGCAAAACCCGAGCTTGTTTCCCTACTGTCTAACCCTCTTTGTGACCCCTTTTTCACCACTTTCCTGTCTCCCCATTTTCATTTCTTTCAAAATTAGCGCAGGTGTGCGCAAGAGAAAGCACTTTTAAGCAGTTGTAAGCAGGTATGCGCATGTGTGCGCAGAGCTAAGTGCCAGTGTGCATGCGTGAGCTCCGCGCTAACCCGCTTACAACTGCTTAAAAGTGCCTTAGTCACTCTGAATGACAAGGCCTGTAGTCTGCTCAAAAGCAAAATAAAATCCTACTGTCAGTCCCGAACCCAGGACCTTGGAAACAGTAGTCTGCATGACTTACCACTAAGCCATGACTGTTATATAAGAACATTGTGCTACAATAAATATATCATGTAATAGTAGGAATGAATGTAAAGGGAATATAGGATGTGTAGTACACAAAGCATGTCATGTATATTTACTGTCAAATGTAGTGGATTTCTATAACAGTAGTGTGTGAACAGAAACAGCCATGCTAGTTGGTAGCTAGTAGGTAATAATGTCACTGTAGCACCTTGCAAGCCACACACATACTCACAGCAGGATAATCACTGCCCATACCCCACAACCTCTTTCAGCAACACATCCGGACTAAGTAATAAAAAATGTGGAGCAAAGGCCCAAAAACAGGGACACATTCCAAATATTGCTGCAACAAACTTAGACAGTTGAGAGAGTAACAGGTTTTGCATTATGTTGGATGTTTGGAAGGGTATGAAGTCTGAAACTGAAATGTTTGTCACGATAGTCTGACTTGAGCCCAGAGTGATTTGCCAGAAAAAACTGTTTATGAGATATGGACCAAAATATGAGGCAAAAATGTGGACATCCTGCAAATATCTGTACACTTGAGAGGTCTGACACTGCCATATTTGAATAGTTAAGAGCCTAGACATAGCAACAGTGACTGAGTTGCAGGGATGGCCCACAGACTCCCTGTGAAATGTACAAACAGTAGGCAGAAAGGTGTTACAACACATGCAATGGTAACTATGAAGTACTGAAAGTATGCACCACTTGCACGTCGGAAATAGTGTAGCAATACATATGCTCATGCTAACCCACAGTCACAACTGCAGAGTACCAGGCAATTTAATGGGTGTACCCCACTGATATGTACCATTCCATGAGGCAAATAAAAGATGCACCTGAGAGTCTCTGGTGCTTGCTCAGCAGCATACTCAAATACCCTAATAGATGTCAAGGCCCGCACCATGGCCAGACCACACTGCATGCAGTAACAGCCTAGCAGATATAGCAAGCATTCCAAGGTGTGAATGTACATGGAAAATAGGAAAGCCACAGCAACACACTACAGTCAAGACACCTAGGAGGCATACAAGTAGTGAATGTAAAAGGCAAATATTGAAGCCATAGCAACAAAGTGCAAGAGCCACTGCTATATACCAGTTACACCACATGTCCCACAGGAAAGCACACACACCCACATTAACAGTAGTAGTAGTCTTAGGTGTCAGTGTACATACACACTTAGTACAGGAAACTGGAGAAATGAATGGAGAAATGTTAATCTACAACACAGCCAGAAATAGGAGAGAGATACTAACCTTTACACTCACAGAACAGTGTCCACAGCATACCAGCATGGTCCCCACCCTTAAACTCTGAAAGGGCTACGCCTATCTCACATACCTTTTTATAGCACTGTCCTGGAATCACAGTGAGAACTGCAATCAGTACACAACTGGCTGCATGCAATTAGCAAATGCTGGCTAACAATTGGTGCAGAGGCCATCACATGGACATATGCAGATACCTACAAAAGCATGCTGTACTCCCAGTCCACACATGCAATACTTTCATTGCACCCTCTGGAGGTAGAGAGAGAGAGAAGAAAAAAAAATAGAAAAACATTCACAAACAAACGCATTCATCAAAACCCACTCGAAAGCTGACATCTGCCAACTGGAGCAGCAGCAGGACACCAAACCAAACGGCAGCGCAAGCAGCTGAGAGGAAACACAGGTAATGTAAAGTAATACTCTAAAAGTCTACATACTGTGAACCCTCCATATGTGTCATTGGTCTGTATCCATATGTATAAGAAGATGTGCATAGGGCAGGGGACATACAGCAACTATCAGTGAAGGCTGTACATACATATGTATGTGAGGGCATCTATGTGCACATATCAATGTAGGTTGAATGTAGGTTGTAGTGCAATGTACAAAGTAGGTTTCACAGTTATGTATGTTTAGCAGTATGTTAGTGTGTGTATACAGTTTTGTAAACAAACATGTTGATATACCTATCTATCATATGGATACGTATGTATGTCAATGTATGTATGTATGTGTATATATATATATATATATATCTATCTATATATATATATATATATATATATATATATATATATATATATATATTATATGCATATATGTATACATACATAGAGAGGGATGTAGGAATACATAGACAGATGTAGACAGAATATGTAGAAACATATATATGTAATACACACATACAGATATAGATATATGTAGATACATATACATAGACAGATCTGACTATCTACAGATATGACTGTACATGACGATTTCACACTCCCCCTGTCCCACCCCCTCTGTCACTCTCACCCCCTCTCTCTGTCACACTCCCCCCCCCTCCATATCTATAGCAATATATGTACATCGATATATATATGTGTATATGTATACACACATATATATGTGTATATATATATATATATATATATATATATATATATAGACATATATATATATATATATATATATATATATATATATATATATATATATATATATATATATATATATATATATATATATATATATATATATTTATATATATATCTATATATTTACTTATATATATATATATATATATATATATACATATATACACACACATATATATATATATATATATATATATATATATATACATATATATATATATATATATATCTAGAGAGAGAGAGAGATGTATATATATTCTGAGTGAGGCACATGTGTGCAGATGTATTGCAACAGGTGCCTGGTGACAAAGGCATGGAGTGAACACCAGTGTCGAAACTGGAGTACCATACCTCATTTCAAATCACCTACACCAGTAACCACCAGATATGTGATTGGCTGCCCACCACTGCATGTGTCAGGGGAGAACAGGGTCATAAATGTGTACAATAGTCCCCCCAATGAGAGTCACAGTGGCACACTATTCCTGGAATACCTGCACATGGTATGTGTCAGCAGACATGGTGTGTCGGCTATGGACATGTAGGTCAGTGTACCCCTCCACACCACACAATGGCTGCCACGATATGTACCTCACATGACAGCTACAGATATGGAGAAGGAAACAGTGACATGTAAAACACTGTGACAATACATTCAAACACATTACCAATGCACAGTGACTGACAACACCACAGAATACACACATACTACCCACATAGAGGTTACCACTCCTGGATTTACATACTTAAGTCACACCCATGACAGATGTCCAACAACCATAGTAACACCTCACACCATCCACAACCTAAATGACTGCTGTGTGTCGTCCTTGACACCGCATTAGAGAGCACATGGCGGAGGTACAGGTTCCTACCCACAGAGAAGACATATCCTGCAATAAACCACACAGCGTTAAGAAGCAAGACTCCCCATGAGTGCATGTCACACATACCCCTGCTGAATGTTAGTCAGATAGGTAATATGCCATATGAGTAACCCTGTGTAACTGTTTGACAGGAGAAGGTACCATCACATCACATGTGTCACAATGGTCAGGGTAGCAGAACAGTATGCTGCTGTAGTCCCAGGGGCAATAGCATATTGTATTGTATTGTATTGTAATGTATTGTATTGTGTTGTATTATATTGGTATGTAGAGGTGCCTCCTTTGTGGAGTGGAACCACTGCTGCTGTACGCCAGTGTACAGGTACATATCCTGTAGTCAGGCTAGTGTACATAGCACTTCTATATGTGTGTTTAGCTCCTCTTGAAGTGCATGTAGCATGCAACCGGGGATACCATCAGGTCCCATTGATGCTGTGTTTTCTGCTTTTCTGAGGGCGGCTCTCACCTGGACATCTGTGATGACAGGGAGGTTACATTCAGCTGGGATAAGTATGTCTTAGTTTAGGGAGGGGGGGAAACTTGCACTGAACCTGTCTGCCACAATGTTGCCAATATCTGTGGGTTCAGTGAATTATTTGTTGTTGTGTACTAACTATGAGCATATTGGAGGATTTCTGACCAGGTTTCTAACATAACTGAAGAAGGCCTTGTGGTTATCTGTAGTGTCCCCGGTGATTTCCCTCTCAAAGTTGCCCATGGATGTTTGTATGAGAGAAAATAGCTCTTTACTAGTGCTGATCAGACATGCCTTCCCTTTATGGAATTATGCTCTGTCTTGCAGTAGCTTCCATCTTTTGTTATACAATCTGTCTATGGCTGGAGTCCACCAGACAGGATGCTTTCCCTTTGTGGAGAGTGTCTTGGTCTTATATGGGATTGCATGATCCATGCATTCTCGGAGATGTCCTTAGAAATCATTTGTGAAGGAGTCAGCATTGTGGGTTGTGTCTTCCACTGGCCCAGAGGCTTAAAGGATACCATCTCAGTATTACGAAGTGTAAAGTTTGCATTTGAAATGTTATTCACTTAGTCGTTTGTGCTGGTGGTGGAGGTGGGATATGTATATCCAGGGCAATTAGTTTGTGGTCAGATCAAAGTAGTTGATGATGTACCCCATACAGTGCCTCGATACAAACCCCCAGAGTGAGGATGTGCTTTGGACCTGAATCAGTGTTCTGACTGCTGGGGTTTGGTAGTATGTCGTATGGAGTGTGCCAGGTACTGTTGCACAGTTGTTGGCTGAGCACTGATACCTGGCCATTTACATGTGTATCCACCAATAGACAGACAGATACTATATATGTGAGATATGTTGCATCACAACATTCGAGTAGCATGTGTAGTATGTGTGCCAAATTCTGCTGACATATTTTGCTGATATCATGTTATTTCCTTTTTCAGGACCATGGCTCACCAGCGCAATCCAGCGCACTCTGCAGCTGAGGATGAGGAAATACACCAGAGCCTGGTGCGGGATTATGCAATACTCTTTTCCTGCACCAGCCAGAATCAGCAGGAGAGGGCTGCACTGTGGCAAAACCTGGTCCGTCGGGTAAATGACATAGGCACGCATAATAGGACATATGAGCAGGTACGACATCACTGCAGTGATTTAATCAGAAATGTCCATCAGCGTGCTTCGGATATCCACAGGCAACAGGTTGCCACAGGTGGTGGGGTGGCTACACATCCCCCACTCACCAGACTGGAGGGACTACTCATAAGTGTTGTGGCTCCAGCCTGCCAACAACAACAACAGCAGCAGACCTGCATTATGATGGAGGCTGGAGCCACACAGCACCAAGACTACGACCGTGCAGGTAATATGCCATATGTATAGTTGACTGTTGTGTACACTGGTAGTTAATGCATGTGTGAGGTGTGTCCTTGGTTTGTAGCTGTCATCATAGTATTTAATGTGCAAGTGTGATATTCTCAATATCAGCAGCTGACCTGTGAAAGGCAACTGTTGTACTACTGACCTGTATCATACTCAGTAACAATGGCACAGTTGTGCCCACTGACATTAATTTCCTCACTTCTGCAGGTCCCTCCGGTGTAACAGCAATGCAGCCTTTCCATGCTGGTGAGTGTGTATTAACAATACCTTTAATAGTGTTGATAGTAATAATAATATTAGGCTCACTTAGTAGTGCTCTGTGTATGCATGCAGGTGTGTCTGTGTCTGTGTGTTGATATCTCGCATACTGAGTAGTGTGCAAGTGTGCAACTGTGTGCAAGTGTGCAACTGCGTGCACCTGTGCATGTGTGCACCTGTGCATGTGTGCAGCTGTGCATGTGTGCATCACTGGTAACATTGTGTAGACATTGTAAACTGTGTTTCCTGTTTCCCTCCCACAGGTTCTGGTGCTGCTCTGGTGTCATGCAGCAGGGAACCTGAATCAGGTGCCACGGGTACTGATAATGATGACATCTGTGTAATGGCACAGGAAGGTGTGCCAGGGTCCATCATTGGTCAGCCAATTGACAGTACACAACTCTCAACCCCATCAATGCGCACAGTCATCCTACCAATACACCCTTTGTCACCAATGTCCCTAGGTGATGGAGGATACAGTGGGCATTGACCAGGGTAATGTGGTATCTGTGGCACATGCTTCCCCACACAGCAGCCATGGGCATGGCCCTGAGATGGTACCACACAGACAGATGTCCAGGGGTTCTCGTGGGAGCATCCGTGGGCATACTGCCCCTGTCAGACGTGCCCACAGAGGTCTTATGACCTCAGCTATGTTTTGGGCTGTCATGCAGGCACAGTCACGTATGGAACGGTACACCAGTCAGGGTCTGAGGGAGCTGACAGCATGTCGCACAGCCATGACTGACAGTATGCGTGACATTGCGGCTGCCATCCGTAATTTCACCGATGTCATAGACAGACGTTGTGGGGACATATTAGATCAGTTCCACAACTACATGTCCATGGGCCAGGGCAATGGTGGACAGTTGAGGCATTGACGTGGGCGTATGCCAGCAACAGCAGCAGCTGGCAGTCGTGGATGACAACAGGGCCGCGGCCGCCCCCATAGTGCCAGCAAGCAGCCCCAGCAATGCTGGGTCTGTGCTGTCATCAGACCGCCCCAGGAGACCACGTGCACGTGGCTCTGGACAGGCCCAATAGGGACCTGTGTCCAGTCAATGAGCACCTGCTTCTGATGACAGTACCCAGTCTGGATTGGTACCGGATACCACTCCTGTATCACCCAATAGCACTACCCCTACAATATACAATACCCCTGTAGCACCCCTGCAAGGCACAGGCACCGTGTTCGTGGCCAGAGACACTGATCTGTATGACCTGGCAGGTACAGTCTGTGGCTGTCCACAAACACTGGTATATGGCAGCCATGAGGTGGAACTGTGTGCATCCATACACACATGTGAATTGACAACACCTAGGGCTACCGCATACACGCACACACTGCATCAACATTGCCCCACCTTGTACTGCTGTCCCTCACCAACACACATACACATACATGTCAATTGGTGTTATCAGTGGCAGACTCAGGCATACCAAGTTCACACCCTGTGCATATGATGAAACTGTGCCACCTCCTGTAATCTGTAACATCAGTGCAGGTACAGGTTAACATGTTGCTGATGCACAGGGTGACTACATAGGCGTGTAGTAATAGTATCATGTTGTTAACAGTACTGTGTGCTGATATAATTGTGGGTATATCCCAGCATGCCTGATGCAGTAAGGGTATGATTGTCTTGTACTGTTTTCTACACCCATGGTAAGTACCATAGTGTATCATCTGCACATGTTTGCATACTGGTGGTAAGGATGTCAACAGAAGGCCACATACATAGGTAGCACAGGGAATAAGGTAATGAAAGTATTGATACGCAATGATGGACATGTAAACTGCAAGTGGCATGTTGCCCACACTGGACTCTGCAATGCGGATGTTTGAGGATGTTGATATGTGTGCAGTACTGCATGACTGGTACAGGACACACAGGAGCACCCTAGCACTGCAAGCTCACATCTCATACCATGCTAGACAGCCCCAACACACAAAACTAACTTTCACAGGAGGGAGAGTCCCCATAAATGTCAGGGATACTGTAGTGGCAGGACAGGTAGCATACATCCTACTAAGTATGGAACCACTGAGTGAAGGCTCAGTGTCTGTTATTTGACATGTGTATTACTGCAGGTATGAGCACCTGGGTTTCCATCCGGTTATTGTGCATCCTGACGGTACATGGTCTGTACGCTTGTGTGCGCTGAGACTGGACCCTGGCCATCTGACCTGTGTATTTCCATGTACATGTGTATAGTGCCTGCATATTTGCACTGTGACCTACTGGAAGTGGTACAGCTTGTTTGTTGTACAATGGACTACATGCAGCCCTGCTTACTGTAGCTTTGTTTGCATGCATGTTTGCTTGCAGTTACCCTGGAACACTGATCCCACCTGCAATGCAGATTTACAGAGCTTCTGTGGACTCCTAGTGACATCTGCATAGCTTACTATATGTATGTCCATGTCTCACTTGACAGAACGTCACTGTTTGTCCTGTTCGCATGTACGTTGCCTGTGACACATTGCATATGACTTTCCTGGTATTTGACCACGTGAGCAGTCATATATGCCAGTGCTAACTAATCAGAGGCACTACACCCTCACAAACTCACCTTCTGTACCTTGTTCCCCATTGGCCCTATGTGCTGTTAATCACCATGGCAATCACAATACTATGGTAGCATGTGCAAAGGTCACTTGTCAGTCACCTCTATGGTACAGTTGTGGAATATGTGAGTCATGTGGCAATGTCACAGCTGCCACATGTACACAGTCAACCCTCTCCCCTGCACATGGACGTACAACACATGTATGAGATGCAACCACATAGCCAAACTGGGGACTAAGCACTCTGAACCCAGTACTGGCATAACCTGTCAGGTGGCATGAAATACTACAGTGACTACAATACCAGTCTGATGTAGACCTACACTGACAGCAATCCAAACACATAAACACACTGGGGCATTCGTGGAGCCTCAGAATAGCATCCTGCCTGAGCAGCAGACACCTCTGCAGCTGGCACACAGGCATACGTTAAGCTGGAACACAGCACGTGCAACACATAGCACACAAATCCTGTGTGCCAAACAGTCACAGCCTGTACGGCTAGACAACACACCTGCTACAGTTGTGTTAGGTACCTTTATTGTCCGGTACAGTGAGGTCCCGCTCACCAGGCTGGACGAGGTGAAGGTCACAGTGATATGCCCGTGGGGCCCTATGGTCCCCCACATAACACAAGCATACAGGTCATTCAGAGGCATGGACACATATGACTCAGTCATTGTCCATGCCACTATGGCTGACCTGTGATGTACCTCCCTGGACTACATGATAGGGAACATAGAAGGGCTCTCTGAGCATGTGGCACAGGCTGGTATGACCCTGACCTTGGTTGGCATCATACCCTCACCAAGAATGCTGAAGTATTACTGAATGCTGATGAATTACTGTAGCTACAACACCCTAGCTGAAAGGTTCCTAGCTGCATTGCTATGGAACAACTTGTTACCACTCCCACAACAGGTGAAAACATGCAGCACCTGTTCATCAACAACATGTAGACTATATGCCCCAGACCAGATGTGTATCCCTCGCTGCTAGGATGATACCATATACAACTCACACTGTATATACACATACCACATGCAGCACCCGCACAGAAGACCACAATCATAATGTTATCCAGTGCAAGTATCATGTATTCACATGTGGCAGGCGTCAGATGTGGGAACTATTGAAGGTCACAGGTACATATGTGTATTTGGCACACACATACATCATCTGTGTCCATTACCATTACTGGTTTAATCGATGTCATGCATTATTGTGAACAACAACCCACACACATGGGCATTCTGTGTGACAAACACACATGGCATGTGTGGAATTCAAAGCCATAACTAACTGTGCTATGACAGTAGTGAGAGACGCAGTAGCAGAGCGTGCTATTTGCATTACTGGGAGATTTGCCCTCTTCTGCTGTACTTGTAGGGTGCTGACATCATGTCTGTGTAGAGATTGGAATATGCAGCAGCTGGTTTGTTGTACTGGTTGCCAAAAGGGTCAGTTCTTCATCTGTGTCCATTGCCATTCCTGGTTTAATCGATGTCATGCATTATTGTGAACAACAGCCCACACACATGGGCATTCTGTGTGACAAAAACACACATGGCATGTGTGGAATTCAAAGCCATAACTAACTGTGCTATGACAGTAGTGAGGGACGCAGTAGCAGAGCGTACTATTTGCATTACTGGGAGATTTGCCCTCTTCTGCTGTACTTGTAGGGTGCTGACATCATCTCTGTGTACAGATTGGAATATGCAGCAGCTGGTGTGTTGTACTGGTTGCCAAAAGGGTCAGTTCTTCATCTGTGTCCATTGCCATTACTGGTTTAATCGATGTCATGCATTATTGTGAACAACAACCCACACACATGGGCATTCTGTGTGACAAAAACACACATGGCATGTGTGGAATTCAAAGCCATAGCTAACTGTGCTATGACAGTAGTGAGAGACGCAGTAGCAGAGCGTGCTATTTGCATTACTGGGAGATTTGCCCTCTTCTGCTGTACTTGTAGGGTGCTGACATCATCTCTGTGTAGAGATTGGAATATGCAGCAGCTGGTGTGTTGTACTGGTTGCCAAAAGGGTCAGTTCTTCATCTGTGTCCATTGCCATTACTGGTTTAATCGATGTCATGCATTATTGTGAACAACAACCCACACACATGGGCATTCTGTGTGATAAAAACACACATGGCATGTGTGGAATTCAAAGCCATAACTAACTGTGCTATGACAGTAGTGAGAGACACAGTAGCAGAACGTGCTATTTGCATTACTGGGATATTTGCCATCTTCTGCTGTACTTGTAGGGTGCTGACATCATCTCTGTGTAGAGATTGGAATATGCAGCAGCTGGTGTGTTGTACTGGTTGCCAAAAGGGTCAGTTCTTCATCTGTGTCCATTGCCATTACTGGTTTAATCGATGTCATGCATTATTGTGAACAACAACCCACACACATGGGCATTCTGTGTGACAAAAACACACATGGCACGTGTGGAATTCAAAGCCATAACTAACTGTGCTATGACAGTAGTGAGAGACGCAGTAGCAGAGCATGCTATTTGCATTACTGGGAGATTTGCCCTCTTCTGCTGTACTTGTAGGTTGCTGACATCATCTCTGTGTAGGGATTGGAATATGCAGCATATCCATATCCCATCCCCACCCACAGGCAAGGTTGTCACTGCAAACAAAGTGTATTTATCAAAAGCAAACTTTGCACTTGTGAAGACTGGGGTGGAAGACTTCAAAGGACTCATGCTGGGGGAGTATACAGGCCACTCTGCATAATCCTTGACAATTGCATTCTATGAGCATGTGGAAGGTTTGCATTGATCATGCTATCCCAAATATACCCATGACTCCTCCACAACAGGACACCCTGTCAGGTGTACACCAGCCATATATGAGCTGTCCAACAGACGGAGTGAGCTAATTCATTGCAGAGCAGTAGGCCACAGAAGGAGGACATCTCTGAACAGTACTGGCACGACACTTCAATCCCTCATAATCATCACGACAACGTGTTGACAGTGAAATTGTCCAGACACTGCAGGTATGGCTCCCCTCAGTCTGTTATTGACGCCCACTTACTGTTAGAGGTCCTCACCAACCCTCTTCCAGCACACACCCACAACATGGATGTGGCATAGCAAATTCAACCCCTGGGATCTCCACTGTGTCCCTGCTTGACGGAGGCACACCACACTAGCCACAAACCGTGCCTTATGTGACCTACTTTACAGTGGCACAGTAGCCTACTGTACTGGGGATGCAGACGCCAAGCACACTCTGGCTAAGCTTTCATTCCCTAGGGCAAATAGCCTAGTATTGACCTCTACACCCATATGTTTAATTGTCAGATGCACAATATTTGTTGCTGATAGACTGTTTGCAGGTCTTTATTGCCATAGCATTCCCTGTTTCTATGAACAACTTGTGTATCTGTGGAAGATGTTTGAATATGAGGGGGATCCACTATATCACTTGTGTCTGTAGTCATTTAACTGTGTGCACTGGGCAGATTGCTGTAATGTGGTAGGTTCCTGGAATGACACGTACAAATACCAGATATGTGTGGCCAACTGCTAAACTGAGATATGGCCTAAGTGTGTGAGCATGCCCAGTTCAGCCTTTCCATGGCATGTTGTCTGACATATGTCTCATTTATCAAAGTGTGCGAGCATGCCCAGTGTGAGCTTTCCATATGTTGAACTCTGCAGTCCACCACATATGTGGATGAGTGTGAACTTCAACAATATCTCACGTTTATGGTTGTGTGTTGGGTGTCATGTTGTGTACTTACTGGCCAACTGCTTCGTGTCTGAACACAACAGGGATTATACTGTGCCTGCAGGGTTTGCATGGGATACTTTGCATACAGTTGTCAACATCCTTTCATACTGACCTAACACTGTAGTACCATATAGTGTACTGGTTCAGTACTTTCACTGTGGTGGACAGTATCCTGGGTTTTAGTCCTATCACTGCTTTAAATTTTCATAGTGAGCACAACAGACTGTTTTGGGGCCAGTTGTGCACATATGACCATGTTGCATTATGTTCAGATATGGACTACTTAAACCAGGCTTGTCCAACATTGGTAGTGTATTCTACAACATAGGTGGACATTGGCAAACACTAGCGATGTGCCCTAGGCCATTTCTAATGCTAGTCAGAGAGTGTGTTTGTCCTTCGACACACATTGTAACTGGAGTTTGCCATGAAATATGTAATGGTTAGTATACTGTGCCTCCGTCTACCTGTGACATAACAGTGATACCCAGGGTAAACCTACCATCTCCCATCCACTCATCAAGATTCCTCTTGAGGAGAGTCGATGGGTGACTCTCTGGCTAACCTGTACTGGGAGTTTACTCAAGAGTGGGGGTGGCTTCTGTGTTATGGATCATTCAGTACAGCTTGTCCTATGTATGTCAGTGCTGGGGTTCAGGTCTCTCATGTGCATAGCTCACTGCCATTCAGATTGTACAAGGTGCAGCATGTTCATTGAGTCCAGCTTGGACATGGCTTTATACATCAGGCACAGCTTGCCTTTGGGCGGGCAGTATGGCAGTGTGTGGAGCTGCAGTTTGTTTAATCAGGCAACACATGGCATCTGTTCAAGCTCTTTGATACTCCTGGTGAGGTACTTTTGGGGTCTTTCCAGTTGATGGAGGTGTCTGCTGAGGTACATCCCACAGGGGCCATTGTACTCAATTGTGACGCTGATGAAGGATGACTGCAGAGCCACAATGACCTCCCCTGATCTAGATCTCACTGCCTTCATGATTAGGTGGGTATATGGTATGTTTCTGTAACCACTACAGCCACATGCTTGTCCAATGCAAGATATCTATCAACTTGTGTGCCCAGGTCTCTTATTACATCTTAAGTACTTAATGGGTTAACACCTATGTGGTAATTGGTGGGCACTTACTGTATATCCACAGGGGTTGACTAGACACTTTTTTGCAATTAGCTTGCTGACATGGCTATGGCACCAGTTGTCTGTTTCTATGTGGCCCTTTTGTGGGATGCTTGTGTCAGCTGGAGGATCAGATATGGTGGCCAGTTTGTAGTCCTCTGCAAACTTGTTCAGACACAGTCCTTCCATGTTGGCCTGTACCTATGGAACATATATACCAAACAAGGGAGGTCCCAGGACCGAGCCTTGTGGGATGCCAGTTGTATCTGGTTTTTAGTCTGACATGGCTGCAGCATTTCTGACCATGTCAGTTCTGTCCTTGGTCTGGTTTGCAACCCCTCTACTGACATAGGGGTTTATATTTAAGCTGGTGAGCTTATCTATAATGAACACGGGGGGTATTGTATGGAAGCCTTTTGCAAGGTCCATCTAGGCTGTGTGGACCACATTCCCCTCATCAATGACCTTAATGACTGTTTCAAGTGAGTCAAACATGTTTAAGGGGCAGGATCTGCACTTAAGAAAGCCACACTGTGTAGGGTCCAGTGTCAGTAGGTCCCCAATATCTTTATGTCTGAGGTACATGCTGATCCTTTCCATAGCTTTGCAGACCAAGCTTGTCAGCATTCTGGGGTGATAGTTTTCAGTATCCATTCAGGCAACACCTTTGTGGAGAAGAACCACTGTAGTTGTACACTGCTCTTTGTGTACATAACCTGTGGTAAGGCTGACATTGAGCTCTAGTGTTATTTGGCATTCCATTCTTCTTGGAGTCCATGTTGGACTCAGCCCAGGACACCATCTCATACCATTGATGCTGTGTGTTTTGCTTTGTAGATGCTGGCTGTTACCTCAGCATCTGCAATGTCAGGGGGCCAGCACTCTGCTGGGATAGATATTTTGCATTTGGGGGGGGGGGGGTTGCACTGCACCTGACAGGTTGGATGTTGGCAATATGTGTGTGTGTTTGGTATGTTGTTTGTAATATTTGAATGATTCAGAGCATATCTGTGAATTGCCAACAAGGTTCCTGCCATCAGTTAAGAAAGCCTTGTGATTATCCTTAGTGTCCTGTACAATTTGTATCTTCATAGGTTCATACTAGGCTATCCGCCCTAGGGCATTTCTAAGCCTAGCCAGAGTGTGTGTGGATTTCGCCACCCCTTGCTATGTGAATATTATGGCCATTTATGATTTACTTTACTGTGCCTCTGTCTGGATGTGACACAGTGAAGACCCCCAGTGTACATCTACGATCATCCATCCACTTGGCAAGATTCCTGTTGAAGAGAGTCAGTGAGGGGCTCTGCCTAACATGGAGTGGGATTCCGTTCCAGGGTGTAGGGAGCCTCTGGGTTATGTATCTGTCCCTCCAGCACATCCTATTTCATTATGTGTTGAGGTTGACATCTCTCACTCTCACAGCTCCGATGGATTTGGGTTTTCTGGGGTGGAGCATGTCCATTACTCCTGTGCTGGACATGGCCTTGTACAACAGGCATGCAACGCCTCTGCATAGGCAGTATGTGACTGCATACAGCTGGGGTGTCTACAGCCAGGCAGCATATGACAAATATTTGAGACCCTTTATCCTCTTTGTGAGGTACCTTTGAGGTCTTTCTAACTGCTGCAGGTGTCCGGTAAGGTGCATCCCAAATGAGGCATTGTACTAGATTATGGGTCTGATAAGAGAACAGTATAGGGGCACAATGACCTCTGTTGACGTAGATGTGAATCCTTTCATGATACGGTGTCCAATATAGACAGACTTCCTAGCCACATTGGCAATGTGAGTGTCACATGACAGGTTACTGTCCACTTGTGTCCCTAGGTCCCTGGTTACTCCTTCCATACATAATGGATTACCACCTATGTGGTAATTTGTGAGTACCTTGTTTGGTATTTGGTGAGACATTCATACTGTCCAGTGTCTTCAGGACGGCTGAGTGGGGTTCCTGTGTGTGATAGTGTTGTCTGTAGCATGCTACAGACTGTACAGCAGTTTTGCCTATGGTTAGTTGCACATGGGTGGTCTCAGATGCTTCGTGCATAGTCAGTTACCTGGACGTGTGGGTGTCTGTGCTGAATATGGATACTCCCCCTCCTTTTATGTTTTGGTCCAGGTTTTGGGGCCATAACGCATGATATGAGGTATAACCTGGTAGTTCTGGTGTGCTGTCAGGAGCCTTGCTGCAGGTTTCTGTCACTGCACGGACATCAATGTTCTCCATACTGGGGAGGGCCTCGGGAGCATGCATGTTGAGGTTTACACGTCTGGCATTGGGCAGCATTACCCTTATGTTTCTTTCCACTTATGTTTTCTAGGAAGGTGGGTTAGTCTTTTCAGCTTTCCCCACGAAAGGCTCTATGGAGGTGGCAAGAGCCTTATCCAATATCCAGACGCCCAGGGGTAACAGGTGCAAGCCATCCCTGGCACAGCAGTGTGGCTTGTCAAGCATGACATCCCAAGCAGACAGACATTGGATCCCCTTGGAATGACACCAGTAACTGTGCCACTTGTTAAAGCTGATCATTCTGTGTTTGTACTGTGGTATCATTCTTGGTGAGGGTAGGATGCTGCTCACGGTCAGTGTCATACCAGCCTGGACTACATAATCGGAGAGCTCATCTATGTCTCTTTTCATGAAGTCTGGGGAGGTACATCTCAGGTCATTCACACCAGCATGGACAATGACTGCATCATATTTCTACTTGCTTTGGGGTGACCTGCGTACTTGTGTTATGTGATGTATTGTAGCAGCCTACAGGCAGCTTACTGTACCCTTTCCCTTGTTCAGTCTGGTGAGCGGGACAGCAGTGTGTCTGACTATGGAGTCACCTATTACAACTGTTTCAGGCATGTGGTTTCTCCTTCTGGCCTGTGACTGTTTGGCACACCAGCTTTGTGTACTATGTGTTGCATGTGCTATGTTTGGAGGTAGTGGTTGCTTGGGTGTCTGCTTTGGAGGCCTCTGTTGATGTGGTGTGTTTGTAATTTTGGCCTCCGGGAATGTTTTTCTGTGTTTATGTCTTTGGTTTGCAGTTGTGATAGGTCTATGTGAGACTGGGTTTGTGGTGTGTGTGGTTACCTTCTCCTCCTGACTAGTTTTGACAGTACTGAGTTGAGAGAGCTCAGCCTCCGGTTTGGATAAATGGTTGCATCTCTCACATATATTTGTATTTCTTGGGGGGAGGTGAGGGTTGTCTGTGTACATGGGGCAGATGTAACATTGCTTCAAGATTCACAGATTCAACTTGTTGTAGCTGGCCTTAGTGGATTGTATGAGTGGACATATTTTATCGCCATACTACTGATCAGTGATTACTTCCCTTTTTATGTTTGCTCTATCATGTAGTAGCTTCCTCATTCTCTTGCATGGTTTGGTAATGGCTGGAGTCCACCATGCCAGATGCCTGCGTGTATGGCATTGTGTCTTGGTTTTATTTGGGATTGCATAATCCATGCATTCCTGGCAGTGTTCATGGAATGCCTGTATAACAGGTTCTGAGGTGTGGCCCATATTTTGCACCTGCACAGGGCCTTTAATGGATTCCACATCAGTTTGGAGGAGTGCAACTTTTGCCTTACACATGTTTTTCACTGTGGTTTTCTGGCCAGGGACTGTGGTCAGGATGTGTATATCCGGTGTGATTACTCTATGGTCTGGTCTTACCAGTGAGGGATACACTTCTCATCTTGCCATCCAGTACCCATGTTGCTGATTATCACATCCAGTATGCTTACCCCTCTTGTGGGAGTGGTACGCTGTTCCTGGGAATTTTGGTTTATGGATTCTAGGCACTTTTGTCCTACAGTGTTGGAGCTAGAATAATGCTCCCAGTCTATGTTTGGGTATTTTCAGTCACCCAATATAATGTGGTTTGGAGGGCTTGATATATTCATGTATTCCAACATAGGCCAAGTGCAGTTCCTGGTGTTAGGATGGTAGTCTGTAGCAGGCTATAAACTGGGAAGCAGTTTTAGCCACTGTTACTTGACCATGGCTAGTCCATGCTGCTTCTTGTTGTGGTACCAACATGGTGGTGTGGTTATCCTTGACAATTATTGCTAGTCACCCTCCTTTTGTAGCTTGTTCCATGTTTTGAGGCTGTACAGCACAGTATGAGATGTAACCTGGTAGTGTTAGGGTGCTGATGTGAGCCTTGACCCAGTTTTCTGTTACAGGACAGATATCAACATTCTCCATACTGGGGGAGTTTAGACTGCATGCATCTTGCTGTTTAGACTTCTGGCATTGGGTAGCATTACATCTAGGTTGTTATCCCTTGTGATACCTATGGAGGTGGGTTTGTGTTTTGAGCCTTACCTATTCAAGGCACGCTGTGGGTAACAACAGCCTTTGCCAGTGTCCATATGGCCAGGACTGATAGGTGCACGCCACCCCTAGCAGATGGAGCATTATGCCATGCTCAGCATGTCATCCCAGGCTGGCACCCATTGGATCCCCTTTGACTAACAGCAATACTTCAGCCAATTATTGCAATTGATCATCTCATCGTCATATTGTGGCATCATGCTTGGTGAGGGTAGGATGTTAGTCAGGGTCATCAAGTTTGCATATACTACATGGTGTTACACTGCTTAACACATGGCATTCATGCCTCAGGTGGTGCTGCAGGGCTGCCTCTGTCGGATGTACATACTACACTCCCTGTACATGTTTGAGAGAAGGTTATGTCATTTTAGGCATCCCTGTTATTATATGAGTGAGTCAGAGAGGGGTATCATTCCCAGGGTTCCTACTGAGCCAGTGTATGTGCTATGCGTTGCCTCTTTGCCAAGGCCAGGGCATACTGGGCATGCCTCCTTCTGCCTACTGGGGCAGGCTCAGGTTGTTCCTCCTCCTCCGAGTCACACTTTGCCTGTGATGGCCTTGGCAATGGTGGGGGGCTGTTTGGCCCGGCTCTATGCTGGTCCTGCTGCAGCTGTTTTCGCAAGATCATATTATGTAGCATAGCACATACCATGACAATTTGGGTACATGTAGTTGGTGAGTACTGCAAGGCTCCACCAGATGTGTCCAGACACCGGAACTGTGACTTGAGCAGCCCAAACACACGCTCTATTACATTACGTGTTTGTGCGTGTGCCTCATTATGGCGTTCCTGTTCAGGTGTGTGTGCATTTCTGATGGGTGTCATCAGCCACGGCTCCAGTACATAACCTGCATCCTCCACTAGGTGTCCATGTGGGATGTCCCCATTGGCAAATGTCTGGTACAGCTGCGTCAAATGCCAGATATGGGAATCATGGTAGCTCCCAGGGCAGCCAGTACACACATTCATTATTATGCCCTGGGCATCACACATGATCTGGCAGTTGATGGAGGGGAAGCCCTTGCGGTTTATGTAGGCCCTACCCCGCTCACCAGCTGGTGCTTTGATGCGTATGTGCGTGCAGTCTATTGCACCCACACAAAACAGCCACCCGGACCACAGTAGCTCGAACAAGAACCAAATAGGTGACTACCAAATGTCAAAGTCTGTTATACAAATCCACACCATGATCCAGGAAACACAGGTTTATTACAACGAACATAAACCACACAGGTTGAGCGCTTTCATCCACACTAAGGCAGATTTCTTCAGAACCAATTAGCATAGTTAGCTAGGTGTGTTTATAAAGCTAATTTGGCGCCAAAAATCAGTTAACTTACTGTGTGTCAATCACTCACATTTTGCAAACAAATATTTTACAAATAAATATTGACTGTTATACATTATTAAAAAATGTTTTTTCCAAAAGCATAAATATCCTATACACATATATTCTTAGTTGATAATCCATATGGTAACAATAAAAATATGTGACAAATAAAAAACATAAAAATATATATTGTACAAATATGCTATATAAATATGAGGAAGTGTCACTATAATAAATTATAAATTGTGAATTATAAATTATCCTAAATTTGTCTAAAAATTTTTGCACCCACTACCTCAGGGTATTCCGCTATTTTCTGGAAGAGACGCATATTGCTGGCCAATACCTCACGGGCATTGGGGAAATATACATGATCACCGACATGTGCTGACATGGCATCCAGGAACTGGCGCAGTACCCTGGAGACTGATGCCTGTGATATCCCCATCATATCACCAGTTGGTCTCTGGGAGGTACCTGTTGCTAGTATTCTTAGGCCAACACATACCTTGGTTTCCACTGGGATGGGTTCCCCTCTGTTGGTTCTGTGTATGAGGCGTGGCCTCTGCACAGCTCAACAATTTGCTGCAGGAGGTCTCTGTCCACTGTATAGCGCTCCACTATCTCCAGCTCATGTAACCCATGGTAGGTGACCCTGGGCCTGTACACTCTTCTCCGTCTCCTCACTGTGGGTTGTCTGGCACCATTTGCATTCTCATCTCTGAATGAGAGACTTCATCAGAAACAATTCATCTTAATAAAACAGTTCCATTTATAGTATTGTAGTTTGGTGACATCACAAAGACAATTTAACATTTAAAGCAGTAAATACCATGAAAACCTAACCTGAAAATTACCATCTAATACAAACAATAAAACATTGGCTTATGGGTCCTGTGCATGACCAAATGTTATAAATTCATGTAGTATTAAAAAATATTTTATAATGTATTGTAAACATCTTGTATACAGAAGTGGAAAAATTTTTTGAAAATGTATGAATTAAAAAATATATATGCATAAAATACAAAGAAAATATACACATATATATATATATATTTCTAAAAATACTACAAAATACTTTAAAATTTCTTTATCAATAAATAAATAAATAATGCCTTGGGTGTTGGACTGAAATAAAATACATCTTAAAAAATAAATTGTTTTAATATAATACTTTATAAATTATTTGATCTTTCTATTAAGAAAGGTGCCAAAGAAACAGTTTCATTAAGCCCCGGGGGGTACATGGAAGCCAATCTAAACTGCCACTGGCTTTCTTTCTTTTTCAATAAATTTTTCCAGTCCCCTCCTCTAATGTCTATTTTAACCATATCTAATATAAAAAACACAAATTTATCAAATCCATCACAAGTTACACTATGTTTGTACAGTGCGTTTGTATTTTTACAATTCCTTATTTCGTAAAGATGTTCATATATTCTGGTTTTTAAAAGACGTTCTGTCTTCCCCACATAGAAATGTTTACATGTATTGCATATAGCAAGATATATCACACCTCTGGTGTTACAATTACCCTTCATAAAGTGCACTCTACTCATCATAATATTATTCAACACTACAACTGGTTCAACATTAATGTAGGGACAGTGATGACACATACCACATCTTCTAGTCCCCTCATTAATCTTCATAGTACTCCCTAACTTGTTTTCTAACAGTTGTTTCATGTTTTTACTCACCCTGGTAACAAATGTGGGTTCATTACCCACTTTTTTGTATATAGCGTCGTTGGTTCTTAGAATGTTCCATTTTTTTATATAGATATTTTTGATAGCTGGTGTTCTCATATTGTGAGTAAGAACACATGCTGTGTTGAAATTGCTATTAGAAATGCGTACATTATTTCCCATATTTTCTCCCAATGGTTCCAATGAGGTACCTGAACCTAGTAAAGGTAAATATTTCTGTCCCCACAGGTTGTATATATCCTGTAAGGTAGAATTAATCAGATCCAAAGGATATCCTCTGTCTGTAAACATTTCTCATTGCAATGCTTATTTACATTTTGAAAGTAACCACCCTTTGACACAAAAAATAAGTATTAGTAAAGGCCAAGCAATTAGGATTGCTAGGATGACTTCTGATCAAGAAGATTTGGACAGTGAATTTGGTTTACTTAGAGAAATGTTTACAGAGAGAGGATATCATTTGGATCTGATTAATTCTACCTTACAGGATATATCATAGGCAAAACTTTTGTGATTAGGTTACAGCACTGCTTTCCACAGAAGGTACAGCTGAATTGCTACAGCTTTTAAGTTTAGCAGCACTGCACCTAGATTAACAGCTCTCTCTTAGAACTCTGAGTGAAATTCTACCAAGAAAAAAGTGAACTGTAAAATTAATCTTAACATGATTAAAACAACCCCCTTTACTTCCCAACATCTCCACCACCCTGCTAAGTACTGTATGTAACACATCATCGGAGTTAATATACAGTATATATTCCCCCAACATATGGTATTAGAGGCTTCAAATTCCAAGGATGATAATTATGGTCCTCAGAAATTACATCATTGCGCTATGAGATCTTACCAGTATCACAAGGAAATGGACTGAGCATTTTAAGTCATGGGTGTGACTCTGGGCTCCTTGGCCAAACTTATCATAAAAAATATCCATATCCTGTTCAGAAAAGACCTTAGGAGAGGTCACTTACTTTGGTCCAGTTGCAGTCCTTTAAGGGGCTTGGAGACATTGTCATTTTTTTCAGAGTGCATTTGCTAGGAGTCGTCAATCAGACCTCACATTTAACAACTGTCAAAGGTTTTGACAGCTTGCACTTGTGCTTTCAGTTCCTCATCTAATGAACTATACAGTTTTAAATCATTGACAAAGAGAAGATGGGAAGTCTTTACACTTTGTTTTCTAGGAGCTAAATTATAGCCATGGCCTAAGCTGTTAAGTAAACAGCTTAATGGATTAAGGGCAAGGCAGAATAGCAGCGGTAACAGAGTCACCCTGAAATATCCCTCTTTAAATTTTTATCCCCGGGATAATAATTTGTCCTTTATCATGGCTAATTGCAAAGTGGTCTGCCACGGTTTCATAGTCACGGTAATATAATTGATTAGTGTGGGGTGTATCTTATTAATTTTTAAGCACTCTTTTATCCATGAATGTGGGATACTATCAAATACTTTTTGTAGTCAATCCATGCCATACTTAGATTTTTCCCTTTTTTACAGTTCTCCACTGTGACTTTGTTTAATAACAAATGATCCTTCATTCCGTATGACTTTCTTTTATTGCCCTTTTGTTCTACTGCCATAATTGAGTTTTCTTCTAAATGACTGTAACTCTGTTGGCATCAATTCCTGTGTATAGTTTATACATCGTCGGAAGGGAAGTTATTGGTCTACAATTTTTAGGGTAGCTTGGAGGTTCACCCTTAAGTAGGAGCATTGTTTTTCCTGTTGTTACCAAGTTGCTGTCTGTTTGGGGTGTGCATATAAATAGCTCTTACTCATGGCAAAATCTTTGTGTAAAGATGTTAATACTTTCAGCCAAAAGGTAGGTACTGTATCTGGGCTGGTGTTTTTCAGTTAGAGGCTTTTCTTAACTTTGTTTCAATCTCTTTGGCTGTTACTTCATCTCATTTCATATCCTGTACCTTTAACTCTCTTATTGATGTTCATCGTGTTTCACTGTTGCAGTCCTAACCAATGGGTTATCCGGCTCCCGGTAGCCCTCGATCGGCCAGAATACCAAAGTTAAGTAATAATGACGTCGGCTGTTGTCGGTTGTAAAGGATGTTAGGGCGTCCGATACAAAAGGAGGCAGCCAACATCACTTCCTCAGTCTTCCTTGCTGCGCAGACCGAAGCAGAAGCATTTCTTGCACGAGTGCCGGTCGGCAGTTTACCTTTATTGTTTCCAACTACACATTTGTAGTCAACTACAGCTAAGTACCCTGTTGGGGATCCTCTTTTCTTGCCTTAAAGAACGTCAGAAAAGGTTAATAATTGTCTTACATGTGGAAAGCAGATTCTGCATAGACATTTTTATTCCTATTGCATTATTTGTTTAGGCCTTGACCACGATGTTCCTAATTGTGATCTCTGTGCTACGTTTAATCCGCGTACTATTTGTCATCGGGCTAAGCTTTTAGCTAAGCATTTTGGAGTTTGGCCTAAGTTTGTCGGTATGGCATCCGCTTGTCTTCAGGCTTCGGATATCCCCAAGAAATGCAAGGATAAGGACTGTGACAGGCTCCCGAAGGTCAAGTCCTCGGATGATAAGTTGGTCGTCAGTCATGCGGTAGCCAGTGAGGCGCCTTTGCAGCCCCTGCAGCCCACAGATTTTCAACCGCAGGCCTCGGTTGAGACCATTTCAGAGGCCCCCAGGCCTCCGGCTTTCATTTTTCCTTGTGATCTTCCGCCTGTTGCCACTTCAGCTGGATCCGGAGCCGTGAAGCTAACTCCGGTGTCTGAGACCTCCATTCTTCGTTCAGACAGCAAGCTCATACCGATGACTTCGGCTGCAACTTTGGCGGTTGCCAGGCCTCCCGAGTCCTTTAGACTTGCAGGTAAATCTTCCAGTCATAAGCCTGTGAAGAAGCAGGCTCCAGTTTCCTCTCCTTCCCCTCATTCTCACATGGTTAAAATGGCTGATGACCATTTAACTCTTATTAGATGATCACAGCCTCCTTCTTCAAAAAGAGGTAGGGATGTCTCTCCTGAGGCTTTGTCCTTTTCAGGTTCTGATACTTCCAGCATTTCTGTTGATGAAGAGAAAATTTCTTAAGCTTTCTCTCCTTTTGAAGATTCAGACGCAGGGGAGTCCATCCCTTCTGCTTCTCCTCCAGAAGTTTTCTCTTTTGGTGATACTTTAAATACTCTCAGGGAGCATTTTAAATGGGAGAGTCAGGGTTATCCCCTTTCTAAGAAAAGGATTAGGGAGTTTTTGGATTTGCCTCAGCATAAACATTTGGCTATTCCACCTGTGTTGGAAGTGGTTGATGATGTTTTTCTGGAAAATTCCTTGACTCCAAATTTGGTTCCTCCTGCTCCCAGGAAACCTGACCGGTACTAGAGAGTCCCTGATTCTCATTTGTTTCTTTTCAGGAATCCGTTGGCTGATGCAGAGGTTATTTCTCAAGGCTATAAAAGAGTTAAAGCCACTGTTACTAAAAATCCTGTTCCTTCTGAGAGGGAATCCAGGAATCTAGATAGGTGGGGTAAAAAGGTTTATACCTCTGCCACTCTTGCTATTAGGTCTGCTAATTGTCTTTTTTATATGCTGAAGTACCAGCAGCACACCTTGGAAGCTATTAAGTCTAGGACAGCAGGTGTGCCTCAATTGGCGGAGAGTAAGGATATGCAGGATTTGCTGAATTCTGCCAGTCTAGTCAAACATTCATTACACTGTGGTTTTGACATTCTAGAAGCCTCCTGTAGGGCTACGGCTACTGGCTCTGTTATTAGAAGGCATGCTTGGCTCAGGGAACACCCCCTACCAGAGCCTGTCAAGTCTAAGCTTTTAGATGTACCTTTGCATAAGGACAGTCTTTTTGGCAGCAAAGCAGCGGAAGTGCTCAAGAAGATGGAAGACAAGGCCAAGTCTATGCAGACAGTTAAAAGACTTTCTGCAAGTTTATCCTCCTCGCTTTAGCAGGAATTACCCTTCTAAGAGTTGGACATTCCCTGATACTAGCAGACAGAGCTGTTCTAGGACTAGAGGTTACAAATCTTCTAAGGGGCAGGAGGCTACCCCTCAAAGGTCTAAGCATTGGCAGACTTCCTCTTCCAAGGTGGGAAGTTCTAAGCCTGCATCTCAGTCTAAGCATTCTCAATGACTGTCCAACTTCTGCCTGTTATTGCCTGCACAGAGAGTCCTTTAGGGGGGGAAGGTTGGCCCTTTTTGCAAATGTCTGGGCCAACATCACGGGCGACAAATGGGTACTCAGTACTGTATCCCTAGGTCACAAGTTGTCTTTCCACACCTTTCCAGTACCCAAAGGATTCCCGGACGCTCCTCCAAACCAAAGGGCAGAAGTAGAAAAGCAGATTGTCTCTGTTACATCTGGGAGCAATAGAATCAGTTCCTGCTCAGCAGGTAGGCCAGGGTTTCTATTCCAGACTTTTCCTAGTTCCAAAAAAAAGAAGGCACCTGGCATCCTATCCTAGATTTATCCATCCTGAACTCTTTCTTGATAATTTCAAAGTTCAAAATGCTCACTCTGCATCAGTTGCTGCCATTGTTAGAAAAGGATTCCTGGCTGGTAACTTTGGATCTCAAAGAAGCTTATCTGCACATCCCTATCAGGGAAAGTTGCAGGCAATACCTTCGCTTCAGGGTGGGCAAGCAACATTATCAATTTTCTGCACTGCCCTTTGGCTTATCTACTGCTCCCAGAGTTTTCACAAAGTGTCTGGCTCCAGTCATTGCTTTTTGCAGGCAGAAGAAAATTCAGATTTATCCATACTTGGGCGACTGTCTAGTTCCAGCAAATTTTCAGGAACAGTTGTTAAAGGATCTAGAATTTGTAAAGACTCTTCGCTCTTCCCTGGGTTACGCTCTCAATGTGGAAAAATCAAAAATGGTGCTATCCAAAGAGATAACATTCCTGGGAGCGAGTCTGAACACAGCCGCGCAGATGATGTATCTCACCCAGGAGAAGCAGACCGCTCTTTCAGTTTACTTCAAGGACTTGGCAAGCCTGCCCCAGCTCCCTGCAAGGAAATACCTGCAAGTTGTGGGATTCATGGCCTCTTGCATTCTCATGATTCCATATGCAAGACTGCATATGAGGAAATTGCAATGGTACCTCAAGAACATTTGTGTCAACACACACAAGACCTGGATGTGATAATTCCTCTGCTTCCATGTCTGCAGACAGAGTTTCTGTGGTGGGCAGCAGCCTTTCTACAGAACAAAGGCATGCCTTTTCGTCCACCCTTGGCCACGCAAGTTCTTACCACAGATGCATCGGACTATGCCTGGGGAGCTCACTTGGATGGCAGATGCATACAGGGAAGTTGGAATGCCCAGCAGATGCACCTGCACATAAATTTAAAGGAGTTGATGGCAGTCCAGCAGGCCTTACTAGCTTTCAAGCATCTTCTTTCTCCAGGGACCCTGCTTGTCAGGACAGACAACACCACAGTTATGTGGTACATCAACAATCAGGGAGGGACTCATTCTTACCTCCTGTGCAGACAGAGCATGAGTCTTTGGTCCATAGCATCCCTGGGCATGCATCTTCTAGCTCAGTTTCTTCCAGGAAGGCTCAATGTTTTGGCAGACCAGTTGAGCAGACGGACCCTGGATCCTCATTAGTGGCAGCTGAACAGAGTAGTTTTTTTCCAGCATCATTCAATGCTGGGGCACTCCTCAAGTGGATCTTTTCTCCTCTCCAGACAGTCATCTTCTGCCTCTTTTTTGCACCAGACAGCATCACAGAAGTGCCTGGAAAGTGGATGCTCTGTCCTTCCCTTGGACGCTGCTGTCAGTTTATGCCTTCCCTCCTCTTCCCAGAGTATTATTGAAGATCAGGGACGAACGACCAAAGACTATTCTCATAGCTGTGGAATGGCCCAGGCAACATTGGTATCCCTGCTTCGCAGTCAGTCTCTCCCAATTTCCTCCTTGGCATCTTCCTCTGAAGCCAGATCTTTTGGTTCAGGAAGGGGGAAACATTCTATATCGTCATCTTCAGTCTCTCCATTTGGCAGCTTGGTTCATTGTATGACTCCATCCTTTTCTTCTTCCCTTTCTCAGCAGGTGGTTGACGTGCTCAGGGAGGCCAGGAGGCCTGGCACTAGGAAGTCTTATGCTGACAAATGGGAAAGATTCTCTTTTTGGATGCAAGCTAGAGGGGAATCTTCTTCTCAGCCTACCCTTCCTCTGATCCTGGAATACCTGACTGATTTGCTTCAGGGTGGTCTTTCTTTTTCCTCTATCAACATCCATGCTTCAGCCATTTCTGCTCATTGTTCTTTTGAACAGCCCAATGTGAGAGTGTTCAATCTCGCCGTTTGTTCTTACACATGGGTGTGAGTCGGCCGCTTAGCAAAGCTTTGCATCCAGAAGAAGCTCGAGACCAACCTACCTCCCACAATTCCCTCTGCCTTTACCTCAGATCTAGTTTGCCGCTGCAACCGATCGCATCGTTCTGAAGAGCTCTGAGCCAACTGGAACAGATAAGCTAAAGTTTTTCAAAGATTTTTGTCTTGAAAACTCTTAGGATTATAGACTTTATTTAGTGTGTGTGTGTGTGTGTATGGTCTGGTCTTCCTTTCGGCTATGTATAGTGTAATTATACATTTATATTTAGTTTAGGTTACCTAAGGCCTACCCCACCTACTAAAAACTCGGATTTGGATACTTGATATATAACTTGATATATTACTGCGGTGACTTCTCACTATTTGACAATCTACAATACCTACCCTATTTACATTTCTTACAGAATGTCAGACAAGGTTAAATCAGGTTTTAAAAGATGTCAGTGCGGGCAGAAGATGTCTGTCACCGACAACCATAGCTCCTGTGTCTACTGTCTTGGCCCTCTCCATCTTCAGGAAGACTGTTCCATATGTCATTCCTTTAGTGAAAGCTTATGGACAGAGGTCTTTTGAAGCCTGCCTTCCAAGAGGCTTTAGACAAGTCAGACCAGACTTCTAAATCCTCGAAGGAGTCGAGGACTTTGGAGCCCATGTCATCGGTTCCAAGTTCTTCTTTTAAAGTTCGTTCACCGGTTCCACAGACTTTGGGGCCGAGTGTCGAGCTATTGTCGGTCACCGAGCCTCGAGTCTTGGAACCGGTGACGGAACTTCCATCTCCTGCTCTTTTGAGGTCGGCACCGTCCTCGATTCCTTCGACGCGATCTTCCAGGCCTCTCTCCGACACCGACATAGATTGTGTGGTGCAGAAGCTAATGGAGAACACGGCCCTGTCCAAACTCATTGCAGTCTCCTCTCAGTTAGTGTCGAGACTCAAAGGCCTTCCTTTATCTCCATCTGGTCCTCCTCCGAGGCCTACTCAGCCCTCGGAGCCGGGAGATGTTGATCTGGTAATAGTGGACCCCTTGGTGCCGGAGCTGTCTCTTTTTCTCGGTCGGCACCGTTGACCTCGACTCCGTCGGAACCACTACCGGACTCGCGGAGCCGTCGATCTATCATTGGTTCCGGGACCGAGAGTCGAACCGATGTTTCGGTGCCAACTCTCCCTCTCGGCGCCTCGGCACGGATCACCTCGGCTCCGTCGTCGGGGTCGGTGCCCTTGGCTTCCGCGTCGGAGATACCTCTGCGTTCTTTGGAACCAGGGGATTCCTCGGCTCGGGGTCCAGGGGCCTTCGACCTTATGAGGAAGGTATTGTCTTCCCAGACAACTACTTCAGCAGAAGCAACTTCTCCCTCCCATAAAGGCCCGTTGTCCTCTTCTGCACCTACGACTACTCAAAAGCGTCGAGCACCAGTGTCTCAGCCACTCCCAGAGGGAGCCCCTTCTTCCTCGGAGGCTTCATCGGATGCCCCCCCAGATGACGTCCCGAGGAAAAGATTGTGCAAGAGGAGGCACTTGGATTCTCCACAAGAGTCCTTAACATCAGACACTGACTTAGATGAGTCAGAAGGGTCCCCAAAATCACCCTCGGAGGATGTCTCCTTTTCTGACATCCTGGAGATCCTGAAACAGAGAGGTGATTGGCAAGCCCCACCCCCTTCTGAGGATAAGTCGGTTTTGCTGAAAGCATTTGGTGCTCGCCCTTCTTCCTCCTGGGTCACTCCGCCCTTCGACGAGTTAATGGATTTAATTGCTCGAAGGGCATGGGAGACACCTGACACAGTGGAGCCAGTTCCCAGAAAGCCTAATAAATATATAACGGCCCCTCCGGATAAGGCATACCTCACTAAGGGAGTTCCAGTGGACGCTATGGTAGTGGCAGCTGCCACGAAAAAGGAGATGTCCGAATCTTCCTCGTCTGTCCATCCTCCTAACAGAGATTCTAGGACCATGGACAGATATGGGAAGCGCATTTTCAGTTCAGCGACTTTCTCCATGCGATCACTGAACTATTTGACACATTTCACACGATTACAGAGGGATCTAGTCAAAGAGTTGGGAGATACCCTCCAGGGTACTACAGATGCTGCTGTCTCGGATAAGGTTACAGCACAGCTCAATACCCTTACATCTATTGTAAACTCGCCCATGAGGCTCATCTCGTATGCAGCCGAAGGGTCGAGTAGGGCTGCGGCTTCAGCGATTGCTCTTCGTAGACAATCCTGGATGCACCTGTGCTCCTTTGCGGAAGCATTCAAGTCTTCCTTTACTAACGCCCCCTTTGATGGTGCCACTCTCTTTGGCCCCAAAGTAAAGTAGACCCTGACCCGGTGTGAGCAAGAGGGAAAGACTCTGTCTGCTGTCGGAGTCCGTTTTTCCACCCCATCCAGACCGTACCCCAAAGGGCAACGAGGTGGGAAAATGTGGTTTCGTAAACCCCAGGGTTCTTTCCCAAGCACACAGGGTGATGCCCCCTCCAGAGGCAGAGGGGGGGGCAGAAGTGGAAGACGCCGCCCTGGCGGCAGAGGGGGTCCGCAGAACCAAGGCGACAGGGATAACCATCCCTGGGAAGCCTTTCCAGCACTCCTGAAAGGAGGCCCGACTGTCCTGCTCTGGAGGCAGTCGGGGGTCGCTTAGCTTTATACCCTCAGGCCTGGCAAAGCCTTACTTCAGACAAATGGGTAAAAAGCATTATTACCAGAGGTTACAAAATCCCATTTCTATTTCCCCCGTTACCACAGAAAAGATTCCCAGATGTACCGCCCCATCTGCGAGAACCTGCAGCTATAGAAATATCAAAGCTGCTAGAAAAAAAGAGTAATCCAACCAGTCCCGGCGGACCAAAGAGGATCCGGAACTTACTCAAGGTTCTTTTTAGTTCCAAAAAAGACAGGGGACTGGAGGCCAATTCTGGACGTAAGCAATCTCAATACCTATGTGAAGAAAGAAAAGTTCCGGATGGTCATGCTTCAATCGATCCTTCCGTTTTTACAGAAGGACGACTGGATGTGCTCAATAGATCTCAAGGACGCATACTACCACATCAAAATGGCCAGAGCATCCAGAGATCACCTGCGCTTCCGGCTGGGGGCCAGCCACTTTCAGTTTTGGGCCCTGCCCTTTGGTCTAACCTCAGCCCCCATGGTTTTCACCAAATGCATGGCAGTGGTAGCGTCTCACTTGAGACGCCTAGGATTCTGGGTGTTTCCGTATCTGGACGACTGGCTCCTTACTGCCACCACCGAGCGTCAACTGATACAGGCCAGGGACCACACAGTCAGCCTTTGTGTTCAGCTAGGGATTTCGATAAATTTCGAAAAATCTGCGTTACAGCCATCGCAGCATATTTCATTTATAGGGGCAGATTTGGATACCCGTTCCTTGCTTCTAAGACTTCCCTCCGCAAGAATAGCTTCCCTACAAAAACACATATCTCTCCTTCTTTTGTCTAAGAAATCCCCAGCCAAACTAGTCCTGAAAGTCTTGGGACTCATGTCAGCTTCCCTCATTGCAGTTCCCATGGGAAGACTACACGTGAGAGTTCTCCAATGGATGCTGTTCGCACAATGGTCGTTCTAACAGTTACCGCTGACACACGAAATTCACATTACAAACACCTGCAAAGCACACCTGTCTTGGTGGTTACAGAATCACAATTTCATCAGCAGCCGACCGTTTGTGTTACCCATACCGACAGCCACAGTGACCACGGACGCTTCCCTGATAGGGTGGGGGGCATCTTTCAGGGACAGACAGTCCAAGGCGAATGTACCAGTTTAGAGTACAACCTGCACATCAATGTCCTGGAGATGAGGGCAGTGTTTCTAGCGTTGCAACATTTTTCCCCCCTTCTACCTCTAGGGACCATTGCAGTTCAAACGGACAACATGTCCGTAGTTTGGTACATATACAAACAAGGAGGAACCAAGTCTTACCAGTTGTGCAGAGAGGCCATGAGAATTTGGCAATGGGCAGAGTCCTCAGGTCGCTTTCTGATAGCAATGCACATTCCGGGGTTATCCAACGTTATAGCGGACAGGTTGAGCAGAGCCATCCTGTTACCTCACGAGTGGTCCCTCAACCAGACAATAGCGGAAATGATATTCCGCAAGTGGGGCCAGCCTTGCTGCGATCTGTTTGCGTCTCCAATGAACACCAAATGCAGAAGCTACTTTGCCCTGTTACCCCCTCCAGGGGATGTCCCCAGGGACGCTCTGATTCACGATTGGCCCCCGGGTCTCCTGTACGCTTTTCCCCCTGTGTACCTCTGATACCGAGATTTCTCCAGAAAGCCAAGGATCTAGAAAGGACTGTAATTCTCATTTCCCCATTCTGGCCTCGTCAGATTTGGTTTCCCTTTCTTCAAGCACACCAAATATGGGAGCCCTGGATTCTGGACCCGGTGCCAGACCTACTGACTCATTCGTCAGGAGCTCCCCACCCGTCGCTCCTGTCCCTCAGGTTAGCAGCTTGGCTGCTCCGCTTCCCTTCTTAGCCAGGTCTGATCTTCTCTCTCCGGCGGTTCAAGACATTCTAGTAGCCTCTCATAAGGCTTCCACTACAAAAGTTTACACCAGTAAGTGGAAACGTTTCGTCTTCTGGGCGACTGCACAGCATTTAGATCCCTTAATAGCCCCGCTAAACAAGGTTTTAGAGTTCCTGTCCATGCTGTTTCACCAAGGAGCCTCTACTGCCACCTTGAGAGTTCAGTTGGCTGCTATTTCTAACTTTCATGTAGGAGAGAATGGAGCGCCCATTATGGCTCATAGACTTTGTAAAGCCTTTTTAAAAGGCTCCTTTCATCTTAGACCACCGGTTAGGTTTCCTACGGCTCCTTGGAATCTAAACCTCCTCTTATCCCAATTAATGTTACCACCCTTTGAACCAGCTTCTTCCTGTTCCTTAAAGTTCTTGTCCTGGAAAACTCTCTTCCTAGTAGCTATCACCTCAGCCAGACGAGTATCGGAACTCCAAGCTCTCTCCATTAAACAGCCATATTTAATTTTTCACCCGGACAGGTTATCTTTACGCACCAACCCTTCTTTCCTCCCTAAGGTTTGTTCAGTTAACAACATTAATCAATCCATTGAGCTCCCACATTTTTCAAAAATCATTCCAATAAGCTGGAATATATGTTGCACAAGTTGGATGTTCATAGACAACTCAGATTCTACCTAGACAGAACTAAAGATCATAGGAAAACAGACCAACTCTTTATAGCCTTTGCGGACAACAAAAAGGGCATGGCAGTGACGAAGCGTACTCTCTCCAAATGGCTAACTGATTGTATTACCTTCGTTTATGCTGCTTCTAGTCAGAGTTTGCCCACCAAACCAAAAGGACATTCTACTAGATCAGTTTCTACATCTTTGGCTCATGCGGCTCGCCTGCCTTTGGACACTATTTGTGCGGCCGCCACTTGGTCTAAACCACATACCTTCATCCCTCATTATAAAGTGGATAGGATTTCCAGGGACAGAGCAACTTTTGGTTCCACTGTGCTCAGGAACGTTCTTCCATGAGTCTCTCAGGGTCACGGAGCTAGGGACGCTACCCATGTGTAAGAACAAACGGCGAGATTGAACACTCTCACATAAAGAAGTTATGTTCTTACCATAACGTTCCATGTGGAGTGTTCATCTCGCCCTTGTTCTTACATCCCCACCCTCCCACCCTCAGGTCAGGAAGAACGTCCAGTTTAGATGTCTGGTCTGTTTGTCTCCCACTAGTGGTCTCTCTGTTGTACTACTGGCTTGAGTTGCTTACGCTCCTTGTGTATATGTATGTATTCTTTGGATATTTACTTTGTTGTTACTGGATCTGGTGTTGTTTTGCAAACTAGATCTGAGGTAAAGACAGAGGGAATTGTGGGAGGTAGGTTGGTCTCGAGCTTCTTCTGGATGCAAAGCTTTGCTAAGCGGCCAACTCGGAGCAGAGGATCGGCTCCGACACCCATGTGTAAGAACAAAGGCGAGATGAACACTCCACATGGAACGTTATGGTAAGAACATAACTTCTTTTTTTCTCTCATCCTCTGATGAAAATGTTTCTCAGAGGTGCTTGCAACTTAAAACCTCCCAGAAGGGTGCCTACTCCAGCCTGGGATCTTAATTTCGTTCTAGAAAAACTCACTCTTCCTCCTTTTGAGCCAGCTGCCACTGCAGATTTAAAGTTTCTCTCGTGGAAGACTGCCTTCCTTTTGGCTATAACTTCAGCAAGGAGGGATTCGGAGCTGCAAGCTTTGATGGCTGTGGAGCCTTTTCTTATTTTCCATGCAGATAGGGTCTCTCTGAGAACCAACCTCTCCTTTAAGCCTAAGGTGGATTCTAGCCTGACTCTTAATCAATCCATACACCTTCATACCTTCTTTCCTAATCCTCAAAATAGAGGTGAAAGGATCCTACATTCTCTTGATGTGCACAGATAGCTTAGGTTTTACCTGGACAGGACTAAAGACCTTTGGAAATCAGCACAGTTATTCGTCAGTTTTGCCCTTGGAGCCCAGGGCAAGGCGATTTCTAAGCAAACCATTTCTAAGTGGATTGCACATTGTATCACCTTTTGTTATTCCTTTCATGGCAAGGTTCATCCTCAAGGGGTTAGGATCCACTCAACTAGAGCAGCTTCCACTTCTGCAGCCTTTTTAAGGGGTGTCCCTACTAAAGACATTTTGAAGGCTGCCACACGGTCTTCTGTTCACACTTTCACAAAGCATTATAATTTGCCTTTGTTTTCAAGAGCCAGGGCAAGGTTTGCCACTGCTGTTCTGCAGGGCATTATTTCCAATCCTTGATTCTGTTGGTTCCTCCTCCCCTTTCTCTGGGCTTTGGTAATCAACCCATTGGTTAGGACTGTAACAGTGAAACACAGTGAACATAGTACAGTTGTGTACACTTAACCTAAATGTAGATGTTCAAGTGTATTCACTGTTGCAGTCCTGCTTTCCCGCCCTCCTTCCCCCTTTTCTCTTTTCCTAAGGTATAGGCTAAATTTGGTTTAAGCTTTGTTTTCTGGGGGCTTCTGACTGTTATGGCAGGAAAGACTGAGGAAATAACGTCGGCTGCCTCCTTTTGTATCGGACACCCTGACATCCTTTACAACTGACTATGTCATTATTACTTACCTTTGGTATTCTGGCCGATCGAGGGCTACCGGGAGCCGGATAACCTATTGGTTAGGACTGCAACAGTGAGTACACTCGAACATCTACATTTATGGTAAGTGTACACAACTGTACTTTTCTTTTACTTCTTCCATCCATTTAGCATCTTTGTTATGTACCACAGGATCTTCGTAGATACTTCTCCAAAATGTATGTATTTCTTCTTTTTTTGGCAGTCTTTCAATTCCTTTTACCTTATTTCCCAGTTCTCTATAAAACATTTTTGGGTCATCAATAAATTGCTTATTTTGTACTTTTCCTTTTTATTTATCTTCGTATCTTCTAAGTTTTTTCTGCCTTTGCTGAAATTTTTAGTATGTGATTTGCAATAGTGCATGAAAGTTCCTGATCTGTTCTAATACTGTGCATTCCTTTTATCACATGTATCTTCTTAGTATTTTTGTTGATCTATTCCCTCTTCTATAGTCTTCTAACAGTGACATTTCTTGTCTTAGCTGCTTTATAGTTTTCTCTATTCGATATTTCCATGATAGTATTCAATTTCTCCCCTTCCCTCGCTACCCTGTGTTCTTCTGGTAAAACTTTATCAGTTATTAATTTAGCAGCACAGTAATATATTCTGTTTACTTCTGTTATATCGCATGGATCTCTATGGACAGTCCTAATTACTGTGTTCATTTGTTTTATTAGACTTCTGACTTTTTGGATTATATTAACCTTCTGCAGTCTTTTTCTTTAATTGATCTTGATATACCTGTCTGTGGGCTGGATTTATGAAAGCTTGCATGGAGTGCAAGAAGAGTGTAGGAGCTCACGCCAGGAATATGTCTGCCGTGCGATTCAGGTACAGCTGGCAGGGGCATGCACGAGAGCTGCTAAAGCTTCTCTTGCACGGACAGCGTCATGGTATGCAAATTACCTCATTTGCTGGTGAAAGCCATGCAAATGAGGTACATTTGCGATCCAGGAAACACTAACCTGTCCATGGAAGATTAGTGTTAGCTGCAGAAATGTACTCCATTGGTAACGGAGTACCATTCTGCAAATAGCTAAACGGAGCTATGACAGCTCCAAATAAAGGATACAGACAGTTGAGGAAGCATGTCAATGACCAAATATAAGGCCATTAGCATTTATAAATGTTTAAAATGATAAAAATGTAACTTTTTTTCCCCCCGATCTCCGATGTTTAAGCATAGCGCGGCACCGCGCAAACGTGCGGTGCTTATAAAAACAAGAAAATAATTAAAAATAAGCCATAAATAGGCATTTTCACTAAAAGGCTTATTCTGCCATGCAGGTGAATGGCAGACTGAAGACAACATGGCCACTGAGTAATGGTTGCTAAGGGGGGGAAACTCAGTGTGAGAGATGTAATCATGCATTAGTATGTAATCCTATGCAAATGAGGATAAGGATAGTGAATCCCAATTTTCCTCAGCATATGAGCCATGTCCCAAGAGTGTAAGAGTAGGAGTAGGTGAGTAGTAGAGTAGAATATAGGTGACATCATGAGGGTGTGTGTCAGACAGGCTGTAAGCTAATTGAAGCACAGTAGCTTATGTTTGCTTTGAGTTGCTCTGGATTGCAAGAGGCATGCCTACAGTTGTCCTATTTGAAAACCTCAAACCAAAGGTGCACAATGTTAAAAGATAGGAAACTCCTTGCAAACATGCACACAGCGTGTGCTCGCGGTTGCGTGGCGCTTCCCCCCAGGCAGAAACAGAAAGGCAAAAGGAAGGAAAAGTAGTAGTAGGAAGTTAACCAAGGAGAACTAGCAGAGCTGCCAGGTGAAATATATCAGAATCAGCCAATTACACAGACAGCAGACTAGCCCAGCCCAGCATTTTAAACTCTGCAAACACCATTCCCTCCTGTTTTTTCCCAAGAACTCTGCAACACTGCAGTATACAAAGAGGGAAATCTTAAAAAGCTTAAGTCAGACAAAATGTTAGGGGCTGCTCTTGCTATCATAAACCAACATGTGCAAGGTGCTGAGGGTGGTGATGTTGTGAATGCTGCTAAACAGCCCACAGTGAGGAGAGGGAGAAGAGTGTACAGACCCAGGGTAACCTACCAGGGGCTACATGAGCTTGAGATAGTGGAGCGCTATAGGGTCGACAGAGACCTCCTACAGCAAATTGTTGAGCTGTGTTGGCCACGCCTCACACACAGAACCAACAGAGGGGAACCCATCCCAGTGGATACTAAGGTATGTGTTGGCCTAAGAATACTAGCTACAGGTACCTTCCAAAGACCAACTGGTGATATGATGGGGATTTCACAGGCATCAGCATCCAGGGTACTCCACCAGTTCTTGGATGCCATGTCAGCACATGTCGGTGACCACGTATATTTCCACAATTCCCGTGAGGCATTGGCCAGCAATATGCGTCTTTTTTTCCAAATAGCAGAATACCCTGAGGTAGTGGGTGCAATAGACTGCATGCTTATATGCATCAAAGCACCACCCGGTGAGCGGGGTAGGGTCTACATCAACCGCAAGGGCTTCTTCTCCATCAACTGCCAGGTCATGTGCGATGCCCAGGGCATAATAATGAATGTGTGTGCTGGCTGCCGTGGAAAGCTATCACGATTTCCACATCTGGCATGTGACGCAGCTGTACCAGAGATTTACCAATAGGGGACATCCCTGGTGGTCACCTAGTGGGGGATGCTGGATACGCACTGGAGCCGTGGCTGCTGACACCCATCAGAAATGCACACACACCTGAACAAGAACTCCATAATGAGGCACACACACAAACAAGAAACATAATTGAGCATGTGTTTGGGATGCTCAAGTCACGGTTCCGGTGCCTGGACACATCTGGTGGAGCCTTGTAGTACTCACCAACTGCATGTACCCAAATTGTTATGGTACGTGCCATGCTACACAATATGATCCTGCGGAAACAGCTGCAGCATGAACAGCATGGGTCAGGGCCAAACAGCCCCCCACCATTGCCAAGGCCTGCACAGGCACAGCGTGATTCGGAGGAGGAACAACCCTGAGCCTGCCCCAGTAGGCAGAAGGAGGCGTGCCCAGTATGCCCTGGCCTTGGCAAAGAGGCAGTGCATAGCGCATACACTGACTCAGTAGGAACCCTGGAAATGACATCTCTCTCTGGCTCGCACATACAGTAAAAGGGATGCCTAACTTGACACTACCTGTTTTCAAACCTGTATAGGGAGTGTACTATGTGCATCTGACATAGGCGGCCCTGCAGCACCACCTGAGGTATTAGTACCCTATTTTAAGCAATATAAAGCACTGCTAAGCACATTTTACCAGTATTGAGCATATTTAAATACAATTGCGCATAGCTGCGCACTGCACTAACCAGCGCAACGTCGGGCAAAGTTGAGCAAAGTCAGGTAAACACGCCCACACCTGCTTTACTGTTTCTTAATCAGTCAGGTGTGCCAGCAGGAAAATGAAAAGCAGCGACAGGGCTCGAACTCAGGATACTGTGCCCTATAGTCACAGTACTGAACCACTAAGCCATAACAGCATTTCACTGGCACAGACACAACTTAAGTCACTCACACATACCGATTGGGGGGGGGGGGTCACATACCTAACAGTCACAGCCAGCAGGACAATTGTAGACAAATGCAAATACAAACAAATGCTGTATCATGCCGTCTGAAGAGGCATATGAGTAACCTCCCCCCAGGCCTATGCAGACAGATAACAGCAGGCCAGGCAGTGTGATGTGGGTTGGGTAGGCTATGAAGTCACAAACTAATGTGCGTGTAATTATAAGCTAAGGTCTGTAGTACAGTGGTATGCCTCAAGCCAGTATGATAGGCAACAATACAGACTGAAATGGAGTACCTGACATAGCAGTGCAGGCCTAGCAAATGTGTATAAGTGTCAGGTGTACCCCTCATCCTATGTACACCCACAGTAACAATCAGGTGTGCCCCCCCCCCCGGGTAGAAATGTACAAATAACAGCTGTCCCCCCTGTATGTAGAAATATTGATAAGTCTATGCAGACTGACTCATGGAAGCCTTGCAGGCACAGTGTGCTTCCTGTCAGTGTACAACACAATGGTGAGCCCTGAAGTAAAAAACAACTTGAATTTTCACAAACACATATCTATATATATATATATATATATATATATATATATATATATATATATATATATGCCCATATATGCCCATAGTGGGGATGCTCACACACTTAAACAAATTTAGCAAATGTCAGTCAACAACATACTGAAAGGTCATACTGAGCATGCTCACACACTTAGGCCATGTCTGAGTACAGCAGTGGGCCACACATATCTGGCAGTTGCAATTCTTACACCAGGCACATGTCACTATTCACGAATCCTGCCTTGCGCACACAGTGATATGAAAACAGACCCATATAATGTATTGGACCCCTGTCATAATCAAACTATGTAATACAAGTACTTAAGTTGTTCAAAGAAAGTGAAAATCCAAAGATCATAAATAAATCTTCGATCAGTATCATCAAGAAACAATGAGCACTCCTAACATTATCCAAGCCATGTTCTGGCAAAAATATTGCCAAAGAGTCCATAGAGAACCATGAAGCTTTCTTTAGCTATGTCATAAATATCAGTGTAAACTCATATATGTTCTGAGTACGTGCAAAGTGTAAATGAATACATGTACATGACTGACATTGCCAACATCTTGTCAGACAGGTTCATACATATTTACCCCCCTCTCACTGACAAAAGGGTCCATTACCATACCTGGAGATTGGGAAAAGCCAGAAATCACATATACAATGGTTAAAGATCTCTATCCAAACCTAAAAACATGGTGTCTATGGGGGTGACATGGTGTCCTTGGCTGTGTCATATGTGAGCTCCAAAACAGACAGACCCTACACCTGAACATTCTGTTGAGACTCACCCTCTGTACAGGATATGAAACTGTTGAATGGGTTACAGCAACGTTTGGCACACTCCACAAGTGTTGGTGCACAACAGACCATGGGAACTATTGTCTTATAAGCCTAATAAGCCTGATCTGCAAGGCTATGGAGTTCATCATTATGGAAATCATAAACAGAGCTATTGGGAGCCTACAAACACCCAACCCTACCCATTTTGGTTTGGTCAGGGGCAGATCATGGTCCCTAAACCTGCTAGACAGTTTTCAAGGCAGTTACCCAGGACATACATCAATGAAATGAACTCCAGACGGCCTACATAGACCTTGAAAAGCCCTTTTCCAACATCTCACACACATGTCGTATCCACAAAATCAACAACCTGTGCATAAACACGTATGTCATCTGATGGATTGCCAACTGGGGCACAGATAGATCCCACAAGGTAAGAATTGTGGTCTCCCTGTTGGACTGTAAGCTGGTAAAAACTGCTGTCCCCCATGGCTCAGTCCTGGGACGACTCCTGTCTGGTGTATACTTTTCAGAAATACAGTCAAACACATGAGGGCTATGGTTAGCAAAGTTTGTGGATAACTGCAAAAAGGTTGTCATAATCAATGTTTGGGACAACAGAGACATCCTTAAAAAGGGTCTCAGTCAGACAGATGTGGTGTCAAAATTATGGCCTTGAGCTACAATCCTACAAATACCACATAGGTGCCAACACCCTAAATATGGAGGTAATAATAAGGGATCTATGGACACGTGGATAGTCATCTCTACTTTCAGAAACACATTCACAAAGTGGTTAGAAAATCATGCTGTGTATTCCCACAAATTGCCAAGGTCTTTGCATGTAGGTCAAAGGAGGTTCCCTCTACTCATCAGTCATCAGACCCATCAGAGAGTATCACGGCACACTTGTGATGAATCTGACTAGGCACCTTCAGCAGCTGGAAAGACCACTGAAGTACCTCAACAAGAGGATTACTGGCCTGAAGTAACCCAATCTGTACTTTGTTGCATACTGTGTACTCAGCCGATCTCTGCCCATCAGACAGGTCCATGTCCAATGCAGAACTGATGTACATGCTCTATCTGAAGTAAACCCAAGCTCACTGTGCCACATGCTCTAAGGATATAATCATCACAACAATAAATAGAATATGTTTGCAAAGCTATGGAAAGGATCATCATGGACCTTATAAATAAAGATATTGGGGACCTACAGACACTGAATCCTACCCAGTTTGGCTTTGTTAAGGGCAGATCCTGCCTCTTAAACCTGGTTGATTTCTTTGAAACAGTCACCAAGGCCATTGACAAGGGGAAGGTGGTCCACACAGCCTACCTGGACCTCGCAAAAGCCTTCGATACAGTACCCCACTCGGGCATTATAGATAAGCTCACCAGCTTAAATATAAACCCCTATGTCACTAGATGGGTTGCAAACTGTCTCAAGGACAGAACCCACATGGTTAGAATAGCTGGAGCCATGTCAGACTCCAAACCAGTTACAAGTGGCGTCCCACAAGGCTCAGTCCTGGGACCTCTCTTGTTCGGTATATATTTCTCGGAGGTACAGGCCAACATGGAAGGACTGTGGCTGACCAAGTTCGCAGATGACTGCAAACTGGGTGCCATAATAGACTCTCCAGCCAACACAAGCATCCTCCAAAAGGGCCTCATAGAAACAGACAACTGGTGCCAGAGCCATGGCCTCAAGCTAAATGCCAAAAGTGTATAGTCATCCCCTTTGGCAAAACAAAGTGCCCACAAATTACCACATAGGTGGTAATCCATTAAGTACAGAAGAAGCAATTAGGGACCTGGGGACCCAAGTTGATAGCAATCTCTCATTTGACAACAACGTGGCCAAAGTGGTTAGAAAAACATTTTATATAGCCCACCTAATCATGAAGGGATTCACATCTAGATCAGGGGAGGTCATCGTGCCTCTTTACTCATCCCTCATCAGGCCCATAATTGAGTACAATGCCCCTTTTGGGATGTACCTTACCAGACACCTGCAGCAACTGGAAAGACCCCAAAAGTACCTCACCAAGAGGATCAAGGGGCTCAAACAGATGCCGTATGCTGCTCGGTTAAAGAAACTCCAGCTCTACTCAGTGGCATGCTGCCTGCTCAGAGGCGATCTGTGCCTGACGTATAAAGCCATGTCCAACCCGGAATTAATGGACATGCTGCACCTCAGAAAATCCAAATCCCATTGAGCTACGCGCTCGAGGGAATTGAACCTCAGCACTGAAATAAATAGGACATGCTGGAGGGACAGATTCATAACCCAGAGGCTCCCTTCACTCTGGAATACAATCCCAGTCCAGGTTAGGCAGAGTCCCTCATTGACTCTCTTCAAGAGGAATCTTGATGAGTGGATGGGAGATCATAGGTTTACCACGGGCATCACTTCTGTGTCACTTTTAGACAGAGGCACAGTATACTAACCTCGAAAAAGGGCATAGCAAAATTAATTTAAAATGGGTGGCGAAAGCCATACACACTCTGGCTAGGCTTATAAATGCCCTAGGGCAGATAGTTTAGTATGAACCTATGAACCTATGTTGGAGGGATACATTACTAACTCACAGACTTCCCTTGCTTTGGAACCGGCTCCCAACCTACATTAAGCTGAGTCCCTCACTGACACTCTTCCAGAGGAGCCTTGATGAGTGTATGTGAAACTGAACTGTCACACCATGGATCACTTCATCAGCTCTACTACACAGAGGCATAGGGAACTAACCCCATGTGTTGTGATAGCTGCACACTCTGGCCATACTAATATATGCCTTCAGGCAGATAGCCCTTTACCTACCTATGTACCTATATATAAGTAGGGGAACACAGTATAATAAGCAAAAATGGATGGGCAGAGATGTGTTTAAGAGGGTGACCATGACAGGGAGCCATCCAGGACTGTCCCACCCAGCACACATCCCAGTGCACAAAAGACATGAGGTGCACGTCTCACCCACTGTACATAATAGCCACCAGTATCTGTAAGCATTACAGTGTATGTGGTGCATGTGCCTGCTGTACAACATGACTGTACAATGAAGTACACATCTACTATCTGTAGACATGTACCTGTCACATAGGTTCATAGGTATGTAGTAGACTATCTTCACAAAGGCATATATTAGCCTAGGCAAGTTGTGCAGCTTTCACCTCCCCATTGGTTCGTCTCCTAAGCCCTAGCTCTAATAGTTAGTACCCTAAGCCCTTTTCTGGTGGGGCTGCTGATGTGATGCCTGGCGTGAATTGTCTGTTTCCCATCCACTCATCAAGGTTCCTATTGAAGAGTGTCAGCGAGGGGCTCTGTCTGATGTACATTGGGACTCTGTTCCACAGTAAGGCAAGTGTCTGGAATGGTACTGTATCCCACCAGCATGTTGTATTCATTGTTGTGATGAGGTTCATATCCCTGGAATGTGTAGTGTGACTCAATTTTGTTATCTGTAGATGGAGCACGTTCAACAGTTATATGTTGGACATGGCTCTGTATGTTAGGCAGAGTGTGCCTCTGAATAGGCGGTAAGCAACGGAGAACAGATTTAGTTTTACCAGTTGTGTTGCATAACTGTTTGAGGCCAGTAATCCTTTAGGTGTGAGGTACCTCTGTGGTCTCTCCAGCTGCTGGATATGCTTAGTCGAGTACATCCAAAATGGTGCATTGTACTCAATGATGGGTCTGATGACTTAAGAGTTGAGGGCCACCACTACCTCTTTTGATCCTGATGCAAACCCTTTGTTGATTAGGTGGGCCACATAGGATTTCCTAATCACTTTGGCAACATGGTTGTCAAAGGAAAGATGACTATCTACTTGTGTCCCCAGATCCCTTATTACCTTGTCAGTTTTTAGGGGGTAACACCTATGTGGTAGTTTGTGGGTACTTTGTTTTCCCCAAAGGGGATTACTATGCATTCTTTCACATTGAGCTTGAGGCCATGATTTTGACACCGCACATCTGTCTCATAGAGTCCCTTCTGGAGACTATTTGTATCATCCAGGGAATCTATTATGGCAACCACTTTACAGTTCCCAGCAAACTTAGTCAACCACAACCCTCCTGTGCTGGCATGTACTTTTGAGAAGTCTATACCAAACAGGAGGGGCCCCAGGACTGAACCCTGGGGGACACCAGTTTTTACCGATTTAGAGTCTGACATGTAGCCAAAGACTCTTAATTTGAGGGATCTATTTGTGAGCCAGTTTGCAATCCATCTTGTGATGTATGGATTTATGCCCAGGTTGGTGAGTTCATCTATGATACCTGACTGGGGAATGGTGTCAAAGGCCTTAGCGAGGTATAGGTAGGCTGTGTGGAGCTCTTTTCAATCATCTGTAGCCTGGGTAACTGTCTCAAAGAAATCCACCCAGTTCAGGAGGCGTGATCTGCATTTGACGAAGCCAAACTGGGTGTGCTCAACTGTGTGAAGGTTCCCAATGTCTTTATTGTTGACTTCCATTATGATTGGCTCCATTGCCTTGCAGATCAGACTCATCAGGCTCATTAAGCGTGAATGCCAAGGGTCTTTTGTGGCCCCACCCCTGTGGAGTGGGAAGAACATTGCTGTGCAACATTCCATGGGTACATATCCTGTAGAGAGGATGTAGAGAGAGAGGTGTAGGTATCGTTGATGAATATGGATACATCCACACCCTATGTGCTGTGATCCAGGTTTTGATGCTGGAAGGTATGGAATGAGTAGTATCCTGGTAGTTCTGGTGTGCTCTCTGGAGCCTTGAACTAGATTTCTGTTACTGCACAGATATCAATAGTCTCCATACTGAGAAGTGCCTTGAGTGTGTGCATTTGGAGACTGAGACTTCTGGCAGTGAGTAGCATTTAACTCACTTTGTGGTTATTTGTGTTGGTTACGGGGTTTGGTTTGTCCTGAGTGACCGGTGTTCCACACATGAAGTCAATGCCTCATTGGTCCGATCCGACCATAAGCTAATTACCCTACATATCCACATTCTGCCCCCACCGCCCAATAAGGAAACCATGTTAAAAAATTTCTCCCAAGCCAACTTCATACTTCTTAAGACAGAAGTGGTGAACTTCATGACACCCATGCATATGGACAATACAGTTACAACTACTGACTCCTACACAATTCCACTTTATAAGCACTTACATGAGTGCATGGATTGTGCTATCCCAAACAGAACCAAGGCGCTATCCTCCAAAAAAAGGAAGCCAATCTGGTGTTCCCCTGCTATAAACAAACTGTACAACAGAAGGAAGAAACTGTTGCAAAAGAGAGTAAAATCCCATGAGTGGAGAAGCTCCCTAGTCAGCCTCAGTAAGCAGCTGCGATTCCTGATAAAATCCTCCAAAGCTAGTCCACTGATTCTAAAGACAACCACAAAGCATTCTATAGCTATGTCAAGAATCTCAATGGCAACACTCAGATCTGCTCTGAGTTAAAAACACAATGGCACTAAATATACAGACCCAACTGATATTGCCAACATCCTGGTAGATAGGTTCACTGTTAACTTTACCCCCCTCTCATCCATGAAAGAGCCCATCTCTATACCAGAAGAATGCAATGTTCCTGTAATCATGGCTGCACAGGTAAAAACCACACTCTCCAAAGCCAGGAACACAGCATCCATGGGACCAGACAACATCCCAGGCTGCGTTCTACATGAACTACAGAACGAACTGGCAACACACCTTAGTACCATGTTCAATCATAGCCTCACCTCAGGCTTTGTGCCTGCTGAATGGCACACAGTAATGGTTATCCCACTACACAAGGGGGGAGCCACCATGGACCCCGGGAACTAGCACCCCATTAGCCTGATGAGCCTGGTCTGCAAGGCCATGGAATGTATCATCATGGAACTTATAAACAAAGACAATGGTAATCTCCAAACTCTGGACCCCAACCAGTTTGGGTTTGTAAAAGGCAGATCATGTCTCCTAAACCTGATAGACGTCTTTGAAGCAGTTACCAAAGCCGTAGACAAGGGTAAGGTGGTTCACACAGCCTATCTAGATCGTGCCAAGGCTTTCAACACCATCCCCCACTCTGGAATTATAGATGAACTCACTAAACTAGGTATAAATCCCTATGTCACAAGATGGGTTGCCAATTGGCTCACTGACAGAACCCACACTGTGAAAGTAGCAGACTCCAAATCCGACTTCAGACCAGTGACAAGTGGAGTACCACAGGGTTCAGTCCTGGGTCCTGTCCTGTTTGGTATCTACTTCCCTGAATTACAGGCTAACACAGAAGGTCTTTGGCTAATGAAGTTTGCAGATGACAGCAGACTAGGAGCCATAATCGAAACTACTAACGATGTGGACATCCTACAAAAGGGCCTCACTGAGACAGATGCCTGGTGTCAAAGCCATGGCCTCAAGCTCAATGCCAAAAAGTGCATTGTTATCCCCTTTGGTAAAAACTCTGTACCCATGAACTACAGCATAGGCGGTAGTATACTTAACACTGAAAGTGTGATAAGAGACATTGGGACACAGGTAGACAGTAGTTTCTCCTTTGATAATCACATCACCACAGTAGTCAGGAAATCCTTCTACGTGGCACACCATATCACAAAAGGTTTCTCATGCAGAAAAAAAGAGGTCATTGTTCCCCTGTACTCATCACTCATTAGATCCATTGTAGAGTACAACGCCCCTTTTGGTATGTACCTCTCAAGGCAGCTACAACACCTGGAAAGGCCGCAGAAATACCTCACAAAGAGGATTACCGGCCTCAAACACATGCTCCACACAGACCGTCTCAAAAAACTCCAGCTTTACTCCGTCGCATATCGCCAACTCAGAGGTGATCTCTGCCTAACATACAAAGCTATATCAAACCCAGAGCTGTTGGACATGCTCCACTTAAAGAAATCCCAATCCCTCCAGGCTACACACTCTAGGGACCTAAACCTTGTCACCACAATAAACAGAACATGCCAGAGGGATAGATTCCTGTCTCAGAGACTTCCCATACTCTGGAATAAACTACCTATCTATATCAAACAAAGCTCCTCATTAGCACTCTTCAAGAAAAATCTTGATGATTGGATGGGAAATAGGAAATTCACCCCGGGGCTCACTTCTGTGTGTCTGCTCGACAGTGGCACAGGAAGATACATTTCTTGGGTGGCAAAAGCCAGGGTACCTTTTTGGCTGTTCTTGTATAGGCCCCAGGGCCGATAGCCTAGTACCTACCTATGAACCTTTGAGCCTTGCCTAAAAAAGGTAATATGGGGACAGCAAGAGCCTTGGCCAGTATTCAGAAGCATAGGGGCGACAGGTGCAAAAAATCTGTTGTGAAGCAACGAGGCTTGTCTTTGATGTCATCACAGGCAGACAGACTGGATCCCCTTTGAATGACACCAGAAGCTCAGCCAATTGTTTAAGTTTATCGTCTTTCTGTTATATTGCAGTATCATGTAGGTGAAGGCAGGATGCTACTCAAGGTCAGGGTCAGGGCCTGACTTACATGATCATAGAGCTACTATATATATCTTGTCATGTTGTTCTGGGAGGTATGTCCCAGGTCATTTACACTGACATGTACAAAGAACACATCATATATGTACCTGTTCTGGAGTGATGTAAGTGTTTGTGTTATGTGGCAGTTCATAGCACCTTACAGACAACTGACAGTAACCTTCCCCTTGTCCAGCCGAGTGAGGGAAACATCTGTGTGCCTGACTATGGAGTCACCTATTACTAGTGTGTTGGGTATGTTGTTTTGCCTTAGGGCCTGTTGTTAGGCACACTGCTTTGGTGTATTATGTGTTGTCTGGTGTTGCTTGGAGGTGCATGTTGCTTGCTTGTCTGCTTAGGAGGACACACTCTCTTTTTTCAGATTAATATCTGTATTGTCCGAGTATGGTAATGTGTATTTATGTGTGTGTTTTGCTGGTGCTTATATTGTAGGTCTATGTGAGACTGTTGGTGTTGTGCTTGTATGACCCTACTCCTCTTGACTGTATTGTCCAGTATTGGGTTGACAGAGCTTAGCCACCGGTTTGACCCTGTGTGTGCCAGCTTGTGGTGCATCAACCCATATATGATATGGTCATGGCCTATCCATACAAAACACTCACAATACACCTAGTATGATAAGCCTGCTGAGGTTAACAAATGTGAAAAAAAACCTTTGGGCAAACTGTCAGCAATTAATGTCTGTATTGCACCCTGTAACTTCATATTGCTTGCTGAAGTGTAAAGACGTACTTAGTTTGGATTAAGAATCCCGCACTTGCCAACTGTGTGTGTGTGTGTGTGTGTGTGTGTGTGTCTGTCTCTCCCTGGCGAGAGATCAACCTTTTTGGAGACTACTCACACCCCTTAAAAGTTGTATACTCATCTTTGTCAAGTCTGATGATGTCACCATCCTACAAATATACCTGTGGAAAGGTGAAATCCCACTAATGTGTATAGCGCATTGTGTAAGTGTGTACTGCTGTAGTATCATAATGTAGTTAGGTAGGGGTTTGATTCCTGCACTTGCCAACTGTGTCTCTCCCCCTGGGAGGAGCAACCTTTTTGGAGACTACTCACACCCCTTAAAAGTGGTATACTCATCTTTGTCAAGTCTGATGAGGTCACCATCCTACAAATATACCTGTGGAAAAATGAAATCCCAGTAATATGTATAGCGCATTGTGTAAATGCATACTGCTATAGTATCATCATGTAGTTAGGTAGGGGTTTGATTCCTGCACTTGGCAACTGTGTGGGTTTCCCTGGGAGGAGCAACCTTTTTGGAGACTATGCACACCCCTTAAAAATGGTATACTCATCTTTGTCAAGTCTGATGATGTCACCATCCTACAAATATACCTGTGGAAAGATAAAATCCTGCTAATGTGTATAGCACGTTGTGTAAATGCCTACTGCTGTAGTACCATAATATAATTAGGTAGGGGTTTGATTCCTGCACTTGCCAACTGTGTGTGTGTGTGTGTGTGTGTGTCTCCTTGGGAGGAGCAACCTTTTTGGAGACTACTCACACCCCTTAAAAGTGGTATACTCATCTTTGTCAAGTCTGATGATGTTACCATCCTACAAATATACCTGTGGAAAGGTGAAATCCCATTAATGTGAATAGCATGTTGTGTAAATGCATACTGCTGTAGTATCATAATGTAATTTGGAAGGAGTTTGAATCTCGCACTTGCTGACTGTGTGTGTGTGTGTGTGAAACCATTGGTCAATGTGAAGCGGGTTTTGATTTTTCTAGTGCATGACATATCACAATGACAACTGTATGTGCATTACGCATGTAAGGTAGCTGTGGGGCAAAGCCATATACATACATGTGACCTCAATTATTTCATAGGTGGGTACTCTGCTTTCCCCATGAAGGCATCTGTTATCTTTGCCAGAGCGTGCTGGCGCTTTCCAGACCTTAGGTCACTTCTGTATGCTTGTGACAAGCTTAGCCACTGCAGTGATCCCTGGGCTATGTCTTCTGTTTCACATCCACTCATCACAGTTTCTATTGAAGAGTGTGAGCGAGAGTTTATGCTTGAGGTATATTTGAATCCAGTTCCAAAGCAAGCAAAGTCTGGCAAAGATGACTAATCATTATAGGTGTGCAACATCCTCTGTGGATCTGCATGCAAACCCTTTATTGCTTATGTGCTCCACAGAGGGATTTCCAAAACCCTTTGGTAATGTGATTATCAAAGGAGAGATGACTAAACACATGGCTCTATGTATACATTAGTACCTGTTCCACATTTGGGGGCTACTACCTGTGTGGTACTCTGGGGAGACTTTGTTTTCTAAAAGTGGATAACTATGCTTTCTTTGGCTTATAGCTTTACAGCATGAGTTTGACACCAGGTATCTGTCTCTGTGATACCCTTTGGAAGATGTGTGTATCATCTGGAGAATAAAGTATAGCCCACAGTATGCATTTTCAGCAAACGTGGGCAGACATATCCCTACTGTGTTTGCTTGTACCTAAAAAGCTATATGCCAAACAGGAGTGGTCCTAGGACTGAGTGCAGGTGAATACCACTTGTTACTGGCATAGAATGCTACATGGAGGCTGCAAATGTTACTGTGTGACCTACATCTGTGCGTCAGTTGTCATTCTATCATCTTGCAATCGTTTATGGTCAGTCTGTTGAGGTTATGTATAATACCAGAATGTGGGATGGGTATGAATTGCTGGTGAGCTATAGCTTGGCTGTGTGGACCTCCCCTCCCTCACCTATAGCCCTGTTAACTGGCTTGAAGTATACTAGGTGTAGGAGCCATGATCTGGCCTTTAGAGAACCTAAATGGGTATGTTGCAGTGTTTGCAGGTTCATAATGTCTCTGTTAATGAGTTCCATAATGCTGTGCTCCATAGCCTTCCAGATAACATTTGTCTGGCTTATAGGGTGAGAGTTTCCAGGATCTGTTGTAGTTCTACCCTTAATCAATTTATGTTAACATTTGCACTGGGTATGACGAGGGTGGACAGGATTAGGAATAAGTATATTAGAGGGTCACCCCAGGTTTGAAGGTTAGTAGACCAAGCCAGATAGGCAGGATTACGTTGGTTTGTACATGTACTGAGGAGGGATGCAGAGTATATTGTGAAATAGATGTTAAGGATGAAGCCGCCAGGTAACAGGAAAAGAGGAATGCCTAAGATGAGGTTTATGGCTGTGGTGAGAGAGGACATGCAGGTGGATGGTGTGACAGCGCAAGATGCAGAGGGCAGGAAGAAATGGAAACAGATGATCTACTGTGGTGACCCCTAATGGGAGCATACGAAAGGAAAAGACTAAGAAGACGTTGTAGCTCAACCCTTGTGGACTGTGAACACCATTACCATGCATCATTCCACAAGTGTAGAGGCTGCATCTGGACAGTGTTTAGGTGAGTGGTGACTTCATATGTCAGCTTGTGTATGACACAGCCAGGGACACTGTCCAGTACCATTGCCACTGTGGTTTGGACTTTGGTAAAGAGATGTTTTAACTAGAGTGTGTCTGTGAATCATCAGGTTTTACATTCTTCAGGTCTGGAAATGTGGCCCTTGTGTAATGACAGGGTGGTGAAATCCGCATTCAAACTGTCTGAGAAGAAACTGGTAATGTCAGTCAGATAAGTGTACTTTGTGACCATTTACATTAACTGTGACCCGATCTGAGATTTCCCCTGTAGATTATAAACAACACTAAAGAAAGCTTTATTGTTGTCTTTGGAATCCTTGCCATTTTGTATTTTGAAGCTTGCCTTGTATATTTAATGAGGGATTGTATTTTCCCAGTGATACTGACCAGAGAGGTTATCCCTTCTTGGTATGTAACTCTTTTTTGGTACAACTTCACACCTTCTATTATATATTTAGTTTATGGCAGGGGTCCATGAGACTAATGCACTTTTACTGTATAAGTGAGAATTTCTTGTGTTTGTGATAGCACATTCCATGCAAACCCTGTAGGTGAACAGTGTGTATTACTAAAGGATTATGCAGCTGGGACAGTGTTAACCTTAGTAATGCAAACCAATGACAGATAGCAACAACAGCATCACCCACAGCACAGTGTCAACCCGTGTCATACACACACATGCATACTCGAGTTCCAAAATGTGTGCAGTACAATGCATAATGGCCAACAATAGAAACTATGGAGTGTTAACACTGGCCAATACAGGGCATGTCACCCTGCCCATGTGTCCAATATGCATGTACATGCAGACAGTGCACCTCCACCATGTTCATAAATGGACACCTGCAAACGTGTGTTCCACACACCCCACACGTACTGTCCACTGTATAACTCATGCTGACACAACTACACACATCAGCCAAGTGGCACATGGGCAAACAAAACACATTTGGAATAAACACTGGTGAAAACAATACAACATTGCTAATTACAGCTTTAATGCATCATGCCTGCTCAGCTACACCTTCAAGGATATCATTATACTTTACTGCTGACAACATGCTACACATCCAACCATTGCTGTACTTTATTAAAGTCACCCTGTGCATCAGCATCATGTTAGCCTGTTCCTGCATCAATGTTACAGATGACAGGAGGTGGCACAGGTTTCATCATATGCACAGGGTGTGTTTGCCAGAGGCCTACACTGAACCATACAATCGACATGTGTGAGTGTGAGGGCCATGAGTACGGTTATAGGCCAATGTTGATGTCATGTGTCAGGTATGTGTTTGCCTTAGGTTTCTGGTTTGTGTGTGTCTGCATGCACACAGTTCCACCATGTGGCTGCCATATACAGGCATTTGTGAGACAGCTACAGACTGTACCTGGCAGGCTTTACAGATCACCGTCTCTGGCCATGGATATGGAACCTGTGCCTGGCAGGGGTGCTACAGACAGTATTAGGTACTAATCCAGATTGGGTACTATCCAAAGAGGTTGACATATGTCCACTGGATCCAGGTCCCTGCTGGGACTGGCCAGAGCCACGTGCACGTGGTCTGCTAGGACGCTCTATGGACACCCCCCCCCCCAACATTGCTGGGGCTGGTACTGGCACTACGGGAGCGGCTGTGACTTGCTGGACATCCATGGCGACCTTCAGCTGGTGATGTTGCTGGCATATGTTCACGTCGACATCTCAACCGTCCCGCACTGTCCTGACGCATAGACATGAAATTGTGGAGGACATCCAATGTCTCACCCCAACGTCTATCAATGACCTCAGTGTAGTTACGTATGGCACCTACTAGGTCACGGATACTGTCATTTACAGAGGTGTAATGAGCCCTCTGTGCCCTTAGCCCCTGTCTGGTGTACCGCTCCATTTGTGTCTGTGCCTCCTTGACAGCCTGGAACATGCATGTGGTAGAAAGAGGTGTGGCACGTCTGCCAGGGGCATGATGACCAGCAGCGCTCTGATGAGAACCCCTGGGCATCTGCCTATGTGGTACCATTCCAGACATCTGGCTATAGCTGCTATGTCCTGATACATGTGCCATAGATACCACACTGTCCTGGCCAGTGCCAGCCATACACTGTCCCTCAGCTAAGGGCAGTGGGTATGATGGATGTACAGGTAGTATGACTGTGTGGATGGATGGGGTGGAGACTTGTGTACTGTCAATTGGTGGCCCAACAACAGACCCTGACAAACCTGCCTGTGCCTCAGCACACCTATCCTCATCATCACTCTCTGTCTCAGTGACATCAGGTTCCCTGCTGTACTGAACCAGCCCCACCTCGCCACCTGTGAGAGGAAAACAGGAAACACACTTTAAGACCTGAACATGACTTCAGACCACATGCGCACACACAAAACTACACTCCTCCCGAAAGCAGACATACACAACACCAGCAATCACAGAACATGCACAATAGCAGGTGATGGTGGGGTACAGTATCACAAGCAAAACAGTCATATCACACGTCAGAATGCAGGACATGTGTTGCTCAACAGCATGCAGTGCAAGTATAGTTAGTCCTTGTTACTAACTGTATACATGACTTTGATGCATGTGTTTTGTTATTAGGTGATGGCCCTCCCCCTGGAACACAATGCATACATGGGCACAACATTGCTGTGCAGGTATTTATAACTCTGTGATGTACTGTGCACCATAACTCGCAGGTGTACATACAATTGCTGGATGTGTATGTGTGTGTCAGATAGGTATCTAATGCTGATTACAGCCTCTGTGTCTTTAGCAAAAAATTGTGGACACATTTTTAGCACATGCATGAGTATCATTTAACAACATTGATAGGCTCCACATTTATAAGTACCTTTCTTTACTCTGTCTTGCCTTTCATGGGAATCAAACCCTCTTTCCACTAACTCTTTAAGGTTCATATCCCTTTTCCTTATAAGGTACTTATAAATGTGGAGCCTGTCATCAATGTTGTTACATGATAAATCAAGGTTCTGTGTATATCCCTTCTAGGAAAATGAAAATTCAAGCATTCAAATATTTTAATTGCAGGACCCAGGATGTGGTATATATGGGGTTATGTATGATTTGTATGAGTTTTTATATAGGGAAAACGGAAAGGCACTTGAAAATGAGGGTGTATGAGCACATGTATGAGGTTAGTAAGGGTAAGGATTCCAATGCCTTTTATAAACATGCCTTAGTTTGTAAGGATATGGACATTAAGTTTTTGGTCCTGGAACAGGTCTTGATGGATCCTCGAGGTGGTAGTTGGGAATCAAGACTTGAATATAAAGAGGTGCTTTGGCAACTGAGATTAGACGCAGGGAGAGCTCCAGGGCTCAATGACAATATTAATATTAGCAGCGTCTTGAAGTTAAGGGCTGCTAGATTATAAAGTGTTTTTTCTTTAAATGTATTTATGAGTTTCAGCTGTTGGGATTTTACAGAATGTTTAATGATTGAATGTATTAAAGTATTTATGTATTAATGATGCAAGTATTATGTACAACATTTTTAAGTATATTTTAAGTATTTTATGGTGTGAGGGGGTAGTCACATGATGCATATTTGCTATTTAAGCTGTTTGAACACAATATTCATGGTTCTGATGAAGCCTGGTATTTGGACTGGGTGAAAGCGCTTAACAAATATTGTTTTCAGTGGAGTCTGATTGTGGATGCTCTATTAAAGTGTTATAAACTGAACAAACCACCCACAGTGTTTAACCACCACATGTCATATACCAGTACTGTATGCTGTCTTGTTTGTCACACACTAAAACCTGCATACAAATATGCGCATACTAACATTCACCAGCATATATATCTCCCCCCTTCACAAACAGTTGCAATATGTTCAATGCTCCATGCACATATACAGATGTGAATATATATGACACATATATATTTCTCCATATGTGTGTGGCATACACACACACACATGGTCCACACTGTTGTAAGTTCCTGGACCTCACAGCTGAACTGTTGGGCCTTGCTGCAACACAAACAGGTGTCACATATGAACACAGACTAACATTAGGGGGAGTATATATGGCAGCAGATGCTGGATAAGCATACTAGACTGCTACAGCAGTTGCCAATGCTAAGCTACACTTTAATATGACTATCATGCATGTGTTGTTCTTTTACAGCAATGTTTATATAATCCCCCCAACAGCCATTGGCCACACTACTGTACAGAACACAGATAACATGGATCAGATCTTTGACATTTAATGCGGAGCTACACATTTCACAGGTATGTCCCAGTGCCCACAGGTACACACAGTATTGTCCATATCAGTAGTTAACAGAACATCTGTGCATAAAGAAGTACTGCTGCCACATATGAATATTTTACATTATGTAGACTATTCTTGAATAACATCTACTACATGCCAGTAAATACATGTGTGTCACATACCTTTCCTTTGTATAATTTGGTAATATTTCTTTTTCCTTTTCTCTGTCTCTCTCTCTCTCTCTCCCTCTCTCTGTCAATCTGCAATAGAGTGATTGAGTTTGTTGGCAGAAATTGCAGCCTGCTTTTGTAGGAATTTGCACATGAGCATGTGATGGCCTCCGCACCAGTTAGTGGCCACCATTTGCTAATTGCATGTAGCCTGCTGTGTAGTAATTGCAGTAATCACTATCTTAGTAACCCAGTACTATAAATTGCTGACTCATGTAGGCGTGGCTTTTTCAGCTTTCCAAGATGGAGATCATCCTTGTTTGGTGTGGACATCATTGTTTAAGACAGAAGGTTGGTATAGTTTTTATATCAGAAGCCAGGGGTATAGCCAGAGATTTACATTTTGTACTCAGACCTAATGGTGCTGCTTCCAGTACCCACTTGTCAGTGTAGAAATGTACTCACCCCTCAAAATGCTACCCCAAGATACATGGAAAGATGTACTTTATTTTCAGCTGTTACAATTAACTGCCATACAAAGCTAGTTATAGAGATGTATTCCTTTGGCAGAAGACTTGTTTGTGAACTGCTACACTGTGAATATTCATTTACTCAGTTCTAAACAGTTTGTGCTTTTTTAGTGTTGACATTAGCACAAGCTGCTCAGAAAAACTGGACACGTTTCAGTACTGTAATTATGCTTACCTACATCCTTGGCAGACCCTGCACACACAAGTATATTCTACATTTGGGTAGGGTTGCAGAAGTACAGAGAGCATAAGTAGTATTGTGTGGATTTTATCTTGCTGGACTTACAGGGTTGCTGTGTACATGTTAGTTTATCAAGGCAAGTAGTCTGTCTGCGTAACTCCCAACTGTGGACCTATCCACATGATAGCCAGAGAATAGCCTGTTATTTTTTGTCTGTGCACCACACAGGTCTTTTCAGCAATAGAGCAATGGCATTCTTACAGTTGTTTGCTACCAGTACATGGCTACATCCATTTGTATTTCAGTGTTGTATTCCTACATAAGGGTATGCTTCCAAAACTCGTTCCAAAGCTATTTGCACAGTGTCTAACAGCAGAAAGGCTAATATGCCTCTGTGTTTCTGCCTCTACAAGACCTCTCAACCAATCAGGTAATCAAGTACATATTTGAACAGACTCAGGCAAAAGTCAGGGACAATCAGGGACGCCTTTAAAATATTAGTGCCATTAAGTTGAAACATTGAGAGAATCAGAGCATATGAATTAATACACCTTTTCTGAAGTAAAAGAAGTGTCTAACTCTTAATTATTGTCATTCATTAAGTGTAATTCACCACCTTTCTGGTCAAAGTCAGTGGTTTCAGGAGGGATTCAGAGGGACAGAGCTAAAATTTGTGTCAAAATCAGGGACATCACTGAAAATTAGGGACAGTTGGGAGGTATGGCCTCTGCCCTAAACAGATATGCCAGTGTTTGTCCTGCTGTGATACTGTGTGGGGTTGTAAAGTGATGGTGTAACATTATTTCCTGCTAGAATGGCTGCTTCTCTTATCACAGTCATGTAATGTAATCCCACAACAGCTGTTGGTCAACATCCACTGAACAAGTTGTGTGTTATGGTATTCCTAATTTTCCTTTACATTCACTCATTCTGATGCATGATGTAATTATTTAAGCACCAACTTGATATATATCTACCATGATTTAGTGGTACTTCATTTTGTGTAGTGTGTGCAAAGTCCGGGGTTCGAGACTTACAGAGGTGTTTTATTTTGCTCCTGAGCAGAACAAGGGCCCTCACATACAGAGTGACTAAGGCAATTTTAATTAGTTGTAAGCGGGTTTGCGCATTGCTGCACATTGCTTAGCCAAGCGCAAACCCGCTCACCTACTGCTTAATGTTGCTTACTCCCGCTCACCCCTGTGCAAATTTCTTTGAAATAAAAGAAAAATGGGAAGATAGGAAATTGGTGAGAAAGGGGCACAAAGAGGGAAAGACAGTATGGAAAATAGCTCAGGATGTGCAGGACAGGTGTAGGGAAGGTCCATAGCTGCCCATTTCTTCAACAGCTGTCCATATGCAATACATTTGGAGGTAGATATGAACCCTTCAACCCCTGAGTGAGGGGTGAGGACAACAAAGTATGTTGTAATGCCAATTAAGTAACATTTCATGTGTCCAGTGGACATGTGTGCAAAATGGGCAGCTATGTATTGGGGCGTAATTTTTTTTTTGGGAGCAGATTGCCCTTTTTTATTTTTTTCAGGTGAGAGTGGAATGTGGGGTAGGGGAAGTAGGTATATTTAGGGAGGTAAACAGACAAGACAAACAAGACGCATACAGGGGAGATATATGACACGTGGTGGGTGAACACCTTTGATGGGGAGGGATGTTTGGAAATCGCAAGCCCATGAGCCCCAGATGGAAACAGTGGGACTGAGGTCCCCACCCATGGGCAGTCACCACTGCACCTTCACGGACCAGAGGGTGGCTGTGCTGAGGGGCTGTGTAGGAGAGGCAGGCTGACCCGGGAGTTGTGCAACTCGGGCCTCAAGCTGGCGTAGAGGTTCTGCAACAGAACATTCAGTCTCTCTACGCACCACAACTCGGACCGTTCGAAGGGTGATAGGTGCCTCTCTGCCCACGCTTGCATGGGGGGGGCCGAGCCCCATCCTCTGCAGCACTTCCACCCGAAGGTGACAGAGGGCCAGTGGAGGAGGAGGTCCCAGGCTGGACAGCAGATCTGCTGGTGCCAGGTGTCATGGCCAGCTGAGGTGGGACAGGTGGGTCTGCTGGGACCGGCCTTCCCATGTGAACTATGTTTTGGAGAGTTTAATAAAGATATGGGTTAGTAACAGTCAACAGCATTCTCAATTAGTTATAACAGCATGCAGAAGTATTCCCATTAAACCAACACACCAGAATTTCAACAGTTGAAAAGCAAGCATAACACATGCATATATAGAACATTAGTGGACATTACAACAGCATGCAGGTTGAATTGATGGCAACAGGCTACCAATATTGTGGTATTTTAACAGGGCACATGCATAGAAATAAATGCAAATATTTATAAACCAATATGACATATGTCCCAACAAATGTTTTGAGGTTAGACATACCGATTGAGGTGTGGAATTGCATTTTTTATGCACATACAGTAGGATGGGAAAAGATAGCTCAATTAACAACTTATATATCCTAGTTTTCACCACATTCCTATTAACTGCAGTTATATGTCCCCTATATGTATTATTACACTACCCAATGTCCTTATATTGTGCAATTGGATTTTGCTAGATCATTATATAAACGAACTATATCTTACATACAAACTGTCCAAGATGCAGATGTTATTGCAACATATTTTGAGAGTTGCTCACACACACTACTGCTAAGATGGTAAACTAACAGATCTACTTTCATATAATTATCTAGATATGTGGGAAATTGGCCTAATGGTTAAGCTGTTTACCTTACAGACACAAGGTGCAGGGTTTGATTCTCACATGGGGTAACTGGCTAGGCTTAAAATGGCCTGAAAGGGCAGGTAGCCTAGTATGAACCTATGAACCTATGAACCTATGAAATATGTTCAGGTGAAAGTATCAGTTATATGTTAACAGCTCCCTACAGTTCTGACAGCACACTGACATTCCTGGGGAACACAATACCAAGCTACTCATGTGCCAGATTAGCATGTACATGCTGGCCATGAACCAACAGTTGAGGGCTGTACATATGCATACAAGATACTGTCACTCCCTTCATCCACGTTATATGGGCCTACCCAAGTATGGGTTGACACTGCTTAATACAACACTACTATTTGTAGAATGCAACAGTACAACAACATATCAAAGAAAATGACACAGACACAGTCCATGAATCATACATTTATTAAAGGATTATTGCACCTTTATTTATTGCTTTAAAAGACTTTTTGAAGGCTCTCTCATTTATTTTATATAACATTACATGCAGAATAATTACTAACCTGCCTCATGACGCAGCCTTTGCAGCCTATCTTCATGGGCTTGCTGGTTCATAGCCCGGACACCTGCAGCTGTGAAGTAAATGCAGTGATATTGAGACATACCTATCCATAGTATAGACAAGCATAGCAATTCTTAACTACTTAATACAACGGCTACTTACTCAGTACTGGGGTATTAGGCATCGTACGGGATTCCTGGATCCACTGGTCCAGTTGATCCTTCCAACGTTGCTTCAGGTCAGAATAATGGTGCCTGACCTGCTCACCTGTCCGAGGAACACCAGGGGCACTGGTGAGATCACGGGCAAGACTGTTCCAGGCCTCCGTTTTATATTGGGTACCCTGGTACTGGCCCCACAGGAGTCTTTCTTCATGATTGTGGACAAGGAGCCAAACCATTACTTTGGACTCCTGGATGCCCCAGCATTGCACTCTAAATCGAGTGCCTTCTCCAACACCAGCCATGCTGACTGCAGAAGGAAGCTACAACCAGTTATAGCAAGTATTCCTGCCTGTGGAGTTTAAATATGCCTCATTTCCCGCACTTCTTTGTGATTGGCCAGTTTTGGAAAACTCAGCTGTAGGCACGCCTGCTTAGCTGATGTTGGCAATGTTTAAAATTCCTTTGATAGATATGTGTTTGTTGAAAGTGCTTGTTTGTGAAATGCTGTCATGGCTTAGTGGTTAAGTACTGTGACTATAGTGCACAGTATCCTGAGTTCGAGCCCTATCACTGCTTTTTATTTTGCTGCTGGGCAGACCTGACTGGTTAAGGAACAGTAAAGCAGGTGTGAGAATGTTTAACCGACTTTGCTCAACTTTGCCCAATGTTGCTCAACATTGCTTGACGTTGCTCTTAGTTGCGCTGGTTAGTACGGTGCGCAGCTGCACGCAAATACTTTGTGGTTGCGCTGGTTGGCACGGTGCGCAGCTATGCGTAATTGTATTTAAATATGCTCAATAATGGCAAAATGTGCTTAGCAGTGCTTTATATTGCTTAAAATAGGGTACTCGTGCCTCAGAATGCATAACCATTTCACCTTTATATATATATATATATATATATATATATATATATATATATATATAATTCGTTCACTACTACTTTTAACTTTTCAATGCTTTTTACAAAACTTGTACATAAAAAATGTCAGGAAATATTTTTGTATACAGATGTCCCACAGAAAATGGAACGTGCAGTAGTGGGACTTGAACCAGGAATGCCTCCTCTTTGTGCGAAGGCTCTAACCACTACGCTATCGCTGTTTTTCTTAATTTGCATATATTTTTCATATGATCCTCCTGGGGTCTAAGCTGCTAACTGTAGCTAAGCAATGGGCAAACCTGCGCAAATATGGACAGCTGTATCGGAAGAAAAAAAAATTATTATTTTTATTTTTAGTTTTGTCGGTTGTTTAACATATGGGGGAGTGTAGTGTTACATTGTGCACATGTGAGTGAACTCACTCGTGTAACTCAAAATTGCGGCATTTCTTCATTGCAGGGGCGTGGATATTTGGACTGCTCGGCAGTCCGACACACCCTACACTAGTCCACGCTCTGTGTAAGCTTTAGAGTTGAGACAGTGTGCCCTCATTAATATGCACGGCGCGCTGCCATCATACTCTTACACTGGCGCTTCCGTGTAAGACTAGTCTTACATAAAAGATTAGTAAATCCGGGGGTATGTCTATTAAATCAGGCAACTCTTCTCTTAGCTCATTTTCTACCAAACAGGGAGCACATGCTGTGTGGATCAGGAGATGGACAGATAGGTAAAACAAACATTTTATCTAACATTTATTTCGTAGCAGATTAATGAAGCTATATAAATAAATAATGAAGACTTGAGCTGTTTTGTTCATGGATGTGTATACATTCCTTAATTTCTTATTACTACTTCTTTCCAAAAATGTAAGTTAAGTTAAAGTAGTTAAATTGTTTTATATTTATTTCATCAATTGATTTTGGTCATAAAGAGGAAGTGCTGTTTTTCATATTCATTAGTTTCATTTCATTGACTGAGAAGAAGAAAACAGTCAGCACCGTGGCATGCCTAGATGTCTTTTGGCAGTGTTTATCAAACCAAAAATGTACTACACTTGTATCTTTTTGGCAAGATATTCATAGTTTTTTTTTTTTTTTTTTAACAAAAGGGGCCTTTATTAACACATTAGCAGAATGAAGAATTATACATACAGATACAGTGTAGTCCACATGCATGGTTTGCAATAGTATCTAGTAGTTGCTCATTTCTGTTTAATATAGGTATGATCTTCTGCAAGTCTTTTATAGGTTCATAGGTGGGTACTAGGCTATCTGCCTGAAGGCATTTTTAAGCCTAGCCAGAATGTGTTGGCTTTTGCCACCCCCTTAGATTAGTTCCCTGTGCCTCTGTCCAGCAGAGCCACTGAAGTGATCCCCGGGGTAAACTTTCTGTTTCCCATCCACTCGTCAAGGCATCTCTTGAAGAGAGTTAGCGAGGAGCTCTGCCTAATGTTGATTGGAATCTTGTTCCAAAGCATGGGAAGTCTCTATGACAGGAATCTATCCCTCCAGCACGTCATTTTTATTGTTGTGGTGAGGTTTAGATCCCTAGAGCATGTGGCTCGAGGGGATAAGCTTTTCTTTAGATGGAGTATGTTGATCAGTTCTGGGTTGGACATGGCCTTGTATGTCAGGCAGAGATCACCTCTGAGTAGGCGGTATGCAACCGAGTACAGCTGGAGTTTCTTCAGTCGAGCTGCATAGGGCATCTGTTTAAGGTCAGTGATCCTCTTGTTGAGGTACTTCTGTGGTCTTTCCAGCTGTTGGAGGCATTTTGTAAGATACATCCTAAATGGGGCGTTGTACTCTATGATGGGTCTGATGAGCAATGAGTAGAGGGGCACAATGACCTCTTTTGATCTGGATGCGAACCCTTTTGTGATAAGGTGTGCCACGTAGAAGGATTTTCTAACCACTTTGGCAATGTGATTATCAAAGGAGAGTTTACTATCTACTTGGGTTCCCTGATCCCTTATTACGTCTTCCGTATTTAGGGACTACCACCTATGTGGTAGTTTCTGAGTACTTTGTTTTTTGCAAAGGGGATGACTATGCACTTTTTGGCATTTAGCTTGAGGCCATGATTTTGACACCAGGTGTCCATCTCAGTGAGACCCTTTTGGAGGATGTCTGTGCCAGAGAGTCAATTATAGCCCCTAGTTTGCAGTCGTCTACAAACTTGGTCATCCATAGTCCTCCTGTGCTTGCCTGTACCTCTGAGAAGTATATGCCGAACAGGAGGGGTCCTAGGTCTGAGCCCTGGGGAACGCCACTTGTAACCGGTTTAGTTTCAGACCTAGCTCCCGCAACTCTTACCATGTGGGTTCTGTCCATGTGCCAGTTGGCAACCCATCTTGTGATGTAGGGGTTTATGTTCAGGCTGATGAGCTTGTATATAATACCAGAATGGGGAATGGTGCCAAAGGCCTTTGCGAGGTCTAGGTAGGCTGTGTGTAACACTTTTCCCTCGTTTTTAGCCTTTGTAACAGTCTCAAAAAAGTCCACCAGGTTTAGGAGGCATGATCTGCCCTTAAAGTCGAACTGGGTAGGGTCCAGTGTTTGGAGGTTCCCAATGTCTCTGTTAATGAATTCCATGATGATGCACTCCATAGCCTTGCAGACCAAGCTAGTCAGGCTTATAGGGTGATAGTTCCCGGGGTCTGTTGTGGCTCCACCTTTGTGGAGCAGAATAACCGTTGCTGTATGCCACTCTATGGGTACGTAACCTGTGGAGAGGCTGAGTTTGAAGAGTGTGTTTAGGTGAGGGGTTATTTCGTCTTTGAGCTTGTGTAGGAAGCAGCCTGGGACTCTATCCGGTCCCACTGATGCTGTGTTTTTGGCTTTGGAGAGGGCTGTTTTAACCCGAGTGTCTGTGATTTCAGGAGCTCTACATTCTTCTGGTATGGTTATGGACCCTTTTGGGGGTGAGAGGGGGGGGGGTGACGTTTGCACTGAACCTGTCTGCCAGGATGTTGGCAATATCGGTCGGTTCAGTGTATTTTGTACAATTCTGCACTAACTCTGAGCAGATCTGAGCATTGCCACTTAGATTCTTGACATAGCTAAAGAATGACTTGTGGTTATCTTTGGTGTCCTTGGAAATTATTCTTTCGAAACGCGCCTTGGATGATTTTATGTGGGATCGTAGTTTCTTGCTGATACTGATCAGGGATGTCTTCCCTTCTTGGGATTTTACTCTCTTCTGTACTAGTTTCCTCCTTCTATTGTATAGCTTGCGTATGGCAAGAGTCCACCAGACTGGTTTCCTTTTCTTAGAGGAGTGAGTCTTGGTTTTGCTTGGGATAGCACGATCCATGCATTCTTGTAGGTGCCCGTAGAATAGTAAAGGATTTTGCAGTTTGGACAATGTTATCCTTTAGCATGGGGGCTTTGAAACTTTCCACCTTGGTCTTAAGTAACATGAAGTTTGCTTTTGAAAAGATTTTCACGGTTTTCTTGTCCGGTGGTGGGGGCGGAATGTGGATATCCAAAGTGATTTGTTTATGGTCAGATCTAACTAGTGAGGGGTTGACCTCCGGTGTGGAGCACTGGTCGGCCATGTTGATGATGACCAGGTCCAATATGTTGTCACCTCTGGTGGGAGTGTTGACCAGTTGATCAGGGCATTTGAGTTTATAAATTCTAGGAAATGTTGGACAAGGGAGTTAGTACTTGAGTAGTTCTCCCAATTAATATTTAGGTAATTGAAATCACCCAATATTAGGGTGTTTGGTATGTTTTTCAAGAAATGCGGAATGGGGGTCCTGGGACATGGTGGGTGATCTGTAGGAAGCTACAATTTGAATTGCAGTTTTGCCAGTTGTTAGCTGCTCATGGATGATCTCTGAAGCATTGTGCTGTGCCACTAACCTGGAGGTGTGGGTATCCTTGATGTATATGGATACGCCCCCACCTTTTGTATTTCGGTCCGGGTTCTGTGGCTGAAATGTATGGTATGAGTTGTAGCCTGGTAGTGCTGGGGTGCTCTCTGGAGCCTTAAACCATGTTTCTGTTACTGCACATATATCGATTTTCTCCATACTGAGGAGTGCCTCGAGTGCTTGCATTCTGAGGTTTAGACTTCTGGTATTGAGTAGCATCACCCTCAGTTTTTTGTTACTTGTGCTATTTATGGTGGTGGGTTTGTCTTTTGAGCCTTGCCTAAAAAAGGCACTATGGGGGTGGCAAGAGCCTTGGCCAGTATTCGAAAGCCTAAGGGTGAGAGGTGCAAGCCGTCTCTAGCGAAGCAGCGTGGCTTGTCAAGCATGTCATCCCAGGCGGACAGACACTGGATCCCCTTTGAATGACACCAGAAATTTAGCCAGTTGTATAAATTGATATTTTTTTCTTTATACTGTGGTATCATTCTTTGTGAGGGCAGAATGCTACTCAGGGTTAGGGTCATACCGGCCTGGGCTACAAGATCAGAGAGCTCTTCCATGTCTTTTTTCATGTAGTCCAGGGAGGTACGGCACAGGTCATTCACACCAACATGGACAATGGCAGAGTCGTATTTGTACTTATTCTGGAGTGACCTGAGTGCTTGTATTATGTGGTGGATCCTGGCACCTGACAGGCAGCTAACAGTAACCTTCTCCTTATTCAGCCTATGCCTGACTATAGAGCCACCTATTACTAGTATGTTGGGTATGTTATTTTGCCTTAAGGGCTGTGATTGCATGGCACACTGGTTTTGTGAAGTATGTGTTTCATGATTTGTGTTGGAGGGTGGAGGTTGCTTAGATGTCTGCTTTGGAGGTCTCTGTTTCTTTTGCAGATTTTTATTTAGAGCCTCCAAGTATGTTTTCGTGTATTTGTGTGTTTTTTGCTGGTCCTGGTTTAATGGGTCTGTGTGAGACTGGTGGTGTGATGCAAGTATTTCCCTTCTCCTCTTGACTGTCTGATCCAGCCTTGGGTTGAGAGAGCTTAGCCTCCAGTTTGGCTGTATAATTGTATTTCTCACATGTATTAGTGATGTTCTTCATTCCACATTGCTGCAGTCCTAACTATTGGGTAGTCCGCTGTCCAGTCGGCCCGAATACCAAAGTATATGGCTGACGTCGGTCAGGGCGCATTAGACTGACGTCAGTACGTCAGGGTACTAATGCGCATGACCGACGTCATATCCTCAGTCTTTTTTGCCGCATGGTCCGATGCAGAAGCAATTTTGCGAGTGCAGGTTGGCGTTCTGAAAGTTTCTGAAGCCAGAGTTTCAGACCGAATCAAAGTTGGCTAAGTACCCGTTGGGGAATATTTTGGTTTTTCTTGCCTCAGTATTTAACCGGATGTCAGAAAAAGTGAATAACTGTATTTCTTGTGGGAAACAGATACCTCATAGGGATTACCATACTTTGTGTATACCTTGTTTAGGGTCTGAGCACGACGTTGTTGGATGCCGCTCTTGTGCTAGATTTAACAAACGCACTATTAAGAGAAGGTTAGACTGTGCCAGGTTAGTGTTTGGGAAGCGTTGTAATTATAAAATGCCGTCGGATGCTCCGACGCTGGCTTCGGCTAAAAAACGCAAGGACAAAACAGCAAAGCCTAGAGTGGAGGAACCGACAGTCCCAGACGTCGGTTCTTTAGAGGGCTCAGTGGAGCCGGAGGTTTTGCCTGGTGTTTCTTTGGAGTCTCAGGGAGAGACTTTACTGTTACAGGATGTATCCTCTCAGGAAGTAGGCCAGGCTGAGGGGGCTTCTCAGGTGACTGTTCTTCCCTCTCTTCCTAAGGTGGTCAGAGCCTCCCCTTCTGTTTCCAAGGCTTCTTTGAGGTGCAGGCCGAGTTTTGCTTCAGTGGGGGTTTCTCCTAGTACTTCAGGGTCTTTGCCTAAGAAACATATGCTTAAAATGGCAGAGGATTTAATTACTATGATAAGGGGTTCTATGCCCCCTCCTGATAAGAGGCCTAGGGTGGAATCTGAGTTTGAGAGTTTTGAGCAATGCTCGGAGGCTTCTGAGTCTTCGGCTGAAGATTTGCAGGAGTTCCCTCCTTATTCTGATTCTGATGTGGATGATTCTACTCCTTCAGCTTCCCCTCCTGAGGATTTTTCATTTTCAGAGACTCTGCATTCCATGAGGGAGCATTTTAAATGGGAAGGTCAAGATTTCTCTGATTCCAGGAAAAGGCTTCGGGAATTCTTGTTTTTACCCCAGCACAGGCCTTTAGCTATACCTCCTGTTTTGAATGTGGTGGAGGATGTTTTTGCAGAGGCTTCCCTGAATCCGGATTCTTTGCCTCCTGCCCCAGTTAAACCGGATAGGTATTATAGGGTGCCTGAAGCTCATAAGTATCTTTTTAAGAGTCCTAGGGCAGACCCGGAAACTGTCTCTCAGGGGCCTAAAGGTGTGAAGGCCTCAGTTGTTAAGAATCCTGTCCCTCCTGATAAAGAGGCAAGGGCTTTGGATAGATGGGGAAAGAAAGTGTATACTTCTTCCACTTTAGCCATGAGGGCGTTGAATTGTCAGTTTCACATGTTAAAATATCAGAATTATCTTCTTTCACAGTTGAAATCTAAGGTGGATGCTCTGGCGGAAGGTATTGAGTGTAAAGAGTTGCAGGATTTAGTTCATGTGTCTGAACAAGTGGGTAAACATTCCTTGCAATGTGGTTTTGATGCTGTGCAGGCCTCCTCCAGGGTGGCTGCCACTGGTTCTGTTCTTCGTAGGCACGCCTGGTTGAGAGATCAGAACTTAGCTGAGCATGTTAAGACAAGGATTTTGGATGCTCCTTTACAGTCTGATGTGTTGTTTGGTTCGCCTGTGGAAGCAGTTTTAAAGAAGATGGAGGACAAGGCTAAGTCTATGCAAACTGTTAAGGATTTTTGCAGGTGCAGCCTCCGAAGTTTAGTAGAAATTGGCCTGCTAAGGGATGGACTTATCCTGCTTATGATTCCCAGTCTAGGGGTAGTTCTAGACGTGGTAGGGGCAGAGCTCAAGGTGCTTTTAGGCCTAGGGCAGGGAGTTCACCTGCTCAGACTTCTGGTGAGGGCAGGGGTCAGTCCTTTCGTAAGCAGACCCAATGACCTGCCTTTTCAGCTGCCAGTACCTTCTCGCCTGGCGGCACCTCTAGGAGGAAGACTGTCTCTTTTCAAAGAAAATTGGGATTTAATTACCCAAGACAAATGGGTTCTGGATATCATTCACCACGGTTACAGGTTTTATTTCCATACCTTGCCTCCTTTCAAAGGCATGCCAGACATTCCTCCTCTACACAGACAAGAGGCTCACAAGCAAATTTCTCAGTTACTCCAAATAGGGGCCATTCAGCCGGTTCCTGTGCCAGAAAGGGGCCTAGGATTTTATTCTCGCCTGTTCCTAGTACGAAGAAGGGGAACACGTGGAGACCAATTTTGGATTTATCTATCCTCAACACTTATCTGGACATTCCCAAGTTCAAAATGTTGACGTTACAACAGCTTTTACCTCTGCTGGGCAAGGATCACTGGATGGTAACTTTAGATCTCAAGGAAGCTTACCTTCATGTGCCTATAAGACTAAGTTGCAGAAAGTATCTGCGTTTTCGAGCTGGAAATTCTCATTATCATTTCTCTGCATTGCCCTTTGGCTTATCTACTGCGCCCAGAGTATTCACAAAGGTTCTGGCTCCAGTGATAGCTTACTTCAGGCTAAAAGGAATTCAAATCTATCCTTACTTGGACGATTGCCTGATTCTGGCTCAAGAAAAGGAAGACCTTCTACAGCATTTGGAATATGTCATAGCAGTGCTAAGATGCCTAGGGTATTCTGTGAACGAAATAAAGTCCAGTCTAGTACCCTCTCAAGACATGTGCTTTCTGGGTGTGAGACTGAATACAGCAGCCCAGATGGCCTTTTAACCCCGGACAAACAAAAGAATCTTTCCAGTTACTTCCATCAACTATCTCTTCAGTCCGGGCTGACTGCAAGGACAGTCCTTCAAGCCTTAGGGTTCATGGCATCTTGTATTCTGGTGCTTCCCAATGCCAAACTGCATATGAGGAAGCTACAATGGTATCTCAAAATGTATGGACACAGCACTGCCAGGATTTGGACACTGTCATTCAAATAATACCTTGCATTCAAAAGGAATTTTTGTGGTGGGCTCAGGAATGTCACCTAAACAAGGGACTCTCTGTGACCCGGCCAGAGGCGAGTCAAATTCTAACGACAGATGCCTCAGACATTGCTTGGGAGCTCATCTAAATGGAAAGTGGATACAAGACAAGTGGCCTGCCAGACTACAGCATCTACATATCAACATGAAGGAGATGTTAGCAGTCCAGTTTGCATTAATGGCTTTCAAGGAGTTACTTCTTCCAGGGCAGGTGTTGATTCTAACAGACAACACAACTGTCATGTGGTACATCAACAAACAAGGGGAACACATTCTTACCCATTGTGCAGGCAAGCAATGATTTTATGGGAGACTGCGCTAAGCTTGCAACTAACTCTTCAGGCAAGGTTTCTGCCGGAGCACAGAACTCCTTAGCAGATGTGTTAAGCAGACAAATCATGGATCCCCACGAGTGGAAACTGGATCTTCATGTATTTCAAAAGTTGACAGTGTCCTGGGGAACTCCAGACATAGATCTGTTCGCTTCTCCACTAAACCACCAGCTGCCAAAGTTTTGCACAAAGAGGTTTCATCACACAGCTTGGAAAGTGGATGCTCTTTCTTTCAGTTGGAAAAATCTTCATGTGTATGCGTTTCCACCTCTGCCTCTTCTTCCAAAGGTGCTTCTAAAGGTCAGACAAGACAAGCCAAGGATGATTTTAATAGCTCCAGATTGGCCTCGGCAGCACTGGTACCCATTACTGAGGAGTCTGGTAAAGAAGCCTCCATGGCCTTTACCCTTGATTCCACATCTGTTGTCTCAGAAGGACGGTCGTCTGCTCAATGTCAAGCTTCACTCTCTTCATCTAACAGCCTGGCATATTCTGTTTTGAAAGACAGCAGGTCTCAACTTCCTCAACAAGTTTTAAATGTGATTATGGAAGCCAGAAGACCTAGTACAAGGAAAGTGTACGCAGAAAAATGGAAGAGATTTTTATTTTGGACTGCAGCAAAGAATTTGGAGATTTCAGAGCCTAATTTGAGTGTGGCTCTTCAATATCTTACTGAGTTATTGGACAAAGGTTTGTCTTTCTCTTCCATTAAGATTCATGCTGCAGCAATTTCAGCTCACTATGATTGTGACCCACCATTGTTTTCACATCCTTTGTTCAAGCAATTTCTTAGAGGGGCAAAGAATATAAGACCCCACGTAGAGCTCCTACTCCTGCTTGGGATCTCAATTTTGTGTTGGAGAAACTTACTCTACAACCTTTTGAGCCTGCAGCTACTGCTGAACTGAAATACTTGTCATGGAAGACTGCTTTTTGTTGGCCATTACTTCTGCAAGAAGGGTTTCTGAGTTACAGGCCCTTATGGCGGTTGAGCCTTTTTGATTTTTCATAAGGATAGGGTATCATTACGTACTAATCCTTCCTTTATGCCTAAAGTGGTTTCTAGTGTGGCTTTAAACCAAACTATTCATTTGCCTACGTTTTATGCAGATCCCCAAAATAAAGGGAAAAAATTTTGCACACTTTAGATGTACACAGGCAATTGCGTTATTATTTGAGCAGGACTACGGATTTTAGGCAGTCTCAGCAGTTGTTTGTTTCTTTTGCTTTGAGTTCTCAGGGCAAGCCTGTGTCAAAACAAACTATTTCTAGGTGGATTGGGTTTTGCATTGCATTTTGTTATTCCCATCATGGCAAGGAGATTCCAGCTGGGATTAGGCCTCATTCCACTAGGGCTACTGCCACTTCAACAGCTTTTTTAACGGGGGTGGCAACTAAGGATATTTTGGAGGCAGCTACTTGGAGTTCAGTGCATACTTTCTCTAAGCATTACCACCTTCCTCTCTACTCTAAGTCTAGGGCTGGTTTTGCCACAGCTATTTTGCAAGGCATGTTATCAGCTCCTGCTTCTTTATGATTTGCCAGCCTCCCTTACCTCTGCTTTGGGATTCTACCCAATAGTTAGGACTGCAGCAATGTGGAATGAAGAGCATAGTACAGTTTTGTACCTACCATAAATGTAGATGTTCGAGGATCCACATTGCTGCAGTCCAATTTGCCCTCCCTCCTTCCCTCTGTGTTTAGGGGTGGTTGTGTAGGTGAGGTTATATTCTGCTAATTTTGTATATTTTGTATATATATATATTTTGGTGCAGATATGTTGGGAGTTTTTGGTTTTTGGCCTTATCTTTTCAGGGTCTTCTGACATCTGGGGCAAGAAAAGACTGAGGATATGACGTCGGTCATGCGCATTAGTACCCTGACGTACTGACGTCAGTCTAATGCGCCCTGACCGACGTCAGCCATATACTTTGGTATTCGGGCCGACTGGACAGCGGACTACCCAATAGTTAGGACTGCAGCAATGTGGATCCTCGAACATCTACATTTATGGTAGGTACAAAACTGTACTTTTGGTGGTAGGAGGAGAGGGTTGTCTGTGTACATGAGGCAGTTGTAACATTGTCTCAAAATGCCCAGATTCACCAGTTGGACTGGAGAGTATGCCTGAAACTGCCCTTTGGACATGCCTGGATAGGTACAGTGAACTGTTTTACTGAATGGCTGGTAATGTTGAATAGAGAGCCTCGTCCTTCTGTACAGTATAGGAGGGTCTAGTGCTAGGGGGTTTACAAGTGCTTGCTATGAGTTTTGAGCAAGTGCTGGGCTGAGAAATGAATGGCTTGAGTGCTTAAGTTGAAATTTTGTCTAGTTCCAATGGAAAAATTGAAGAGGAGACTTTGTGGAGCCGGGAATAGTTATACCCTAGCAAACCGGCGCTGCCTGGTGTGTAAAACTGGGCAAATGCAGTATTTCTAGCAGGGAAATGAAAGAGATAGAAGTTAGCCCAAAATGACCAATACATTACTAATTTCTGGGCTGAAACCACTCCTCCAGGGACAGATAGGCTGCTCAAAGCTCTCCTCTCTCACAGGTGAACAGAGAAACTTCCTTCTATCCAGGTAAGGTATGGGCAAACACAGAGATTTGTAACACAGCATTGAATTCAGCACTTAACCTGAAAACTGGACTATACTAGCTTAGAAAGGCGGGAAACAAGTATTTTTTTTTTCAGAAAATAAGGCAGATACAATAAAAAAAACTCTCTGAATGCACAGAAAAGGATACTTATTGTTATATATCTCAGATCAGAGTTGTAGTCAATGCCCCTAGTAATAAAGTAGGAAGAAACACAAATACAGTAAAAGCAGATGAATAGTATGCAGTTTTTTATATGTATATAAAACAATAAAAACAAGCAACTGATTTAAACAAGTTACCCAATTAACCAGAAAAAAGCTCAAAATTGAGCCCTGCTCCAGCAGTCTTCAGACAAGGTTTAACTGCACACTCCTGCTGCTAGGGTGCAGGGGAACCTTCTCCAAAAAAAGATGACCTGGGTCAGTGCTCAAGTTATACAAACAAAGCTAGATTCAGCAGGCCTGAATCTGGTCTATGCTGCAGCAACAAGGCGCTCCATTTTCAGAAACAAACAGTTCAAATAAGCAGGCACAATAAGCCTGTGACCAGAAATTCCCATCTCAGAAGAGCAGAATCCAGCCTCCCACAAGAGTGCAGACCACACCTTCTTAATGTAAAAAAACTGGCCCAAAGCCCAAGTGCTTAAACCAGAACTAATACACTTTAGAACAGACACTAAGCCTTCAATCAGCAACTCCCAACTTAGAAGGATGTAAGCTTCCTGTCCTGCCACAACAGTGCAGACCACAAATCTTCCTAATGTGAAACAACTGGTCTAAAGCCCAAGTGCGTAATCTAAAGGCTTAGAATAACAGTTACAATTTAATCAGCTACTAACAAGCAGTAATAAATGCAGCAGAATAAATGCTATTAAGTACTTTTAAGAACAGGCAGCAAGAGCAAAATAAATAAAGTAGGAAGAAACACAAACACAGTAAGGAGATGAATAAAGTGCAAAAAAAACATTTTTTTTGCCCCTCCGTATTAGGTAGAATGAGCTAAAGACACTAGACTGGGAGGAGTGTCACAGATCAAATATACAGTAGGGGCGGGCAATTGCAAAGCCACCAAGTATAAAAAGAAAATACCAATAGAGAGGGCAGGGTAGGGGAAAAAATCAACTCAGACAAATAACGCTTTCAACACAGATCAGAAGTCAGCAAATATGATCTTAAATCAATCAAGCAAAAGCAATTAGAATACTGTAGAACTTTGGAAAGAAGTGCCAAAAATTATACTTATCAATTTATATCTTGAGTTGTTTCAGTAGCACTCCCAGTCAGAACTCAATTAGATTCAAGCAATGAATGCAGAGATAGCAAACAGGGAATCTTAATTATACTACCAAGCCTTGAGACAATCAGATAAAACACACAAGTTGTTTGGCCAGTATTTAACAGAGTTCTTTAAAAAGTTTACACTAGGAGACAACCCAGTACCATGTGTTACATAAAAAAATATTTTTGTTCACGTTTATTCATTTGCATATATATTTTTGCAGTTTTTGCTTCTCAGACAAAATTTCATAGTTTCAAGAATGTTATTTTCTGGATTGCAAATCTTAGAATCTACAATATTTACACCCCAATGCAGGTCAGATGCATCTTCCGTATATCTCAGCAGTGTAGTTCAGTAAGTCTCTTTGCAATTCTTGTGTGAACATTTACTCCTACAATAACCATTTCCTTCTATACCATTGGTTTAACCCTTTGATCTGACTCAGATGCATATTTCAGACTTCGGTTCCAACTTTCGAGCTCCTCCCTCTACCTATAATGCCCTAGTCACGGGTTCATATGTTCATAGATTAGTACTACGATAACTGCCCTTGTGGGCCATTTTAAGCCTAGCCCTTTAACCCATGTGAGAATCAAACCCTGCACCTAGTGTCTGTAAGGTAAATAGCTCAACCATTATGCCAACCTCCCTCTCCATCCTCTATATCCCAGATCTTGTTTGCCATTATCATGCTCAGACGTAGGGTCCTTCTCTCAAACATTTGTTGCACTTTTTTTGTAAGTGAACTTATCTTTATTTACCTAAATTTTTCAGCTTTCTGATCACCTTCCTCTTAGCTTTTGGGTGCTGTTTTTCTGCATTGGACTCCTTACTATATTTTTATAGTAATTTTTATATTTTTACATAAGTTGTTAATTCTCTTTTCTACTCTCTATTATAGGGTAATTCTTTATTACCATTGTTGGTAATTCCTTCTTCCCTTCTCTTAAAAAAGTCTTAGTCATTTTCTCTTTCTTTTGGTATTTCTTTAGTAGGTCTTTTTCTGTTGAAAGGCCATTGATACCTGTTGTCTTTTGTCATGGCTGACAAGCCGACAGAATTCAAGAAATGCAGTTTTTGTGAGCACAAAATCTTTACTTGCATGTCAACAAGAAGTGCATGTATTGTCTTGGAGCAGCTCTTTTAAACACTGTTGTATTTTACTACTTTTAAAATTAAGGTGTTAGCTGACAGATGCAGCAAACTTATATTGAAAGGTCTTCTTCCCCCCTTCTACAGCTGCTGCTTTAGGGGCTCAAACCCTCAGTAAAAGTTCAAAAACTCTTTCAGAGTATTGGAAGCTTTCCCAGTGGAAGTCCCCCAGGATGTCTTTGGAACCACCTCCGAAAGTAGCAGATACATCGGATCTGACATCCTCAAACTCAAAGGTATGCTTCTTGGCTCCAAAATCTTTGGATCCTAAAGCCTCAGATCTGATCATGATTATGATTTCAGCAAGCACTACAGGTCAGGTTCCGGACCCCAAGCCCTTGGATCCGAAATCTAGTACTTCATATACTCCAAGAGCTTGCACTCTAGAATTAATTTTGGATTCAGTCTCCCCTAGGATCCATTCCCCTTTCTTACAGACTCCCAGAAGGCACTCTAGGCCAAATCTACCACATCCTCCAGAAGTCTGTCAGAAGCAGATGTGGATAGGATGATGCAAACATTCCTCAGAGCTCAGATCCAGATGGGGGTCATTTCAGCTCTGTCCCTATTTGATCCATGAGGCTTCCAACCACTTCTCACACAGTACTGTCTCCTTCTGCAATCCACCTTTAGGTTTCGGTGCCCCAGGATCTGGCAGCTCTGACAGGTCTAGAGCCAGATCCAAAGAGAATCACTTTCTCAACTCTGACATCATCCTGGACCAGTTTCGCTCCTATTCCATCGGATCAGAACAGGTCTTTGAGCCAAAGCGGTGGCTTTGGGTCTGTGGGGCTGGGATCAACTCCATTGTTATTGGATCCATCCCTGCCATCCATCCAAATCTCTTATAGAACAATATACAAGTCTTCCATTCATTTACATCACTGAACACATGCACTGAACACATTCCACTTCCCATTGAGCCATTACAATATTTGAGCAATTATTAGCACATGAGGTGCCCATTGTGACACCCCATTTCTGTAAATAGTATTCTTCTCCAAATACAGTATTCTCCAGCACCAGTTCCAGTAGGAAACATATCTGCAGGATCACATTCTTGTCTATCTTCTTGTGATTAATGGATGATATATTTTTCCTTTGGAAGGGAATAAAGAACAGCTATTGGCCTTTGATTATCTCAGTAAACAACATAATTTTTGGACTTGATTTCAACAGTTCTAAAAAGAAGGTAGACTTCCTTGATGTTGCACTTCAAAGAGGGGTAGATGGTATACTCATCACACAGATACTCAGGAAGGATTGCTAGAAAAATCGTCTCTTACACCAAACTACCATGTACCCGGGACATATATTCCCCCTATGTTATCAGGGGACCATTTCTTAGAATGGCCAGATTATGCACCAATGAGACAAACTACAGTGAAGAAACTGAACAGCTGGTACAGCACCTATGTAAGAGAGGCTGTAAGGTAAATGAGATTTATAAAGAGGCTGCTGAGACCAAGGAGGTGAGAACCAAAGGTGGACCATATTTTCTTCGTGACACTATTGAGAAGGAAGATAAACCCACAAAGAGCAGTAGAGAACCAACAGGAAAAATGAGATGTCTGCTTACGGGATCCGTACAGATCCCTGAATGCACTTTCCACCGAAGCAAAAATCACCGAGCATATTTAACCAAAAGTGCTGTTCACCGAAGCAGCACTTTCAGATAAGTATGCTCGTTGTGCCGGTCGTAATACTGTGTGGATAAGGGAAAATTCCCTTTTCCTCACTGTAGTGCAACCTCGGAGTAAGAATGTTAAAGTAGGGGGTGTGGGGGGCACAGCCTCACACATGGGGGGTGCAGGGGGGCTTGCCCCCCTGCATAGAAGTAGGTTTAATGTTTTTTTTCTTTTTTAACATACTTTACCGTAAGTGCTTTTTTGGTGAAAGCGCTTTCGGTAAAGTATGTTCGGTGATAATGGATTCGATCAAAAGTCCTAGATCCCTGCTTATATATAGCAATGATGTGCAACAAGTATGTGATATAATAAGAAACAATTGGAAGATCTTGACAGCGGATGAAAACATCTGACATATAGTGGGTGATGCGCCAAGATTCTGTTTTAAGAACAGAAATAATTTAAAACAACTGCTATGTCTAGATAGACCTACTAGCAAGATGAACTCAGTCATTAAGAAAATGGGTACGTTCCCATGTAAAAAATGTAGAGTATGTGAGCTTCTAAATTCCAAGAACTGTTTTGAACATCCTGTTACTAGGAAGGAATACAAACTTAAGACTTATGACAACTGTAATACTAAGAGCATTATTTATGTCACTAGCTGTAATGTATGCACTGTTTTTTATGTTGATAAGACCAGCAGATCCTTTATAGAGAGGATATTTGCACCTTTTAAGTGACAGGCTAAAAAGCAAAACCAGTGCTTTGTCAAAGCATATTATGAGTTATCCTGACCATAGCTTCACTTTTATAGTGCTTGAAGTATTGATTGAAGATATGAGAATGGGGGATCTCTGCAGTTTTGACTGAGATTGTGGAAACTCGCTGGATTGCTGACTTGTAGGCTGATAAACTGCCTGGACTAAATGGAATGTTCTCTTTAAAACCTTTAGTGAAAGGGCAGAGGCTGAGGAAAAGACTTTGTTTGGTTAAGCCTCAGTTTAAATTTGATGAGCTAAGTTTAGTATAACAAGATATGATGAAGGCATTCCTGCCGAAAAATACTTAAATCCAGTTACTTTATGCTGACTTCACCTTTCACTGCATTTTTATTTTCTTATACTTGTTGATTTTTAGTATTAAATAGTTTTAAACCTCTCCATGGTGGTCAAGCTTTGCTTTGTTTCTGCTGTTAAGTTTTAATTTGGCAAGCTGCCTTTAACTGTCTGTGGTGTGTTTTTACCTGGATTAACTTTTGTTACATGGTAACTGAATTACAGGCCCTTATGGTCTGTTTAGCCTTTCTTGTTTTTTTTTTTTTTGCAAGGAAACGGTAAGTGTTGCAACAAAACTTTTGATGTGAAGTTGTTCTGTCTCGCCGTTCATTCTTACAGATGGGCTTCGAGTCGGCCTACTACAAACTCGAGGTCTTCAGACAGCTCAGGCCAAGTCCCTATCCCATGATGCACCTGGAGTTGCCCCAGATCTAGTTTGCCACTGCAATAGATCGGAGGTTCTCGCATAGCTCGGGCCAGTAAAAAACTTTTTTTTTGAAAATTTATTATACTACTTAAAAAAAATTTTGATATTTATCTTTAGATACGTAGATTAGCTCTCATGGCTTATTGTGTAGTTTCCTTTCCCTTGATGTGCCTTTTTTCTTAACTAGTAGTTGGCTCTCTTGGCCTCGTTTTATTTTAGGCCTTGTTGAATCTTTAATAGTAGTTTATATTGTAGTTGTGTGCATTTCATTAGTGACTTTTTCTGTCACAGCTTTGATATATTTAGTCTTTAGAGTGTAGATAAATAGTATAGAGTGTTTGTGCGCTGATTAGTATTTTAGCCCATAGTTTTAAAAGGGCTTGTTTGATATTTCTTGTTGGGTGTGTCGAGTTCTTTACAGCACCCTATTGAGATTGTGTGTTACAGTATGGCTGACCATGATAAAGATAAACACCCTAAATCAGGGTTTAGGAAATGTCCTAAATGTGGGCAGAAAATGTCTGTCACTGACAGTCATGTGAATTGTGTTTACTGTTTGGGAGCATTGGCTCTCCAGGAAAGCTGCTCCATTTGTCATTCTTTCTCTTCTAAGGTTCTGCAGGAGAGAGAGAGAGAGAAACCATCCTTTCAAGAAGCTTTGAGCGACCAGGACAGGTCCATCAAATCCTCAAAGTCTTCGAAGGTTTCTACTTCTTTTGGGGGTAAAGAAATCTAAAAAAAACCTTCGACGTTGGTTCTACAGACCTCTGAGCTGACCGTCTTGTCCTTTTGGAGCTGGCCCCTGGTTCCGGAACCGGTATCCGAAGTGCTTAAGTCTCCACTCCTGCAATCTGTACCTCCTTCTATCCACTCATCTCGGTCATCAATAAACCTTTCCTATTTGGATGTGGGTCGTGTGGTGCAGAAGCTTTTACAGGCACCGGCCTTTGCTAAATTTTTATCGGCTCCAACCCAAATGGCTTCAGAACCGAAGACCCTTTTACCATCTACTACTTTTCCTCCTCAGAGCCATACCGGTCCTTCGGATCCGGAGGAGTCGGACTTGATGATCATTGATCCTTCAGAGCTGACGCCTGCTCCAGTGTCCTCAGCTCCATTTACTCTTACATCTTCGGTGCTGATCGAGGAATCTAGGAGCCGAAACTCTCTGGTCGGGTCTGGGGAGGATAGTCGGACCGACTTATTGGTTCCGATTCTGCCTCTCGGGGCTTTGGCTTGGATGAGCTTGGCTCCTACCTCTGGCTCGGAGCCCACTGTCCTGGTACCAGGGGGATCGACGGTTTTCTTGGATCCGTTGGTCTCTTCTCATCGGAGCAGAGGTGCCTTCGAAGCCATGAGGAGAGTTATGTCTCCTAAGACATCTTCGACTTCAGGTCTGGCTACCTCCTCCCCAAAAGCGCCTGTGTCTACTTCTGCTTTACAGATCCTTGCCAAGCGTGGAGATCCAGAGCTTCAGGAAGCCCCACTGGGTGGTCCCTGCTCTTCCGAGACCTCACTAGAAACCCCCACTGATGAGGTTCCCAGGAAGAGAATCTGTAAGAGGAAGCATTTAGACTCCACACAGGAGTCTCTTACATCCGATACCGACTTGGATGAAGCAGAAGGGTCCCCATGGTCCCCCTCTGAGGATATCTCATTTGCTGAGATATTAGAAATCCTTAGGCAGAGGGGTGACTGGCAGTCCACCAACCCTACTGAAGACGAGTCTGTTCTCCTGAAGGCTTTCGGGTCTCAGCCCTCCACCTCTTGGGTGTCTCCGCCCTTCGATGAGCTTATGCAACTGGTCTCACAAAGGGCGTGGGAGTGTCCGGACACCATGGAGCCTGTCCCCAGGAGGCCTAATAAATTTATTTCTGTCCCCAAGGACACATCTTTTCTTACTAAGGATGTGCCAGTTAATGCCATGGTGGTAGCAGCAGCCACCAAAAAGGACATTTCAGAAACTTCTTCTTCTATCCATCCTCCTAACAGAGATTCTAGGACCATGGATAGATATGGGAAGTGCACTTACAGTTCAGCAACATTTGCATTGTGTTCGCTCAACTATCTAACCCATTTTACAGGACTGCAAAGAGATCTCCTAAAAGAGCTTGGAGATACTCTTCAGGGTACAGTAGCTGCAGGAGCTTCAGATAAAGTTGCCTCCCAGCTTGCTACCCTCAATTCCATAGTAAACTCATCCATGAGCCTCATTTCATATGCAGCTGATGGAGCGAGCAGGGCAGCGGGTACAGGAATTGCTCTTAGGAGACACTCCTGGATGCCCTTGTATTCCTTCGTGGAGCCCTTTAAGTCATCCTTTGTCAATACTCCTTTTGATGGCTCGTCCCTTTTCGGGCCCAAAGTTAAGGAAACTTTGACCAGATGTGAAGGAAAGACTCTGCCGTTTGAGTCTGTTTTTCCACCCCTACCAAACCCTGCCCCAAGGGTCAAAGGGGCGGAAAGATGTGGTTCCGTAAAGCCCAAGGAGCCTTTCAGGACATGTGGTGAACTCCCCTCCAGGGGCAGAGGAGGGGGCAATAATGGAAGATGCTGCCCTCGCCGCAGTGGGGAGGGTCTGCAAAACCAGGGCGACCGAGATCAGTTCTTTGGGAATCCCTATCAGTGCTCCAGAAAGGAGGCCTGACTGTCCTACGCTGGAGGCAGTCGGGGGTCGCTCATCTTTGTATCCAGACGCCTGGCTCAAAATAACAAACGACAACTTGTTACAAAGTATCATTTCCAGAGGATATTTTATTCCTTTCACCACACCTCCTCCACTGACCAGAAAAATCCCGGACGTTCCACCCAGTTACAGGGAACAGGCAGCAATAATGGTCCAATCGTTACTAACAAAAAGAGTCATCAAACCAGTCCCAGCAGACCAGATAGGATTCGGAACTTACTCAAGATTCTTTTTAGTTCCAAAAAAGGCAGAGGACTGGAGACCTATTTTGGACCTCAGCAGACTAAACAGATCTGTCAAGAAAGAGAAGTTCCAGATGGTCACGCTTCAGTCGATGCTTCCCTTTTTAGGGAAAGACAATTGGATGTGCTCGAGAGATCTTCAGGATGCGTACTGTCACATAAAAATGGCCAGACCATCCAGGGATCATCTGCACTTCCGGCTGGGAGCCAATCATTACCAGTTTTGAGCCCTACCCTTTGGTCTCACTACAGCCCCCAGAGTGTTCACTAAATATATGGCAGAGGTCATGGCTCACCTGAGATGTTTAGGATTCCAGGTGTTTCCGTACCTAGATAGACGATTGGCTCCTCACCATCACCACCAGGCATCAACCCATACAAGTCATGGACACCACTCTTTCACTCTGCAGTCATCTGGGCATTACATTAAACTCAGGAAAATCTGTCTTGTCGCTATCGCAACATACCGTTTTTATCGAAGCAGAATTGGACACCACCACTTCCACTTTGAGACCTCCACAAGAAAGAGTCTTTGTCTTTATACTCCATCAGCAGGTCTACAGTATCATATTCAAAAACAAGGCTGCAGTATCAGAAGTACTAAAATTGTTAGGCATGATAACAGCCGCAATATTAGCCATACCATTGGGTCGCATGCACATGCGGATTCTGCAGTGGCTGTTGTTCACTCAGTGGTCTTACCAAGAGCTCTCAATGTCTCATCTTATAATGACCACGAACACATGCAAAAAGGATCTTCAGTGATGGTTGACCTCTCCATGTCATGATAGGTCGTTCTTTTGTTCTGCCCCCACCAGTGGCCACAGTGACCATGGATGCTTCCCTGATAGGGTGGGGGGGCATTTTCAGGGAAGAACAGCCCAAGGCACATGGACCGATCAGGAAACACATCTGCATATCAATGTCCTAGAGATGAGAGCAGTACTTTTAACATTGCAGTACATCCAGGACACACTTCCTCTGGGCACAATTGCGATTCAGACAGATAACATGTCAGTGGCCTGGTACTTGAACAAACAAGGCGGAACCAGGTCCTACCTCCTTTGTTGCGAGACCCTAAGAGTATGGCAATGGGCTACATCCACCCAGCACTTTCTATTAGCAACGCACATCCCGGGGAAATCCATCATGTTAGCAGACAAGCTGAGCAGAGCAATTTTGTTGCCTCATGAGTGGTCCCTCAAGAAAGAAATAATGGGCAGGATATTCCACAGGTGGGGCCAGCCTTGCTGCGACCTTTTTGGCAACCACATGAACACGAAATGCAGAAGCTACTTTGCCCTGATTCCCTCTCTGGGAGAAGCCCCAAGGGACGCACTCGTACATGGTTGACCACCGGGTCTCCTCTATGCATTCCAACCAATTCCCTTGATACCCAAAGTACTACAGAGAGCAAAAGCCGTGGGAATGACCATCATTCTAATAGCCCCTCATTGGCCTCGTCAGATTTGGTTCCCCTTCCTTCAACTTTATCTTTTGGAGGGCCCCTAGATTCTGGACTCAGTTCCAGATCTTCTGATGCACTCGTTGGGGGAACTTCATCCCTCACTTCAGTCCCTAAACCTGACAGCTTGGCTGCTCCAATTCCCATCATAGCCAGGTTCCATAACCTTTCTAATGAGACGCAGCAAATTCTAATATCCTCTCATAAATACTCTACGAGGAAGCTATACCTTAGCAAATGGAAAGGAGCTGCAACAGTTCAGGTTCAACTTGCTGCTATCTCTAATTTTCACCTTGGATTTGAAGGATTGAACATAATGTCACACAAACTATCCAAAGCCTTTCTCAAAGGGACCTTTCATCTTAGACCACCTGTGAAATCTCCGCATACCCCATGGAATCTAAATTTTATGGTTTCTTGCATTATTCTCCCTCCATTCGAACCAGCTTCCTCATGTGATTTGAAATATTTGTCATGGAAGACTATCTTTTTAGTAGCTATCACTTCTGCCCGCAGAGTGTCAGAGCTTCAAGCCTTGTCCATTAAGCCTCCTTATTTGATTTTCCATGCTGACAGAGTCTCACTACGAACTAATCCCTCCTTTTTACTAAAGTCTGTACTGAAGCTAACCTTAACCATATTATTGATTTGCCAGTATTCTTTCCCAATCATTCCAACATCTTAGAATATATGCTGCAATAGCTTGATGTTCATAGCTCAGATTTTACTTGAATAGGACATAAGAGTTTAGGAAATCAGAACAGCTTTTCGTTTCCTTTTCAGATTCCAGAAAAGGTATGCCAGTGGCCAAAACAACTCTAAGTGGTTATCGGATTGTATCACATTTGTTTATTCAACAGCTAATATGCCCTTACAACAAAAAATTAAGGCTCATTCTACCAGAGCAGTGTCTACATCCTCTGCTTTTTCTGCTAGACTTCCTATACATAACATTTGTGCAGCAGCCACTTGGTCAAGACTTCATACCTTTATCACTCATTACAAAGTTGACAGGGCCTCCTTTGGGTTTACTGTCCTGAAAAACATACTCCCGTGAGCCACCCGAGATAGATGGTGCTTGGGACACTACCCATCTGTAACAATGAGTGGCGAGATAGAACAACTTCACATAATGAAGTTATGTACATACCATAATGTTCCATGTGAGTTGTTCATCTTGCCTTCATTCTTACTTCCTACTCTCCTACCCCCTCCAGGGATGTTCAAAGACTGAGATGCTAGATTCTTCCTGGTTGCTCAACCCTTCTATAGCTTTCTCTTATAGAGTGATAGAATGACATATGGTATTATTATATGCAACAAACAAGATCTGAGGTAACTCCAGGTGCATCATGGGATGGGGGACTTGGCCTCGAGCTGTCTGAAGACCTCGAGCTTTGTAGTAGGCCGACTCAGAGCCGAGGATCGGCTCCGAACCCATCTGTAAGAATGAAGGCGAGATGAACAACTCACATGGAACGTTATGGTAAGTACATAACTTCTTTTTCATGCTAGAAGTTATTTCTGAACTAACTCTTAATCAAATTGTCCACTTCCTTGTCTTTTAGTCTAATCTACAAAAGAAGAGAGAGAAGATTTTTTTGTTGTCTGGATGTACATAAGCAGTTCTGATATTATCTTAATAAAATTAAATAATTTAGGAAAACTAATCAGTTTTTTCATCTTATGATGGCATTAAAAAAGAGATGACCAGTTTTTATACACACTATTTCCAAATGGTTTTCCCCTTTCCATTCATATTTCTACTAGGAAAATGTCACCTCTGGAACCTTTTAGAAGGGGGCAAACTCCTGATTCGTTTTGGAAGAAGTGGTGTGTGCTTCTGTTCACACGTTTACAAAATATTGCAAATTGTGTTTTTTTTTTTCCCCAAGGCTGTTCCATAAGGCAGTATAGACTCTAGTTCAGTTTCATCCACCCTGGCTTCTTGAGCTTTGGCAGTTGTCCCTGTCTGTAATGAGTACTGTAGCAGTGATTTCATGAAGAAGATAGTACAATTGCATAGCTCTTTAACGTTCCCTGATTCTGCCTCATATGTTTGCCCTATCTGTCATAAATCTTTTGATTTTTTGATAAATTACTGAGAAGTATATTCAGTCAATAATGCCAGATATTAAAGCTGCAGATTTCTTAATGTTCAAAATATGAATGCTGATAAAAAAATGTCATTCTGTTAACCGTTTAAGTAAATTGGATTAATATTTTAAAACCGTCCTGGATTTTGGGCATCCCCCTAGCTATTGTTGGCTTTGTCTGGAATTCTTGAGCAAAGAATTTGAAAGGTATGTACAGTTATATATGTAACATATACCATAAGAGTTGATATTTGAATTGATCACTGCACAGTACAGATGCCTTCCCTCCCTCCATTCCTCTGAATGATCTGTTTCTTAGTCAGGGCGAGGTACCCTTTCCATGTGTTTTTTATGTATTTCCTCCCTTTTTCTCCATGACTGGACTGGACATAAAGCTGCATGCTTCAGCTTCACATTTCTGGGGCAAAAATCCTCTTGGTGCGTTCATATGACCCTCTTATACTAGCACATTTGCTTGTGCTAAAGGAAGGCATATAGTGTGTGGAGAAGATGACTAAGCTTTGTAGATTTGCCAAATATACAGGTACCCTGGTGGGTAAGTCGCTATATGTAATGACTACAGCAACAGTGATCTATTCAAGCATCTAATGTTATAGTAAGTTTACCTACATAACTATACTTTCACTTTTACCTCTTTCCATTTCTCTTTTGGTGCCTGATTTACCTCTGTGGGAATCCAGGCTCTTCAGTATTTCATTTTATAATGCCCCCCCCCCCCCAGGTAAGGGTACTGTTGAACTAAATCATAAGGTGGAGTGTGGTACACTGGTAATTAATTTTGCTTTATTTTCATTAATTTTGTAACCTGAAATCTGAACAAACTCCTGTAAAGCTAATAACAGTTTCTTGATATTATTTTCTGGATCTAGCAGAAATACTGTAACAGCATCTGCAAATGCAGCATTCATGTCTTGTCTCTTATTCCATTTATATCTCTGATCATTCTCTTTCCTCATTTTCTGCACTGGAGATTCTGAATAAAGTGCAAAGAGTAGTGAAGGTAGTGGATGTCACCGTCATGTGCTGTTCTCCTATCTTAGGGGCTGTGTACGATTTCCCCATATTTTCAGGTATGCCTCTGAGTGTTAGTATACATCTGTAATTAATTATGTTAACCCCCCACTGGTAATCAGTATTTGGTTATTATCTCGTATAGAAAATGATAAAAGTTCTTAAAATAATAGGTGTTTACCTACATGGCACTAGCCTACTTTGAGTTGAGTCTTTCAACTTTTCTTTTTTTTAATTCAGGATGCTTTAGTTACACTTATCTTACAGTCCACTTGCTGCTTTCCCCATGCATGGTACACTATTGTTACCATGACGGATGAACCATTACTGTGAAGACCTTCACACAATTAATATTCATTACACAATACTGACAAGTTATTACCTCTGGTTCAATCCAGTAAAAAGGTTTACAAGCATTTATTCAACTATCTCAAACAGTAATATTGACAATAATCAATTCAATCCCTGGTTATGCATTATTGAGATTCCAACTGTTCAGAAGTTCAGCGGCACCACCATAATCCTGAATTTCTCCTCCTCCCATATATTTTCTAGAAATGGTTCATATTATACTTGCAACTATTATACTAGGAGCTATATATATATATATATATATATATATATATATATATATATATATATATATATATATATATATTTATTTGTCCATTGTGAGACTGATGTTATCGCCCTTGTTACATTTTGCCATGCCTGGATTTGTTTAGAAAAGTACTAAAATTTATTTCCTTGCTAGTCTGTTTGCTTCCGGTTTTCTCACTTATGCTGTTATTTTAATCATCTGTGATATTGGTTGCTGCTGTTTTTTCTAATTCTGTATCATATTTAACTATAGAGTCCCCTATATCTGAGAATGTCCCTTGGTCCCTATCCATATTTTCCTATTAGTTCCATCTACTACACTTTTTTGTTCTGTATTTAATTGTTCCCAGTAAAACATACTAGCTTCTCTCTCTCCCACAACTTCTTCAGTAACAAGATCTATAGTGAACCTGTTTTTTCTAGTGCCAATGGGCCACATATCAGATTTCCATTCAGTAAATTCTCAATGCAGCATTGTATTGCATAAAATCTTTTATTTTTTTCTAATTGTTTCCTGTTGTTTTCCTTTCCTTAGTTCCAGCAACCATAAATGTAATTTCTGAACATTTAACATGTACTCTACCCCTCACCCCCATTTTAACTAAGCTGCCCAGTGATATCCCTGTAGATCATCAAGGCAAGCTCTCCCTCCTCTGTCGGCAGAGTCATAGTACTCCAGTTAACTTGTGGGATCTTGTTTTCCCATATGAATCTCATTTTCATTTTTTATATAGATCCACAAAAAACTGGACTTGGGCCAAATATAAACATGTGGCTCACATACAAAACTAAAGGGACTATACATATTTTTATAGCTTGTACTTTTTGGTCCATGTCTGTTATGATGGTACTCAATCTCTTAACTCACTAAAGCCTAAAATGCCCTTTTTATGTACTTCCAGTTCACACCCAAACCTCCTTATGGCATCTAGAACTTTTTGGGTCTGGCTTCTTTAACTAAGTGACTTACCAGCTTATAATAGGCATTATTATAAAGGGCAAGGAATTATTAATAAAATACTAAGAACGTTAGTGTGGGATATATGCAGTAGATAAATTAATTTGACACTTGTTTTTCATATTTATGTTCATTTCCATAACTGAGAGACCTACATTTTATTGAGGTATATAGTGTGAAACACCATTGTGTGTGACAGGACAATTCACTGAAAATGCTGGTTTGCATAACATTATACTGGAAATATTGCTAGTTGTTTGTTAGAAATTAAGAAAATAAACAACATTTCTATGTTTACTTAATACTTCAGTAACCAAGACTTACAAACTGTGTCATGACCTTAGGTGAAACCTTAGATGTTTTGAAGAAAACTGTCTTTAATATTTCCACAGGAAGTTGCACATCTTGAGTGATATCCAGTATTATTTGCATTTCTAATTATACACTTAAACATATGTTTTCATATTTCTGTAAATATCTCAATAAACACACATTTATAAAGGAATTTCTTGTCATGCAAAAGCTTATGTCTGGTTAATAAAAATGTTCTAACGATATGTGTCTAGGTTTGTATAGTTTTCAAGACATGAAAATTTGTAAAAAGTTTAGAAACATATAATGTGGGGGTTGTGTGCATTATAATATATTACAGTAATTAGAAACAAAAAACATAAAACTAGTAAAAAGACTTAAACAACACTAAATCACTGAAACACACTGTTGTTTAATAATTTCGTAAAATAAACATCCACTGAGCGCTTTCACCCATCTATCTGGTGGGTTTCATCAGAGTACATAACCATAGGAGCAGCTGCTTTATATATTCAAAGTTAATTACAATCAGCACAATTAATCCATTCATTAATTAAAACAATCCACATAATAAAATACCATCATTTGTCAGATTCTAAAAATCTACGTATATTCATGTTTTCTTTATAATAATAATAAGTAAGGTGTAAGGGTAATCCTACATAAAAGGGAGAGTATAACCATAATCTCATTTCGTTGATATACTAATAAAATAATTGTGTGTATATGTTCCCTGTAATGTAACTCATAGCATATTAAACTTGTTAGAATAGCAATAAGAATCAATTGAATGATTTTAAAAAACAAAATAAAATGAGAAATATTTATTAATAATATTATATACTAGATAAAGAAGGTTAAAATGTAAGATGAATAAATATTTGTTATACAATTATGTAACTAATGCAATGAATAGTAGTACTAAACAAATAACTGCTAATACTAAAACTAAAACTAAGTACTAAAATCAACCGTGGTAAAATTGTTAATGTGAATATTATATGTAAATAAATACTAAATAAATAATTAAATAAATAAATATACTGATTTCAATATAGTGTTTTATTAAAATATAAACATAATTATAGGAAACTTGAGAAAGAAGTATACTTATAATTTATATTAATTGTTACACTATTAGTTCAAAAGTAATTTTTTAAAAAACTATTTGATTAAAAATACCTACATTATAACCTTTAAAAAAGCTCATAGACTTGTATGAATTTATAAAAAAAAAATAAAATAAAGATAATATAATATGTGTTAAATAATGCATGATTTCATTTTTAAAAAACTACTGATGGAGATGTAATCATTTATACCAGGCTTAACGCTTGCATTTAATCTTAATTACCATAGACATTCTTTCATTTCTAGTAGATTGTTTACATCTCCTTCGTTTGAGCATATTTCTGGTGCTCTATCAATCACAAAGAACAAGAATTTATTAAAATCTGAACATATTGTACTGTGCATATACAGTGCATTTGTTGTTTTTTTGTTCTTTATTCTTTTTTATTTTATTATGTGGATTGTTTTAATTAATGAATGGATTAATTGTGCTGATTGTAATTAACTTTGAATATATAAGGCAGCTGCTCCTATGGTTATGTACTCTGATGAAACCCACCAGATAGATGGGTGAAAGCGCTCAGTGGATGTTTATTTTACGAAATTATTAAACGACAGTGTGTTTCAGTGATAATATATTACAGTATTTATGGAAAAGACTATAAATGCACTTAGTATCACTATAAAGAATATTTATTACTGATAACATTGCTATTTGTCCAGTTTCGTAGTTTTTATTTTTCACAAAATATTTGCATTTGTTTATTTTATGTTTTTAAGTTTATTTTTTAGAAAGCGCTGTGGAATGCAGTATGTGTTTAGGCTGCTAGAGGTGTGACATTCCACACCACATAAGTGTTAATCATATTAATTGTTTTGCCTTATCTCTTCTCATATTTCTTCTACAGAGTCTTCCAACTTATTTTGTATCCAAACCTCCAAGTATCTCATTAGTGTCCCCCATAGATTGGGTAGTCTGTGATTAACCTGTTTGTAGGAGCATAGTTCACATTGCTAGCCCTAGCTTTGCATTCATTTATTCTGTACTCTGACATGTCAGTGAATTTCTTTAGGTTCCCAAATAATTTTGAACTTTACTATTCTATATTTGTTAAAAATACAATCACAGCATCTGCAAATGCAAATAGTGCCAGTTTCTCTTATATTCCATACCAGTTCATCCCACCAGTACTATCCTATCTTATGTTTGAGCCAATGGCTCCAAGTATATGGTAAACAATAAAGATGAGAGAGGGAACCCATGTCGCTTTCCTCTGTCTATTCTAAATTCTGATGTTATTATACCATTAATTGTTGCCAAAGTCTGTATACATTTCCTGCAATAATATAACAAAACCTATCCCATTTTACTCATTCTGTTTCATAAGTAATCTCAGGATACCCAGTCAAATGCTTTTTCTATATAGAGACTAATTAGCGTAAGCTGTTTACCCACTATTTTTGCCTCTTAGTATATTGTATGGATTTTCATAATATTGTCAAATGTTTGGGTTCCATTAACAAAACCACATTGATCTGGATCAGATATTTTTTTAAACTTAATACAGGAGCAAGTGTTTATTAAAGGACAACAATGGGATTCTTTTATTAAATTATCAACTTCTCTGTCTTTTTTCTCCCTATTTACTGTCGCTGCTATGAATAAACAAAAATACAGCATTTCAGATATTTTAAATTGACTGTTTCTCTCCACTAGAACAGTACCTTACTGTACTGTGGTGGTTTCACTTTCAAAAAACTTTTGTCCCACCCTTGCTGCAGTCTCCAATTCACTGATGTCATCAAGGCCATTGAATACAGGTAGTTTTCTGGCCATTTCCCTCCCCAAACTGACATCACCATTACCATCCTAAAAACCCACCCATGCTGTGATGTCACAGCTCCCTGGTCCTTCTCCTACCCATACAGAAAGTAAAGGCTAGAACAAGGAAACAGTACATGAGTCAAGTCTCCTGCTGTGAGCTGTCATTCGCAGCAGGTACGGCTCAAATTGCCCTTAGCACTTTGACAGCTACGGAAGTTAGGTGTGAAGGAGGATGGATGATGAGTTAAACTAGTATAATTCAGGCTTCAAAAAAGACTGCAGTTTAGCCATACTAAAAAGAAGCAGCAGTAAAAAGCACTTTGAAAGTCTGTTCTGTGGCATTTTCACTGTTTGTGTTTTAAGTAGTCGCTGAACGGCATGAAATGTTACTTAAAACTAACTGACTGAAAGACAGCAGTGTGGTTGTTGTGACTTTCGGCTTTTCCCGGTTAGGGGTCGCCACAGTAGAACTCCAGTCCGCTAATGATTGGCAATTGATTTTTACGTACCGAGTTGCCAGCCCTGACGCACAACCTTCAACGAAGGTACGCCCATTCACGCATGTCTCCACGCAGAAGACGCTCTAACTGAGAGTCATACCGGACAGCGTCTTACTGTGAGGCAACAACGCTACCGCAGCACCACCACACTGAAAGACAGCAGTGTATGCATCTAAAATGCTGTGACAGAAGCTTTAGGAAGAAAGAAGTGCGTGATATAATTTTTTACAGACAAGCACAGCATTTTGAGATGCTTAGAAGCAGAATAAACAATCAGAATTACTTCAAGATGCCAGACACCTTGTGGTCAGACTGAAAAATTATGTATAAAAATATTTATAAACCTGTAAATAGTCCCAGAGTGGTGTTAAAATGTAGGAAACACCAAACCATGATGAAGTAAATATGTTTTTGAGTCTGTGGGTGCAGGTCTCCTTTAATAGAAAAGAAAACAAACCATATAAACATCTTTTCCATTCATACATTATACATCCCATGGCTTTTCTTTCTTTGTATCTATCATCAATCTATTACATAAATTGCTGAATTTCTGACATCCCATTAAACTTCACTTTTCCTCCTCCTGAATATTATTCTGCATGTATTTTCCCCACAATGTTTATTTATTTATATGCAACTTGCTCATTCCCTTTTCTAAAGATCCCTCTTCTACTTCTTTTATCTCTTTTATAATAATTAATATTTCAAGTACAGTTGGTTTAGATTTTGATGTATGTTTTCTTTTAGTTGCTTTTTTGCCTGCCAACAGAATTAAACATAATAAGGCGTTATTATGTCTTGGCAATTCAGATCTTGCGTCCCAGCTGAAATGAATCATTTCCTTATTTACAGCTATTTGCTCACCCAATATTTCTGAGAGAGTACCCTGTATAGATTTTTTTAAAATCTGTCAACTCATCATACTCCCAAAACATACATTTCCAATTACCTGTTTCTTCCCCATCGCACCTCTAACATTTGCTTATCTGTCTGAGGAAAAGATCTTTGAAGTCTGCTTGAGGTATAAAAATACCTAGGTAAACACTTCCAAGCAAATATCCTAAATATGCTGGACTGTGTTGCATGCTTGGGAGCCATACAAGAATCCCATTTGTTCCTGGAGACTTTTCTGAAGATTGATTATACATCACCAGTTTTATCTCATCTCCTCCTGTCTTAACTGCTAGGTACTGATAACCTTGACATAATTGTCTTCCATAAATATCCCATTGTTCTCTTCCATATTGTTTTTCCAGTCGCTCTTCCCATCTTTTCTAACCTCCTCTGACTGCTTCTTATAATTGTCATGCAATATTTTATATTCCCTACTAAGTATCCTTTTTTTATCAGCTTCTGTTCTAGATTCAATTAAAAATTCTGTCTGAGAAGGTCTTTCACTTAAGGTTCCCCTATCCCTTTCTCTTTGCCTATATTCAGTAAACTGGAACAGTAATCAGGATACACCACGAGAAGTCCAATGTTGTCAGTAAAATTCTTTTATTCCATAAAAACTGCAGAAGATAAGCGCTTTCACGTGCTCAAACGCACGCTTCTTCAGATCTATTAACATCAATCTCTGGTGCCCTTTTATACAGTTAATACAATTCCTAATTATTCCCAATTGAAACCCATTACATATTTAATCAATCAAGTCTTTAAAGGTACAACACAGTTCTCCCTTATAGATAAAGTATCACATACTTTAGAATCCACTAAAAGTTAAGATATTTCATCATTGGCATTGTGGCTAATATGTATATTCATATACATTTAGTCCCTGTCTCTCAATTTAAGAGTTTTATACATATTATGCGTTGTTTCTCATTCATTTATTCATTATTTACATTCAAGTGCTTCAAACATCTAAGCTTGTATTAATGCCTTTGCTGAACTCTAGAAGAGTTTTCGTAAAATGTATATATAACAATAAAAACAAACATGTCTGTAGAAAATATAAAAGTGTATACACATAATTTAGACCCTGTCTATAACTTCTGACACATACTATGCGTCTTCAGTAGGAAATACGTAAAATTTGAAATACTTAAAATTTAATCGCTATTTTTCACTTCTCTATTTAAGCATAAATATGAAACTGCTTGTAACCAAGCAGAGAAGCGCTAAAAAAGTACACTGATATCTATTCAAAGCTTCTCTGCACAATGAGCAGATATCCTCATGAAGCAGTTCTTAGAATGCTTAAAATGCATCTTCATATACATTTATTCACTATAACTCAATTTAAAAGCCTAATATATATTGTACGTCGTTTCTCATTCATTTATTCATTGTTTATATTCCAGTGCTTCAAGCATCGAAAATTATTTTAATACTTGTGCTAAACTCTAGGAGAGTTTAAATGGGATGTATATATAACAAAAATAAAGAATGTCTATACGAACTATAAAAAATATATACACATAGTTTAAACACTCCCTATAACTTCTAATTTAAGCTATGCGTGTTCAGCATAAAAACGCTTAAAATTCATTCTCTATTTCTCCCTTCTCTATTTAAGCTTAAATATAAAACTGCATGTAACCATGCAGAGAAATAGTAATGAAATACATTAATATTTATTCAAAGCTTCTCTGCACAATAAACAAATATCCTCATAAAGCAGTTCTTGGAATAACTTTTTGTGTCTATATATGCAGTGTAATATACATCGCAATTATGAATATTAAGATTGATGTCTAATACAATTCACTTAGTTAACTTGAATTCAGGATATAAAATAACTTATATTGTGGAATATGAAATGACATCAAAAAACATATTTTGTATTCAACATATATTTAAAAATATCATTATTACATTGATCAATAGATTATTAAATGATAAAGGTGGAAATATCATCTTATTAATCACTGTGAAAAAAGATCTGTGATAGGTTGTGATTAAGTCTATTTAATAAATCTATGAAATATTATATGTGAAGTATTGTATATATGTGACATGAATAAACATAAATTAAGTAACTTCATATGCATATAACACTAAAATACATATATATCTATCGAGTAAAATAAAGAACCTATACTAATTAATTAAGGTACATAATAAATAAAAATATACAAAATTAATAAATAGGTGGAAACTTAATACTTATATAATTAATATTTAATTAATTACTTGATGATTCATATGGTTTTCCTGATCCAAAGATAATCAGTAATATCTGTATTCTTAAAGTTGAGTGTATTTTTTACAACTAACTTTTAACCATTATTTCTATTTTTATTTCAGAATTGGTTTTAAAGACAGGTAATTGTTAATGCCTGGTTCCCTGTGTGCTCCTGTTCTGAGAATCCAATCTAGTTCTAATTTGTGTAGATAATTATTCCTGTCACCCATTCTTATATTATCCTTTAATGTTTGCAGGACCCTAAATTTGAATTCATGATTTGGATTCTCTTTGATGTGCTTGGCCAGTGCATTTAATTCATTTTGTTTACGTATATCGTACACATGGTTATACACCCGTTCTTTTAGTTTCCTTTTCGTGAGTCCTATATAAAATGCTGGACACTGCGTACAATTGGCCATATAAATTAGATTCATGGTATTACAGTCTGTATATGTTCTTGGAACAAATTCAAAATAACCATTAGGGTGTGTAAAATTTTGAATAGTAGTAATATATTGACACATTTTACATCCTGAGCATGGAAACGTTCCTCTTTTCCCTTTATTATTTCCCCTGTTGTTATAATCATAATGTAGATTTCTGGAGAATATGTCTTTCAAATTATCACAAGTTTGGAAGACAAATGTAGGTCTGTTTCCCACTAATCTATAAACCTCATCTGTTGTGGTCAATATATTCCAGTGTCTATTTATGATTTTTCTAATTTCAGCATTGTCATTTGTATATTTCATAATGTATCTGATTCTTCCTTCTGGGACTCTGTAAGAATCAGATACTGGTTTGTTCTTCTTCTGTGAATTAATTCTCACTGCTTCATTTACTATTAATTCATGAGGAAATGGTACTTCATGCTCTATAGAGGGAATAAGTTCTTGTCTTATACTTTTGACAAGATTCCAATTGTATCCTCTCTCTAAAAATATTTTCTCTAATCTAATGGCTTCTTCATACAAGACATGTGAATCTTTACATATTCTCAAGATTCTAGAATATTGTCCTCTACTATCCCTGAGAAAACATACCTGGGATGCATACTACTATACTCTAGCATGGTGTTCTTCCAACACTTTTTCCTAAATAATCTTGAATTTATTTGTTTCTCTGCATCTAGAGATATAGTTAAGTCTAGAAAATTCACTCTTTCTCTTGAGAATTCATATGTAAATCTAAGAAAATTAGTCGTGTCTTGTAGATAGTCTACAAATTTGTGTAGTTCTTCAATTGTCCCACTCCATAGAAATAAAACATCATCTACGAATTGCCTGTAAATTACTATTTTTGTCATCCATTTACTATGGAACAGATGCTCTTGTTCCCAATGGTATAGGACTAGATTCGCATAGGAGTTCGCACATGGTGTACCCATGGCGACTCCCCATGTCTGTAGGTAATATTGATAGTTAAACAAAAATATGTTGTTATGAAGTACCATGTCTAGAAGTTGTGCAATTAGAATCTGTCTATCAGTAGAAAAATTACTTTCTTTCATCATTACTTCCCTAATGGCTTGAAGGCCAAACTCATTTGGAATACAAGTGAACTGGTTACACACATCTAATGTAACTAATATTAAATCATGAGTGTCTATTTGCATTAGTTCTATTCTTTCAAAATCATTTAATAACTGTTGTGTGTCTTTCAATATAGTGGTTACTTTATCTACAAGTGGTCTCAGAACTTTTTCTATGAATATAGAAATGTAGTAGGTTGCCCACTGTCTCCCTGCAACAATCGGTCTCATGGGTATGGGTACCGTTTCTTTATGTATTTTGGGGAGACATTTCAAGATTGGAACTAGTGGTTCTTCGACATGAAAATAATCATACATCTCTTTGCTGATTTGTCGGCACATCAGAAGATCGTATACATTATCTTTAACTTCACTTATTGTTTTCATCACTTCATCCATAGTAACAGCCCTATATGTGTTATCACTCTTAAGCATATTTTCTACCATTTCAATATACCTAATCTTATCTAATAAAACTACCCTGCCCCCTTTATCAGCGGGTAGTATAGCTATGTCAGTGTTATTACATAGCTTCATTAGAGACATGTACTCAGCTTTGTTTAAGTTGAAAAATCTATTTTTAACTCGTTTATTAGCATAAAATGCATAGATCTCCTTTTCACAAGTTTTAACAAAGCTTTCTACAACCGATGGTAGAGAAGGGCAAAAAGTACTGTTGCGTTTAAATCTATTCGCACTATTTATAACATATTCATTGTTAGCATCTTTGAAAAACAATTTGATAGCTATTTTTCTTGCAAATAGCCTTAAATCCGCTACAGTCTCAGATAGTTTGCTTGTTTGTGAAGGCACATAATTAAGCCCTTTATTCAGAAGAGAGATATCAGAAGTCAATAAATCATATTTAGAAAGATTATAAACCAAAGTCAATTCCAGTTTCTTTTCAATTTCGGTTGTTCGTACCTGTCTCTGGAAACCTTCCGTTTCCTTGGTCCTCTGCTCAAGGATCTCCCTCTGTTCACATTGTTGGTTCGGATGGGAAAAGGAGCATCCATCGGTGTGATAACGGTGGAATTTGTTCGTCTAACAGTTCCTGTTCTCAGGGAGTCATCATGTTGGTGAAGGGCCAGTTGGTTGGGTGGTGGTGTTTGAGCTTCAATGCTCGCAGTCAGATGTTCCGTACTGGAATGATTCTGAGTGCTGGTCGTGTTGATAATTATTGACTGTGGCGCCAAATTCGAATTTGTAGCCTCATTCACTTCCGGTTCCGTGTCACCTACTACGGCAGTATCAGTCGGAGTGTTACGGATGATATTTCCAACAGTTCTCGGCCATACAAATATATTCCCTGTTTTAAAATCTTGAACATCACGAGTTAACTTGCGTTGTTTTATATTTTTAAGCTTCTCACCATATAGGCGAATTTGGGTAGAAATATCATTTAGTTTCTGTATGCAGGTATCTACTTTGAACCGCTCTGTTAGAGTCTGATATAGTAAATCAGTCTTCTTTCGAAGATCTGATTCAAGCGGTTCAAAATGCTCAAGTAATAAGTCAATATATTTATAACCAAGTTCAAGATTCAAGTTTTGCCATTTTCTTAATAGATTAGGATACAATTGGCCATAGGTAGGCATGCAAAGAACTCTCATTCCTCTGGGTATAATCTTAAAATGAATGCATGCCTGTAAATGTTTTCTTTGCCAGGATAGCCTTTGCAGTTTATATAAATTATTTTCGAGTTCTTTAGTTAAGTCAAAGAATTCCGTCATATTCACACCAGGTTCATTTCTTGGCATTCTTAAATTACAAGTATCAGCAAAATCAAGTGTTAATAGTGGATTGTTCTTAGGTGGTAAAAATGCATCAATAGTTGGTAAATTCATACTTGCTTCTGGGTTGTAGTCAAGTTCTATTTCGACATTCTCCATAGCGTGGAGACAGCGGCACAAATTCTTGACAAGAAAATCAAGCAACAAATTCCAAAATTACCGCTTGTTCTCCCAAAGTATCCTGCTGCAAGACACAGAAATATTCAGTAAACTGGAACAGTAATCAGGATACACCACGAGAAGTCCAATGTTGTCAGTAAAATTCTTTTATTCCATAAAAACTGCAGAAGATAAGCGCTTTCACGTGCTCAAACGCACGCTTCTTCAGATCTATTAACATCAATCTCTGGTGCCCTTTTATACAGTTAATACAATTCCTAATTATTCCCAATTGAAACCCATTACATATTTAATCAATCAAGTCTTTAAAGGTACAACACAGTTCTCCCTTATAGATAAAGTATCACATACTTTAGAATCCACTAAAAGTTAAGATATTTCATCATTGGCATTGTGGCTAATATGTATATTCATATACATTTAGTCCCTGTCTCTCAATTTAAGAGTTTTATACATATTATGCGTTGTTTCTCATTCATTTATTCATTATTTACATTCAAGTGCTTCAAACATCTAAGCTTGTATTAATGCCTTTGCTGAACTCTAGAAGAGTTTTCGTAAAATGTATATATAACAATAAAAACAAACATGTCTGTAGAAAATATAAAAGTGTATACACATAATTTAGACCCTGTCTATAACTTCTGACACATACTATGCGTCTTCAGCAGGAAATACGTAAAATTTGAAATACTTAAAATTTAATCGCTATTTTTCACTTCTCTATTTAAGCATAAATATGAAACTGCTTGTAACCAAGCAGAGAAGCGCTAAAAAAGTACACTGATATCTATTCAAAGCTTCTCTGCACAATGAGCAGATATCCTCATGAAGCAGTTCTTAGAATGCTTAAAATGCATCTTCATATACATTTATTCACTATAACTCAATTTAAAAGCCTAATATATATTGTACGTCGTTTCTCATTCATTTATTCATTGTTTATATTCCAGTGCTTCAAGCATCGAAAATTATTTTAATACTTGTGCTAAACTCTAGGAGAGTTTAAATGGGATGTATATATAACAAAAATAAAGAATGTCTATACGAACTATAAAAAATATATATACACATAGTTTAAACACTCCCTAAAACTTCTAATTTAAGCTATGCGTGTTCAGCATAAAAACGCTTAAAATTCATTCTCTATTTCTCCCTTCTCTATTTAAGCTTAAATATAAAACTGCATGTAACCATGCAGAGAAACAGTAATGAAATACATTAATATTTATTCAAATCTTCTCTACACAATAAACAAATATCCTCATAGAGCAGTTCTTGGAATAACTTATTGTGTCTATATATGCATTGTAATATACATCGCAATTATGAATATTAAGATTGATGTCTAATACAATTCACTTAATTAACTTGAATTCAAGATATAAAATAACTTATATTGTGGAATATGAAATGATATCAAAAAACATATTCTGTATTCAACATATGTTTAAAAATATCATTATTACATTGATCAATAGATTATTAAATGATAAAGGTGGAAATATCATCTTATTAATCACTGTGAAAAAAGATCTGTGATAGGTTGTGATTAAGTCTATTTAATAAATCTATGAAATATTATATGTGAAGTATTGTATATATGTGACATGAATAAACATAAATTAAGTAACTTCATATGCATATAACACTAAAATACATATATATCTATCAAGTAAAATAAAGAACCTATACTAATTAATTAAGGTACATAATAAATAAAAATATACAAAATTAATGAATAGGTGGAAACTTAATACTTATATAATTAATATTTAATTAATTACTTGATGATTCATATGGTTTTCCTGATCCATAGATAATCAGTAATATCTGTATTCTTAAAGTTGAGTGTATTTTTTACAACTAACTTTTAACCATTATTTCTATTTTTATTTCAGAATTGGTTTTAAAGACAGGTAATTGTTAATGCCTGGTTCCCTGTGTGCTCCTGTTCTGAAAATCCAATCTAGTTCTAATTTTGGAATTTGTTCTTTGCCTATATTCCAATATCAGTCCCTGGTAGCGAAGGCAGTATCTAGCCTGCAAGCCAAATGTTTTCTTGGCCTCATCTCTCTGTATTACCTTTCCCTGTCAGGATGTTTGCTTCTAATACCATGGCCACTTTGCCAGTTTTCTCTAGTAAATTCCTGTCCCCTCTTGTTTATTTTTGTACCTCTACATGCAATCAACCCTATTGGCAGAATGTTCTTTCTCATGCTGGCTTAGTTCTTAGAATGCTTTCAGGTACTTTATGAATATAATATTCTGTATGGTTATTGTTATTCTCTTTATGGATCTGCATCCAAAATCCCACTATCTTTATTTCTTGAACTTACCCCCTGCATTTTATCATCATCCCTTTACAGTTTGAATTGTAACTTTCTTCTTGTGTTATGCATGTGAGCCTTAACTGAGTACCTGTAAAATACCCTTCAAATCAGGTAATCCTAAACCACCTTATTCTATTGGAAGGATCAATTTACCCCACTTAACTCTTGTACTTTTTCCCTCCCCTTTCAACTCAATATTATATTAATTATTGTTCACAACTTCTCCTCTGGTTGATAAGTAGTTAAAAATTAAATGGACTAAAACATTTTCACTGCTTGTATCTTGCTATCCATATCCATAAACAAGAGTTTCCCTTTCCCCAGTTTTTGTATTATCTTTTGCTAAGTCTCTTCCCACATATCCTTAGTTGGCATAGCAGAAGCCTTTAATTCATACTCCTAAATAATTCACCTTATCATGTCCCCATAAATATAGGTATTGCTCAATCAATTCATATGTGGGTACATAATTTATGATTATAGTCTTTTTTTTTTATATCTTCATTAATTTTATATCCTGAAAAGACTTGAAACTGTCTGAAAATGTTCTACAACACTGAGCTGTCCTTTTCTGGATTTATCCAGTAGAAAATATTATCTGCAAATCCAATTTTTCCTGACTAACATACCAATTATATCCTTACATTTCTGAGTCCCTTATTTGTTTTGCCAGTGGTACTAAATATAAATAACAAAGGGGCAAGAGAACACCTCCCCACTTTAAATCTTGCCGCCAATCCTTCATAAACTCTTCTAATTAACTTTATCATTGTATCAGGGGAAGGTAATGCTTCCATTGCCCTATTTGTGAAATCCCAGCTTAGTCTAACAAATAATTTCAATGCATCAAGACCCACAAATAACTGTGGTATTTTCTTACATTCTGTTTCCCTTGTGGATCATCATTGTTCTATTAATGTCAGATGTTTGCCTTCCTTCCACAAAACCACATTGATACATGTCTATCAATATTGGCAACATCTCTGCTATTGTTTTAGTTAGTATAATCATAAACACTTTATAATCATGGCTTAAAATTGAAATGACATTAGAACTGATGGGTCTTTACCATCTTTAGGTAATACAGCCACCACAGCTTTCTGACAAGATGTTGCTGTTTCCCCTTCTTTTAAATTGTTGTTAAATAAAATCTTTCAGATCTTAATCACTTTCTTCCCTCTTAATTTCCAAACTTCCACAGGAATCCCATTTGTTCCTGGAGACTTTTCTGAAGATTGATTATACATCACCATTTTTATTTCATCTCCTCCTGTCTTAACTGCTAGGTACTGATAACCTTGGCATAATTGTCTTCCATAAATATTTCAATTTGTGCTCTTTCTTTATTTCCACATTTCTTTGCTTTGTACAAATTTTCATAAAATTTCCAAAATCTCTCTAAAATATCTATAGAAGCTGTAGTTATTTTTCTTGTTATAGGATCCATAAGTTTGGCAACAACCCTTTCTAGTTTCTGTTGCCTAAGTTGTTGTGCTAAAAGTTTTTTATACTCTGGAGTTATCAAAAACGGTTACTTAACAGCAATCTTTCTAAACTCATGTACATTATCCAGATACTGCCTTATTTTCTCATTAGCATTCTGCAGTTTTGCCTCTTCTTGTTCTATGAGATTCCCCATATTCTGCAATACTTTAACCTTTGTCAGGCCTTCTAAATAATTCTTGTTTCTTGTTAATCATATCTGTTTTTCTTTTAGTTCTACCATATTTTTAAACTGTGCTTTCATTTTATCCCACTCACTAGCTGCAATGTATGTAGAGATTTTTGTCGTCCCTAATAACTCTCAAATACTTTCCACTACCCTTTCCTTAAATTACTTTATTTTTGATAGGTAGGTGGGAAAGTGCCAATGTCTCATTTTTGCTTTATTACCCTCCATTTGTATCTTGGTTTTTATCAGTGTGTGATCTGAAATATTATTGGATGTGTGTCAAAGCATGATCTGAAATAGTCATTGAATGTGTATCAAAGATTTCAGTGAATTGCAAATGTATCTCTGAAATGTAATTTCTATCTAGTCTAGCCTAGCTGTTGTACCTTGGAGATGTAAATTTAGCCAGAGTTCGTACTTCTGAATTCACATCTTCCAAACCAAATACTTTCATAAAGTTCTTCAGAAATCTGCCCTCTTTTGTTATATTTTCCCTTCTAGTTTACCCTGATACATGCTCACTATTGCAAATAAAGTTCCAGTCCCCACCTGTACATAATATTCCATACCGAAAGCTGATTATTTCTCCCAAAATTTTCTTAAGCTTCATAATTGCAATTTTTGGTGGACTATAAATACGTGTTATTGTAATCCTCATCCCTTACCAATAGTGCCTGCACCACAAATCTACCATCATTGTCTTTTTTTTTTCTCTTCTGTCACTATTGGAGCCCTCTAGCAATTTGTATAATTAATTCCTCTTTTCCTTTGTCTCTGATATTCTACTGAATACCCATCATGAAATCCTTTCTTTGTCAAGCTCACATGCTCATTTCTTTCCAGATGTCTCCTCCTGCAGAATTGCCATTTGCAATCTGTATCTCTTAACTCATTCAAACCCATACTGCCTTTTTATATACTTCCAGTTTACACCAATAACTCCTTATGGCATCCAGACCTTTTTGAGATGGCCTTCTTTAACTAAATGATTTACCAGCTAATAATAGGCAATATTACAAACTGCAAGGAGTTATTAACAAAATGGTACTAGAATTGTTAATATAGGCTACTCTGAAGCAGGTAAATAAATCAGTGTTTGTCAGTTATTCATATTTTTTTATTTATGTTCATATTTTCATAACTGAGAGCCCAACATGTTATTGAGAAGTATGGTGTGATCTGCCGTGGTGGAAGACAGAAAATTCATTGTCAACTTTCATGCATGTTGCATGTTTCCTGAAATATTGCTAGTTTGTTAGTAATTATGAAATATTGTTTCCATATGCGCATAATACTTCAGAAACCAAATGACTTCCAATGTGTTGCATGATAGTGTGAAACCTTAGCTGTTGAAGAATACTCTCTTTGCTATTTGCACTAAAAGTTGCATATCTTGAGAGATGTTCGGTATTATTTATGTTACTAAATATAACATTAAGTATATGCTTTCACATTTCTGTAAATATCTCCATAAGTATGCATTCATAGAGGAATTTCCTGTCATATGAAAGCTTACATCTAGTTAAGAAGTACAGTAGCACTATATGTCTAGGTTGTACATTTTCCAAGATATAAAAATGTGTTTGTGAAAGTTTAGCAAAAAATGTAATTTTCAGTTTGTGTATATTATAGTGTATTACAGTATTTATGAAAATACTGTGAATTTCACCGTAAAGAACACTTCTTACTGATAACATTGCTACCTCTACTTTTTACTATCTTTTATTATACAGAAAATATTTGCATTTGTTTATCTTATGCTTTTTAAGTTTATTTTTCAGAAAATGCTGTGGAATGCAGGCTGTGTATAGGCTGTTAGAGAGGTGACATTCCACCCCACATAGGTGTTAATGAATTATTCAATATTCTTTTTTGTCTATAAATGTAAGGCCATTTATGTTCCACAATAATATAGATAGTGTAGCCATTATGAGAGAAAGCTGCTGTTTCCAGATATTATGTGTGTAATTTTTTTTATGTTATATTTCCAACTTTTGTTTTACATCCACAAACTAATGTTTGGCATGCTGATCTTTTAGACAGTTGTTTCTTCTTTTTGCCATTTAACCTATGTCACATTGTCAAGACTTTTTATTTTAATGAAAATCTAATACAGAAAACTAAAGATATTTTCAGAATACCGCTATCACCTGTTAACTTAAAACAGACACACAAAAATATGTGCATCTTCAAAAAATAAAATAGGAACAACTGCCTCAAATTGACAGCTATTCCCTCAGGCATTATCTAACCTAAAATTAAGGTTATCTATGCTAAAACACATGCTACAGTCCATTTTCCTGCTTACATTGATTGTTCTGTATTCCTTTCTTGTTGATATTCTCCTCCAAGATGTGAAAAATAGCTTGTATGCTTTCAGAAAAGAATAACTTTTAGCACCAAAAAAAAGTGCACTGGCTATATTTAATGAATACTAAATTGTATACTGTTCTATTTAATGCATTGAAAGTATTCAGGTAGCTACGCCTTAGTTACTAACCATAATTTCAAACTTTATTTTTCACTGAGTTACTTGCATTGTATCTGAAAATGTTGCATTTCCCATAACCTTCTCCTCTCAGCTTCAGATAATTCACTCAGTACTGCACCAGCCCTCTTTCTTCCCCAGCATTACCTCTGTTATCTCCTGCTACACCCCATTAAAAACACTTCAGAGCTCAGAACATCTCCTTTCCAAATACAAGCAAAAGATCAACATTGGCAAAAACCTGTACAGCTATTCCCATGCAGAGAAGTGGAATAAACATCCACTACACATTTAAAATATTAGACCCAAACACCAATTCAGAAATGCAGTAAAATATCACCTAAGAAATAAAAGACTGTCAGTCTGTATCATCCAGATTGACCCTACTTCTCTCTGCCAACCAGCCCCCCCCTTCTCCCATACCTATGTCACCCAACTTCTACTCTGTTTCTCTTCATTACTCCAACATTCATAAACAAAGGCTGCGACTACACCTATAAGTGCTAAGGCTAAAAGCCGAAACAACAAACCTTGTGCAACAGCGTAAAATAAAATCACAAATGTTTATTATAAACCGAAAAAACACCAGAGTTTAGTGCTTTCACCCTCAATAACAGGGCTTCCTCAGAACTCTCAAACCAATTTACATTGGATACTTTTTTGGCACCAAAACAGCTTTCAAATATTTAAAGTGACACTACAAGAAAAATTTACTAATAATATGAACAATATACAGCAATCTTTACATAAATAAATAAAAAATAATACAGTCTACATATTATCAGCATGTTGTCATTTTCTAAATATAAAATCAAGGTTACTGTTAAATGACTTCAGATATTTATAATGGCTGAAATATAATATGTACTAATAAATAAATATAAAATTTTTTAAAATATATATATATAATTATATATATATGCATTTAAAATAGCAGAGTGAATGAAAAAATAAAATTTAATAAATATGTATATTTGATTGTATAATACTAATAATAATACTATATACTATATATACTAATAAAAAATATATATATAAAGCCTCGTAATCAATTTATATTATAATATATGAATTAAAATCTGTGATTTGTTCTTTATAGTACTCAATAATGATTTTATAGATATATAGTCATATAAGTATTCAGGTAGCTAAGCCTTATTTACTAACCATAATTTCAAACTTTATTTTTCACTGAGTTACTTACATTGTACCTGAAAATGTTGCATTTCCCATAACCTTCTCCTCTCAGCTTCAGATAATTCACTCAGTACTGCACCAGCCCTCTTTCTTCCCCAGCATTACCTATGTTATCTCCTGCTACACCCCATTAAGAACACTTCAGAGCTCAGAACATCTCCTTTCCAAATACAAGCCAAAGATCAACATTGGCAAAAACCTGTACAGTTATTCCCATGCAGAGAAGTGGAATAAACTTCCACTACACATTTAAAATATTAGACCCAAACACCAATTCAGAAATGCAGTAAAATATCACCTAAGCAATAAAAGACTTGTCAGTCTGTATCATCCCCAGATTGACCCTACTTCTCTCTGCCAACCAGCCCCCCCTCCCTTCTCCCATACCTATGTCACCCAACTTCTACTCTGCTTCTCTTCATTACTCCTACATTCTAATTTCTCTGTCCTATACCTACATTTTTACTATAGTTGCTAACAGATTTTCTGTGCCTAAGTAGTTATTTCCCACTGCTACTGTTAGCTGAAATGATGACAAACAATGCAAACTTTTGATATTTGTCTACCTTTTACTCTGCACTTTCCCTACTGTACTTTGCTGATTTGTAGATACTATTTGCTACACATGTTAAAGCCAGCATCATTTTTTTATTCTTCACTATTGACAACTTTTGTTTAAATGATCGACAGACCACAATGCTTTGTCAGAGATGGCCTACACCGGTCGCCCTTGGGATTCCGGATACTGGCTAAGGCTCTTGCTACCCCTATAGTGCCTTTTTTAGGCAAGGTTCAAATGAAAAATTCACCACCATGATAGGTACAAGCAAGCAAAATCTGAGGGTATTGCTACTCAGTGCTAGACGTCTAAACTTCAAAATGCACTCACTCGAGGCACTCCTTAAAATGGAGAACATAGACATCTGTACAGTGTCAGAGACCTGGTTCAAGGCTCCAGAGAGCACCCCTGCATTACCAGGCTATAATTCATACCGCACCTTTCGGCCACCTAACCTGGACCGAAACATTAAAGGCAGAGGTGTGTCCATATTCATTAAGGATATCCACACCTCCAGGCTAGTTGCTCAGCATAATGCATCCAAGATTATCCAAGTGCAACTAACTCTGGGCAAAACCGCAATCCAAATTGTAACTTGCTACAGATCCCCCACCATACCCCAGGATTCTCACTCCTCATTTCGTGATACACTGGAAAATATTAAGGTACAACCCAACACCCTAATAATGGGTGATTTCAACTACCCCACCATTAACTGGGAAAACTACTCATGTTCCAACTCTTTTGCTCAATGTTTTCTGGAATTCATAAATTCCAGTGCCTTGGATCAACTTATCCACACCCCCACCAGGGTAGCAATATCCTAGACCTCGTCATTACCAACATGGGTGACCAGTGTTCCACACCAAAGGTCAATTCCTCGTTGGTCAGATCCGACCACAAGCTAATCACCCTAGACATCCACATTCCGCCCCCACCCCCCAGTAGGGAAACTACCGTAAACAATTTCTCCAAAGCCAACTTCACGCTTCTTAAGACAGAAGTGGCAAACTTTGCAGCATCCATGCAGATGGACAATAGAGGTACTACTGTTGAATCCTACACAAATGCACTTTATAAGCACTTACACAAGTGCATGGATCGTGCAATCTCTAACAGAACCAAGATGGTATTCTCCAAAAAAATGAAGCCAATTTGGTGGTCCCCTGCCATAAACAAACTCTACAACAGAAGAAAGAAACTGTTGTAAAAAAGAGTAAAATCCCATGATTGGAGGAACTCCCTAATCAGCCTCAGTAAGAAGCTGAGATCCCTCATAAAATCCTCCAAAGCTAGTTACGAAAACAAAATCACCACTGATTCTAAAGACAACCACAAAGCATTTTATAGCTATGTCAGGCATCTCAATGGCAACATTGAGATCTGCTCTGAGTTACAGCACAATGGCACTAAATATACAGAACCAACTGATATTGCCAGCATCCTGGCAGATAGGTTCAATGCTAACTTTACCCCCCCCCTCTCACCCCTTAAAAGACCCATCTCTATACCGGAAGAATGGAAAGTTCCTGTAATCATGGCTGCACAGATAAAACACACACTCTCCAAAGCCAAGAACACAGCATCCATGGGACATGACAACATCCCAGGCTGCGTTCTACACAAACTACAGAATGAACTGGCACCCCACCTAGATACCATGTACAATCATAGCCTCACCTCAGGCTTTGTGCCCACTGAATGGTGCACAGCGACGGTTATCCCACTGCACAAAGGGGGAGCCACCACAGACCCTGGAAACTACCGCCCCATTAGCTGGATGAGCCTGGTCTGCAAGGCCATGGAACGTATCATAATGGAACTTATAAACAAAGACATTGGTAATCACCAAACTCTGGACCCTAACCAGTTCGTGTTTGTAAAAGGCAGATCATGTCCCCTAAACCTGATAGACTTTTTTGAAGCAGTCACCAAAGCTGTAGAAGAGGGTAAGGTGGTTCACATAGCCTATCTAGATCTCGCCAAGGCTTTTGACACCATACCCCACTCTGGAATTATAGATAAATGCACTAAATGCATAAATCCCTGTCACAAGATGAGTTGCCAACTGGCTCACTGACAGAACCCACACTGTGAAAGTAGCAGACTCTAAATCCGACTTCAGACCAGTGACAAGTGGAGTACCACAGGTTTCAGTCCTGGGTCCTCTCCTGTTTGGTATCTACGTCTCTGAAGTACAGGTTAACACAGAAGGTCTTTGGCTAACAAAGTTCACAGATGACTGCAAACTAGGAGCCATAATCGAAACTCCTAATGATGTGAACAATCCTACAAAAGGTCCTCACTGAGACAGATGCCTGGTGTCAAAGCTATGGCCTCAAGCTCAGTGCCAAAAAGTGCATTGTCATCCCTTTTGGTAAAAACTCTGTACCCATGAACTACCACATAGGCAGTTGTCTACTTAACACCGAAAGTGTGATAAGAGACCTTGGGACACAGGTGGACAGTAGTGTCTCCTTTGATAATCACATCACCACAGTAGTCAGGAAATCCTTCTAAGTGGCACACCTCATCACAAAAGGTTTCTCATCCAGGAAAAAAGAGGTCACTGTTCCCCTCTACTCGTCACTCATTAGATCCATTATAGAGTACAACACCCCTTTTGGTATGTACCTCACAAGACATCTACAACAACTGGAAAGGCCACAGAAGTACCTCACAAAGATGATTACTGGCCTCAAACAGATGCCTTACGCAGACCGTCTCAAAAAACTCCAGCTTTACTCTGTCACATATCGTCTACTCAGAGGCGATCTCTGCCTAATGTACAAAGCTATGTCAAACCCAGAGCTGTTGGACATGCTCCACTTAAAGAAATCCCAATCCCTCCGAGCTACACGCTCTAATGACCTAAACCTGGCCACCACAATAAACCGAACATGCTGGTGGGATAGAGTCCTGTCCCAGATACTCCCCATACTCTGGAGCCAACTATCTATATCAAACAAAGCTCTTCATTAGCACTCTTCAAGAAAAGTCTTGATAATTGGATGGGGAAATAGGAAATTCACCCCGGGGATCACCTCTGTGGCTCTGGGGATCACCTCTGTGGCTCTGCTCGACAGTGGCACAGGAAAATAATTTTCTTGGATGGCGAAAGCCAGGGTACCTTTTTGGCTAGGCTTATATAGGCCCTAGGGCCAGTAGCCTAGTACCTACCTATGAACTACCTATGTATTATGTTAATGGAGTTATATGTTTGAGTGTCTATGTAATTTGTGGAGCTTTTCTCCCTGGATCTCCACTGAAAAAGGGCTCTGACCCAGCTGGACTAACCTGATCAACAAATGTCAAATAAATAATAAATAAACACAAAATGCTCAGAACTATCAAGATTAATTACTTGCACCTGCAGAAAGCTTGTCTTCATGTAAAAGTTATCTTTGTAAATTTCACACAGAACAAAATGTACAACCTTACCTGCAGACTTCTTAACCCCCCACTGAAAAAATTGCTAATGGGGAAAACAAGCTAATACCTTTGCAAATGTAAGAATCTTGGCATCTTTCATGGCTTTTATAATTTTGTCCTTTTTACAAGCCTACTTGCTTACAAAAACACATGTTTATAGCTTAAGCCAAAGGGCATTAATCTGTACGTTAACCATTGTAAAAATAAGAGAAAATATTTTAATTTTACATATAATGAAATTAATCAGTGCACTTTTATATCTCACCCCCACCCCAGCAGTTCAAGATCACAGCATATTAACTTTAAACTTGTTTTGTCAAACCTTTCTTCTCATGTTATACTGTAAAGCCTATATTTCTTACAATAAAAAGTAAAATTAACCTTTCCTGTCAGCTCACTAATTCCCGTTCTACTTTTATATCTCCTGTACTCTTTCATTTTTGACTCCTCTATCTTGCAATATTTCATATTCGCTAGTTCTTCCCCTACTGAAATATTATCTTTTCTTTCTTATTTTCTTCAGCAAATGCTCATTGTACTGTTATTTGTATGCCCACTTTCTGATTTTATGAGCTATCTAGGAATTATAGCAGCTTGTATAGGGTGTAACCTCTTTCCAGTACATCTTTGATTCACTTCATTCATGCTTAAAAGCCCATCTAGTCAGCTAGTTTTTACCCTTCCCACCATCAGCTGAAAAAGAGAATGGTTTTCCTTAGCTGGGGTAACCTCATTTTACTGTCAGTCTTTTGGAAAGCAGCAAAATTAAACCTTTCTCATCAATTTAAAATCTGCAGTACTTGTTTTATTGATAGCCCCTCCACTAGCTTGTTGTACCTTAAAGCCTGTGTAGTCTTTACAATAAAAATAGCTGTGTCCACAAAGAGCTGTAACCTTTTGGCTGAACAGTTAGCTAACACACAAAAAAACAGCATCTTTAACAGCTCTTATCTATTTACATATTGAAAAACAAAATAGAAACTGCAGAGTAAAATAATGTTGAAGTAATTACAACTAAATCTGTTTCATTTTATTTGGCTTCTTCATTTAAATTGCCTTTGCTTAAACATCCTGCCTTTGCAGGAGGTACTTCAGCACTGGTCATGCCAGTATCTTTAACTGGTTAGTTAACCATTCAGGTTAAATCCCTTAATTAAAAATTTGTTCTTACCTATTTTACTTTTATTAATCATGTTCAGAAATAATATTTTAATGTCCTGACCATTTCCCAGGGTCTCTTATTCTTTTGCCAAAATGTTCCTTCTGTCTGCTTATCTAGCATTTTCTGCCAGAACAGTGGGCATGGCTTCATCGGCCAACTTTCCTTTAGGAGTCTTCCCTTCTGCTTCTCTTTCACTTAATTTGTATGGTTGTTGTGCCCTTCTCCCACTTGTTGCAGTAGAAGGTAACTTTCAGTTTTTCCTGAGCCATGTCAGCATTCATAAACATTTTTATTATTGCATGAAAAAATGCTTTAAATTTCTCTGGATGTAATAATCTGAATCCAGGTTCTGATTGCTTGCATGGTTAATATGGTGTGTGAATTTATTTCTCTTTAGTCTGGTGCATGACAAATAGTCGTGGTACACAAACACTCTCTCTTCATTTATTGTGAGGGTTTTCCTTTTCTTCCACTACAGACCGAGCAGTTGATCTTTTAACTGATAGCTTTGTACCTGTACCAGAATGGATCTTGGTAAGTCTAATTGCCAGTCTGGATGATATGTAGATTCTGTTCACTTACCAGCAATATCTCTTCCTTCAGAATGTCAGACTACTTACTGAGTTATTGCCTCATGAAGAACAAGTAGTCATTTCCCTCCACACCCTCTGGAATATTGTTGGACCAAATGTTTTTTCTTCTTTCCTTTTCTACCATTTCCAGTAGCCTTTCTTGCTCTGCCTATATTCAAGCAAGTCCCTTTGTTTTGCTCACTGACTGACTTCTGCAGAGTAACAATCTGATCTGATTGAATTGATAAAGCATTTTTTTATCATTTCCATCCTTTTTTTGGTGATGAAAGTCTTACTTATTTTCAGTATTACTTATCATTTCCATCCTTTTTTTGGTGATGAAAGTCTTACTTATTTTCAGTACTACTTATTACATTTTATCAGTCTTCTCTTGGAAATCTGCCATTGTCCTCGTTGTGTTCCAGGTATCACTCAATTCTCAGGGTCTTCTGTCTCGATCACTGCCCATTCTGATGAACGACTTGTTTTCCCTATTTTTCAACTATTTGTGCTCACTTTTTGTTTCCTTGTAGACATCCAGGCTACTTTGTTCTTTAGTTGGCTAATACTTTAACCTTTTCAAGATTAAACTTTAATTTTTTGTTGGCCTTTCACTTGTCACAGTGGTAAGATCACACTTGCTGCTGCGTAGCTTTGTGTTAAAACAGAAGTCAAAGTCAAAGTAAACTTTATTGTTATTCAGACTCACACACAGTGCAAGTTAAACAAAATTACGTTTCTTCATTTCCAAGTACATATATCACATACAGCTACAGAGAATAACAAGGACATATTATAGTGCAGTAACATACATATACTAAACAAGACTGACAAGATCTGAGCTATCTCTATAACACTGGCAGCAGCCTTCATCAAATATTGTACCTATGGAAAAGCAATTATTGCACAGAGTATACAGAATATGCTGAATAGCACAAGAATAGTATATAGAATGTTCAATTATTACTGGATTGCACTTTTAAAGCAGCTTGATTTAAGTATTGCACAAGAAGATAGCTGTCCTACTGATTGTTCTGGTCACCAGCTGTTGATATATTGTAGAGTTCAATAGTCTGATAGCATGTGGGAAGAAGCTCCAGGTCTGTATTATGTGATTAAAAATGTGTTCATTGAACACATTTTCATCTACCACTATACAGTGAAAACACTAATCTTCGAATGGCCACTTCAGCAAATTTTCTCCCAGGGGAAATTCCCAGATGTTCATTATATTGATCACTGCTGCAGTAGCCTTAGCTATATGGGGTTATATCCTACCAGAGATATAACAGCTGGCCAGCTTCCAAAGTTTTAGGACACCATCCACATGCCAAAACTGTCAGGTCGAGCTGAGCTGACTAACGGACAAGTAAGGGCACAAAGCCCTTCAAACTTTACTGCCACTGAAGAATACACTCTGTGGCTTTTGAGGATCGACATTCAGTTTCTGCTTTTCTTTTGCTGGGCAGATAAGGTCTGTTTGTGGAAAAAAACTTCTGTTTCCTAAGTATTGTTTCTGTTTTATCACTTCCCTCTTCAGGAAGGTTATTTTAAAGTTGTGAGTTTTGTGTATTAATGGACTGTCACAAGACTGTATCCTACTTTTAATCACAAGTGCACTTTTCCTGTCAGTTTAAAAGTTGTATAAAGTAACTAAAACCATTTTTCTGTGGAGAACTTGTAATTATCTTACTTTGTAGGGTTGGCAAAATGTTTAGGAGTGCTTTTTACTATGTTTGTCTGTGAAAAAAGTAACTTTTAAAGAATTTTAGTTTTTGCCTGTATTTGATGCTTGTATTCCCTGCGAAAGAGGAACCATTTTTGACTTGACTGTGCAACAAACTATCAGTCCTGCTGTTGCTCCTGTTTCCAGCCACAAAAAGAAAAAGTTAAACAAATAGCCTTTGCCACCACAGCAAGCTAGCCATTTGCCTCAGCCAGAGGTGGGTGACTTTGCTGTGGCCATTTGTTATACCTCAGACCACTTACCTTTTACCCCAGAGCTCGCTGTTGTACCACCTACAGCCACTATGGACTGGCAGTCAGCCATGTTCTCTACTGCCGTTGGGGTCCCCTCAGTGGTCAAGGGAGAACCACTGTTGTCAGTCCTAGGAAAGAGACAAAGAAGGCTTCCCAGACATGTCAGAATGCTGTGCTCACCCATGAGGAACCTGTTGCTAGCATTATTAACATAGTTGGCAATATTTTTTCCTGTCCAAAAAAATCCCCCAGAAAAATAAGAATGTGTTTACTTCTCCTCAAATGTCTTTAGACAGGGGTAGTTTACTGGGTCTGGCCCGGGGTTTAATTCAGGCTATTGATCCTTCTTTTAAAGTATTTTGATAAAAGGGATTCTGTCCTGAAGAGATTCAAGATTCTGAATCTGAACAGGAAGCCGAAAGGACAGATACAGGGATTTTTTCCTCAGATTTTTGATTCAAAATTGGAAGAGATCTCAGTTTCTGAGTCTCCCTGTGGGAATTTCTCTTTCTCTGAGACTGATGCTAGAATGTGTTTTCAGTGGGAGAACACTGAAGGTTCTCAGTCCCTCAGAAAATACTATGAGGTGTTAAAAGATTTTCCAGAACCTGCACCCATTCCTTCCGTTCTGTATGCTTTAGAGGATGTGTGTTTCACTGCCTGCAGTTTTCTTGTTAGCCAGCCAGCTTCCCCTAAAAAGGGAGATACAATGTATAATGTTCCTCAGTCTTTTAAGTTTTTATACACTATTCCCAAACATGACCCACCAGCTATAGTTAGTTGATCCCCCTGCTGCTAATCACTTAATTCTAATTGTAGTCCTTCTGATAAGGGTGGGAAGAGTATTTATAAATATGGGAAAAAATACATACTTCTGCAACTTTGATTTTCAGAATTTTGAATCATCAGACTCGTATGTTAACATGTTCTGACTAATTATGAGGAATGTTTTATTTGTAATTGTTTCTTGTGAGGAAAAATCTGCATTAAATTTAGTTTCTTCAATTGCACAGGTCACTACCCATTGTTTACAGTGTCTATGACACTATTGGTACTCCTTCTTAGGGCTATGGCCACTGGTACTGTTTTGAGGAGGTTTGCATAGCTGCAATCTCAGAATCTCTCAGATGATGTCAAAAATGAGATTTTAAATTCCTCTTTGGATAAAGATTTAGTTTCTGACCCCTCTGCTTCAGAGATTATCAAAAAGAGTGATGAAAGGGGTAAGCTTTTCAAGGGAATTTCTAAGATTTTTCAACCCTCCTTTTCCAAAGGGGTTCCTTAACTTTTCATTCAGTTTTGGAAAAAAGCAGAATAAACAGTCTCAACAAAATACAGGTAAACAGACATTTAAGAAGAAATGGCAAGGAGTTCCAAAAAGAAGCCTCAAACATCTCAAAACTAAGGACAGTCCAACAAGTCTGAATGACTCTTCAAAAGACTTTGTGACCCTCTCCCAGCCTGACCCCTTTTTTCTTACAGAAAGTCTGAATCTCGACTTTCTCTTTGGCAGCAGATAGTTTCAGAAAAATGGGTTATAAAAATTATTCATCAAGGTTACAGATGGCAGTTGAAGGAAATTCCTCCTTTCTAATGGGTCATTTCTCATCCTCCAGATCAGGCCATTTTGATTCCACTGGTTCTTTATCATATACTCTTCCAAGGAGTGATAGAACCAGTTCCTCCTCCTCAGGTAGGGAAGGGTTTTTACTTAAGCATGTCTCTAGTGCCAATGAAAAAAAATGCTTGGAGACCAGTTCTGGATCTTTTTTCCTAAACCTGTTTGTGATAGTGCCCAAATTGAAAATGATGCCACTTCACAACCCATTACCTCTTCTTCCTCTTTTAAATTTCGTGGTAATTCCACACTTATAAGATGCTTATCATGACATCCCTATTCATCCAAACTTCAGGCATTTCTTAAGGTTTTGTGTGCCTGGATCACATCATCAGTTCTCTGCCTTGCTGCTCCAAGAATGTCTAGCTCCAGATCTGATGATGTCTGTTCAGTCTTCATCAAACCTGTGGGTTTCAATTCCGAGTTTGGAACTGACACAGCTGTCAGTATTCTTAGGATCTAATGCTAGAGCTCTGCCCAACTTACCCATACTGCGTAACTCGTCTGAGATACTTCAGATCTCGTTTGTCATGCTTAGCTAACGCATCAGATTTGTTAGAGCTTCTCCGCTAGTGGTCATGACTAAAATTTCTTCTTTTCACTGGTTTTCCTCCTTATTTTTTTTCTTCTACCTTTTCCCTTTACTGTAAAAAAAAAAGTTAGTTTAGTGTGTGTGTGTTTGTGTGTATGTATGTAGACTTTGGTGCATTGTCATCACAACCTTTTTCTCTTTCTTCTCTGCTCATCCCTTTCCACTATGTCAGAAAAGTCTGGCAAGCCAGTGGGTTTCAAGAAATGCACTTCCTGTGGGCACAAGATCCCTTTATCTGATGCCCACAGGGAGTGCGTTTACTGTTTGGGTCCTGCCTACCTTTAAGTCAGTTGCTCTGTCTGCAAGACCTTTCTCCTTCAGGCCCTTGCAGATAGATGCAATAAGCTTGTTCTTAGGGGTCTTATTCCTCCCCCTTTTCCTGCTGTAGCTTCAGTTTCAGGGGCTCAACCCCCTGTTAAGAAATCTAAGGAGGCCAAGGGCTTTAAGAAATGGTCCCCGGACCTTTCTGCATCTTCAGAGTCAAAGCCTCCTGGGAAGACCCTGGGACCATTGGAGCACAGTTCCCCTGCTCCGATACTGATCTCTTCTTATCCACCCCATGCCTTTTCAGAGCCAGAGACATCAGCAGCAAGTCTGTCCCCTATGGTCGTATCACCCAGGCACTCCAGACCCTCCTCTGTATCCTCTTCCATTAGGTCCTCTCGGAACCTGTCATAGAACGAGGTGGACAGATTGATGAGGAAGTTTCTCCACATGTAGATCCAGATGGGGGTCCTCTCAGCTCCTTCCCTGAAGGGATCTGTAAGCAGATCCTTTCCTTGTAGGATCATTTCTTCTCCTCTGATCTGGCCTACTGTTTTGGAGCTCCCAGATCCCTTGGCCCCTGAGACCAGCTCGACCCCGGAAGTTCTGTCTTTGAGTCCGACTGCTTCCTTAACTTGCTCATTTCCAACTATGTTGGGGCTGAGCACATCTTGGAACTGAAGCCTCGACTCGAGTCCAGGGGATGACTTCCACTCCAAAGTTTTCAGAATTGTTGCTTCCCCTCGGTGCCTTGCCATTCGATAGCTGGGCGCTGCCTCCCCCCTTGGAGCAGAGGGCTATTGGTGGCCAGGGATGACCTGTTCCAGATCCCTCGGGACGGGACAATCTTCCTTGAGACCCCAGCAGTCCTCCTGCCTTTGAGGTGGTGGAGAGGGTCCTGTCCACCCCTAGGATAACTCCGGCACCTACCATTTTGGATCCTTCCCTTCCCATCTTGGGTTCTGTGTTGGAGACCTTTCTTCTGCCACCAGGACAGCTGGTTTTGCAGAGTCTCCAGTCTCTTCCACCAAGGAAGCCCAGACCCCTTCCGACACCTCTCTGTAGCATCCCACCAAGGAGGTTCCTTGGAAGATTAGGTGCAAAAGGAGGCACCTAGATTCCCCAGAGGAGTCTGTCACGATGGACACTGACTTTGATGAAGGGAATGGGTCCCCCAGATCTGAACCTGCTTTTTCATTTGGAGACATATTAGAGATTCTTAATCAGAGAGGTGGTTGTTTGGCCCCAAAGCCGACCTTGGATAAGTCAATGTTCTTGGAGGCCTTCAGGACTGGCCCATCTACATCCTGGGTGTCCTTCTCCCCCTGAAGATTCTGTCATGGACTTCTTATCTGCATGGGCTTGGGAGGAACCACACACTGCAGAACCTATACTGAAAAGAGCAGAGGGAGGCAGCAACTTTGGAAGTCATAATGTTGCTCCAAAAAAAGTCATCCAGGAGGTTCCCTCAGACCAGCATGGATCAGGGATCTACTCCAGATTCTTTTTAGTTCCAAAGAAAACAGGGGACCTCAGGCCCTTACTAGACCAGACTTATCTAAACAAGTCAGCAAGGCGCACAAAGTTCAGGAGGGTCATGGTTCATTCCATCCTTTCCTTTTTACTGAAAGTTGACTGGATGTGCTCAGTAGACCTGAATGATACTTACCATCATATCAAAATAAACAGATGCTCCCGAAGGTTTCTCTGTTTCAGGGAGGGCACGAGTCACTACCAATTCCACATGCTTCCATTTGGTCTCACTACAGCCCCCCCCAGAGTGCTCACCAGATGCATGGCAGTGGTTGCAGCTCATCTCTGACAGCATGGATTCCATGTGTTTCCTTACCTGGACGACTGGCTCCTAGTCACACCAACCAGGCATCTACTGATCCAGGCCAGGGATTTTCTCCTGAAACGTGTCCAGACATTAGGGATCACCATAAACCTCCAGAATTCACAGTTGCAACCTGTGCCGATGATAGATTTTATAGGGGCCCACTTGGACACAACCAAAACCCTAGCCCTTCTTCCACCGGAGAGGATTCTTTCTCTGCGGACACATATCAAACAAATGTTAGCAGTCCCAGTCTCTATAGCAAGTCTGGTTCCCATGGCTCTGGGTTCTGTGGCTGTGACTATTACATTACTACCAACAACTCGCTTACATGTGCGAATTCTCCAATGGACACTGTCTGTTCAGTGGTCCCTCCTGCATCACCCCCTCCATCATCCTGTCAAAGTGTCTTAGGTGTTCAGGAACTCCTTTTGTGGTGGATTCACAATCCAGAAGTATCTCAGGTCGACCTTTCATTCTTCTTACCCCTATTGCCACATTGATTGGGTGGGGAGGCATTACCTGGGATGGACAGTCTGAGGCACATGGACTCCCCAAGAGACCAATCTGCATATCAGTGTCCTAGAGATGAGGGTGTTTCCTTTAATGTTGCAAGCCCTTCACTCCCTTCTTTCTCCGGGGACAATTGCGAGTCAGACTGACAGCATGTCTGTTGTGTGGTATCTCAACAAACAAGGTGGAACCAAGTAATACCCCCTTTGTCGAGAAGTGATGAGTCTGTGGCAATAGGCTGTCTCTAACAACCACTTTCTAGTTGCGATGCACATTCCGGGGGTGAACAACATATTGGCAGACAGGCTCAGCAGGGTTCTCCCGATGTCTCGTGAATGGTCTCTGAATCAGTCAGTGGCAAACCAGATCTTCCTCATATGGGGTCAACCCTGTTGCTACCCTTTTGCTTCCTCTTACAACAAGTGCAGCAGGTACTTTGCAAGGAGAGTCACCATCTGTGTTGTCTGCTTCAGTCTTCTTCATCCCCCCCTCCTTCCCCATTCCTTATCTCTGAAGGACCTGACAGATTGTACTGAGAACCTTTGTTCCTCTGTTGAGCTCCTGCACAACTTTTATGCTTTGTTTCCTTTTGGGGTGCAAATTGTTATTTGTAAAATTTGCAGCAAATTCAATCTGAGGTATCTCAGAGGAGGTAGGCAGTATTGGTAGAGTGGGAGGAGCTCTAGCTTTAGATCCTAAGCTTGCTGACTGCTGTGTCGGTTCCGAGCTCAGAACCGAAACCCACAGGTTTGATGATGACTGAAACAGACATCACAGATGGAACGTTATGGTGAGTACATAACTTCTTTTTATAGCTCATTGCAGGCTATATTTTATTCATATCTTTCTTTCTTTAGATGACTTGCTTATCTTTGCTGAGCGTTTTTCAAAATGCCAGGGATCTCTCTGTCTCCCTTTTGAGTGAGAGATCTCTTACACAAAACTGAGATTGCAAGAGAACATTCCAAAGTCTTTCTTGATTTCTTCACACATGATTGTGTCCCTCTGATATGAACTAGACACTCTGTTCACAAAGAGCTTTTCTTCCTCAGGAAAAATAGAGCTATATCTAGATCTATTTCTAAGGTTTTCCACTCAAACTTTGGTCACTGGAAGGAAATACCTCAGGATTTTGGGTCTCTTGGCTTATATGATTCTTATGATAACCACTGGCAAAACTCCACATAAGAAAGATACAACACTTTTTATCTTTTCAAATTCGAATGCTGTGAAGTGTCAGAAGAAAAATAATTTGGTGGAGACAAATATCCTTAAATCCATATCCTTATATCCGCTCTTTTTCCATGTTCCAAAGCAGTCGGTCATCACAGATGCCTCTGACTTTGCTTGGGGAGTAGTTTCCGGAGGGATAAAAGTGCAGGGTGTGTGGGACACCAAGGACAGATGCAGGCACATAAATATAAAATAGATGCGTGTGGCACACAAGCTGAGCAGCACCAGGGCAGACCTTCAGAAATGGAAATTAGATCGGGGGGGGGGGGGGTCTTCAAAGATTTTATCCATCTGTGGAGAATTCCTCAAGTAGACCTTTTTGCCTCCTCTTTGAAAAATCAACTGGCAAGTTTCTTTTTCAGAACTCCATGCAAGAAAGCCTGAAAGACGGATGCCTTTTCTTTTCATTGTAGATGAACATTCCCATATGCTTTTGCACCGTTTCCACTAATATCCAGTGTGTTTCAGAAGATTCAGAAGGAATCCCCTAGGATCATTGTGGTGACTCCCTTCTGGCCAGGGCACCCATGGGTTCTCTCTTCTTTTGGAAATGGACAATGGCAGTTACCACAGACTTTCTTGCAGACTGCATCTACTCACACAAGAACAGGGGTGTTTAATATAACCCAACATCGACTTCAGTTTATTGGCTGGATGATAGGATCTTAATTCCTGATTGTTCTGACATCTGTAAGAAGAGTATTTGAGCTGCAAGCTCTTATGGTGAGTAAACCCTATCCCGTTTTTGACAGGGATAGTGTGTCTTTGCAAGCTAATCCTTTTATGCCTAAAATGATGTCCAAGTTTACTATATGCCAAACTTTCTATCTCCCTGTTTTCCTGATCCTAAAAATGAGTGAGAGAGGATATTTCATACCCTGGATATCCACAAACAATTCAGATACTATCATGACAGAACTAAGTCATTCAGATCATCAGATCATTCGTTTCTTGTGAAGGTAAGAAGAAGGAACAACCTATGTCGAAAAACTATTCCAAATGGTTGTCTAAGGCTAATAACTTTTGTTATGCTCTCTGTAGCAAAACTGTTCCACTTAAGGTCAAAGCCCCACTCTGCCAGGGCCTTGGCTTTATCTATGTTTTTGGAAAGGGTTGGATTTTACAAGTATTCTAGAAGCTGCTACTTGGTCCTCTGTACATACTTTTACAAAGCACTGTAAGCTTGAGTCCTTCTCAGCCGTTGCTAGGACCATTCTTTAGGTGCCCCTAGACCCTTCATCTTCCACCCCCCAAATGTTGTAAGCAAGTGTAATCTACCCATATACTTAACGCTACTGCACTAGTGATCAGTATGATGAACATAGTACAGCTGCATAAGTAAACTTGCCATAACAGTAGATGATTAAATGATCACTGCTGCAGTAGCCGCTCCCTCACCCCACCCCCTTATTTTATGCCAAGGTATGGGCATTTCTATTTTGTTGTTCCTAGCATTGTCTTTCAGGGCTCTGCCTCCCTCTGTCTGTTGGCAGGAAAACTCTGAAAGGGCTGGGTGCCCAAATTTGTCTTTTATTCAGCTCAGCTAAAGTTGCCTGACAGTTTGGGCTCATGGAAGGTGCCCTGAATCTTTGGAAGCTGTCTGGCTGTTATATTCTTTGTAGAATACAATTCCATATATCTAAGGCTACTGCAGCAGTGAACATTTAAACAACTACTCTTTTTAAACACCTTTATTAAATTATCACTTAAGACATAGGCAAACATATATTAACAGAAAAGAAATAAAAAAATGTTTCCATTGAAATACAATATGCATCACATACATTTCTTTGATACTGTCATCAGACCAGCATTATAAAAATTGCTGAATTCCTTCCTTCCCTTAAACCTTACTCCTCATTCTCCTGAACAGTATCATACATGTATTGTTCCCACAGATGTTCATCGTGCATGCAGCTGCAGTCATAACAGATGGGTTTTCCTGCCGTCAGGCGGGTCCTCGGTCGGCCGAATTCCAAAGTCTAGGTCCGGCGTCGGATGTCGTCGCTTCTTCCCTGACGTCAGTGCGACAGGGGTATAAAAGAACCAGCCAACGCCATTTTCTTCAGTCTTTCTTGCCGTGCGGTGCCTGAAGCAGAAGCAGTTCGCAAGCGCCGGTCGGCCAGCTCCTGAGATTACGAATATTTTTCAACCGAAGACTTCTTGAAAGCTAAGTACCCCATTGGGGAAACTTTTCTTGCCTCAGACCGATGTCAGACAAAGTTAATAATTGCATTTCATGTGGGAAGCAAATACCGCATAAGGATTTCCATTCCCTCTGCGTTCCTTGCTTAGGCCCAGGCCACAACGTCTCGGCCTGTCGTTTTTGTGCTACATTCAATAGACGCACTATTAAGGGTCAGGCGGAGTTCGCCCAACACTATTTTGTCAAAAAGTTTAATTACATTATGTCGTCGGATACTCCAACTCCAGTTTTGAGTAAAAGACGCAAAGATAAGGACCGACATACGAGGTCTGCGACTTCTACTGACACCACGCTAAAGCCGACTACAGGTGCTCCGGTTCTCAGCGAGGTGCCTACGCAGCCCCTGACTACCGATGACACTTCATTAGCGGTGTCTTCTGTGCCCGAGGTCGCAGGCTCTTCGGCCCACACCCCGACTACAGATACCGAACCACTCTTGGCGGGGAAACTCAAGAGTTTAGACAGGCCTGCCACCTCTCAAGGTGTCTTCAGGCCGCCTTCTTCTTTTTCCATTAAGGCTTTCACTAAATCTAAAGCAGCCATGCATACTAAAAGCCAAGCTCCACAGGGCCCCTCTCAAGGCCCCATGCCTAAAAAGCAGATGCTCAAAATGGCTGAGGATTTGATTACTCTTATCAGGGGTTCTCAACCCCCCTCGGACAAAAGGCCCAGAGTGGAGGAAGAATACCCTTCCTTGGACCAGGCCTCCATTACTTCAGAACATTCTGAAGACCAGGAACATACATACTCCCCTTTTGAAGATTCTGATGCAGAGGAGTCCATTCCCTCTGTCTCCCCCCCCTGAGGACTACTCTTTTGGGGAAACCTTGCATACATTGAGGGAACACTTCCACTGGGAAGGCCAAGAGTACTCAGACTCCAAGAAAAGGCTCAGGGATTTCCTCTTGCTCCCTCAGCACAGGCCTCTGGCTATCCCTCCTGTCTTAGACATACTAGATGATGTGTATTCAGAGGCCAGCCTTAACCTAGATTCTTTACCTCCGGCTCCAGTCAAGCCTGACAGGTATTACCGGGTTCCTGATTCACACCAATTCCTATACAAAAGCCTTGCGGCTGACCCAGAAACTATTTCATAGGGTCCCAAGGGAATTAAGGCCTCCACTGCCAAAAATCCATTACCTTCAGAGAGAGATTCCAGAGCTTTAGAAAGGTGGGGGGAAAAAAGGTATACACCTCGGCCACCTTAACCATGAGGGCATTAAACTGTCAGTTCCATATGTTAAAGTATCAACAGTTTTTGTTATCTCAGTTGAAAAGCAAAATGTCACAACCTGAACAACCAGACTTGAAGGAGTTGCAGGATTTGTTGCATAGTGCAGAGCAAGTGGGTAAACATACCTTGCAATGTGGTTTTGATGCTTTAGAGGCCTCATGTTAGAGCTGTTGTTACAGGATCAGTCATACGTAGACATGCTTGGCTCAAAGAGCAAACCTTATCAGATCATGTCAAAGCTAAATTACTAGATGCACCTCTTCAAAAAGATGTATTGTTTGGTGTTAAAGCTGAGGAGGTATTAAAGAAAATGGAGGAAAAGGCAAAATCAATGCAGACAGTGAAAGATTTCCTACAGGTACAACCTCCACGTTTCAGTAGAAATTGGCCTTCAAAAAATTGGTCTTTTCCAGCCACGGACAGACCTCAAAGAGGTAGATACAGGCGCCCGAGGGGTAGAGGGCAATCTCAAGGATCATTTAGAGGCAGACAATGGCAAGCACCTACACCAAGAGGTGGTGAGGATAGTTCACAGCCATTCAGAAAGCAGAACCAATGACTTTCCCCTTTGCATGCCAAGCAAGGCTCAAATGGCAGCACTTTTAGGCGGAAAACTGGCACTATTTTCGAAAAATTGGCATATTGTCACAAAAGACAAATGGATCCTGGGCATTATAGACAGAGGCTACAGATTCCACTTTCACACCCTTCCAAGAATGAGAGGCATACCAAACCTGCCACACAATCAAAGGGCAGAGGCACAAAAACAAATTTCAGATCTCATGGACATGAAAGCTATCCAAGAGGTACCTGCACAAGAACGAGGTCAAGGTTTTTATTCCAGACTATTCCTGGTACCAAGGAAGGGCAAAGATTGGAGACCTATTTTGGACCTATCCATCCTAAACACATATTTACTCGTACCAAAATTCAAGATGCTCACATTACAGCAGCTTCTTCCCATGCTGGGCAAGGAGTCTTGGCTGGTAACATTGGACCTCAAGGAGGCATACCTGCATGTCCCAATCAGACAAGATTGCAGAAGATACCTCAGATTTCTTGCAGGTTCAACCCATTATCAATTCTCTGCATTGCCCTTTGGCTTATCTACTGCGCCCAGAGTGTTCACGAAATGCCTGGCATCAGTAATTGCCTTCTGCAGACTTCAAGGGATACAAATATATACCCATATTTGGACGACTGCCTGATCCAAGCGGACAGCAAACACGTACTTCTGAAACACCTGGCGTTTGTAATGATGTTGTTGAATTCTCTGGGATACACAGTCAACAAAAAGAAATCAAGACTAATACCCTCTCAAACAATAATTTTCCTGGGTGCCAGCTTGAATACAAACAACCAGATGGCCTACCTCACGCCAGAGAAACAAGGGCAACTAACTCAATACTTCAGAAAACTGGCAACCTTCACCAGGCTGACTGCAAGGAAAATCCTGCAGGCTCTGGGATTCATGGCATCTTGCATCCTGCTAATCCCATGTGCAAAGCTGCATATGAGGAAACTTCAATGGTACCTAAAAAACTTATGGTCTCAACACAGCCACAGTTTGGAAACAATTATACCACTGATTCCATGTCTTCAAAAGGAATTTCTGTGGTGGGCTCAAGCATGCCAAAGAAACATAGGTCTCCCATTCTGCAAGCCTGAAGCAAATCAAGTCATCACAACAGACGCCTCGGACTATGCCTGGGGGGCGCACATGACAGATCGGTGCATTCAGGGCAAATGGTCCAAAAAAGAAAAGCACCTACACATCAATCAAAAGGAAATGCTAGCAGTAATAAATGCTATTATGGCTTTCAAAGACCTACTGCATCCAGGCCAACTATTGATAAGGACAGACAACACCACAGTGATGTGGTACATAAACAAACAGGGAGGAACCCATTCATATCCCCTATGCAGGCTAGCCATGTCTCTTTGGAACATGACTCTGGAATTACAAATCCATCTTCAAGCACAGTTCCTGCCAGGCAAGGAAAACATGCTGGCAGACAACCTAAGCAGAAATATGACAGATCCACACGAATGGAAGTTGCATCCTCAAGTTTTTACAAAGATAATTCAAGCATGGGGAAGGCCAGACATAGATCTCTTTGCTACCCACAGAAATTACCAATTGACAAAATTCTGCTCAAGGACCTTTCATCCACAGGCCTGGAACGTGGACGCACTCTCTTTCAGTTGGACAACAATGACAGTTTATGCCTTTCCACCTCTTCCTCTGCTGCCCAAAGTTCTATTAAAAGCCAGAGCAGACAGACCAAAGATGATTCTCATTGCTCCAGACTGGCCAAGACAACACTGGTACCCACTCCTGAGGAGCCTGACGCATTCCCCACCATGGATCCTGCCTTTAATGCCTCTTCTACTGACTCAGCACAACTTCAAACCTCTTCACAGTCAGCTGAAAACACTCAATCTAGCCGCATGGAGGATTCCTTAAATTCACAACAGACCCTACTCTCCAAGGAGGTGCAGGATGTCATTTTGGAGGCCAGAAGGCCTTCTACTAGAAAAGCCTACTCTCCAAAATGGAAACGGTTTTGTGCCTGGAATCAGAAAAAGGGTCAGAATCCTGGAATACTGAATTTACCTCAAATATTACAGTACCTAGCTGAGATGCTAAGCAGTGGACTTTCATTCTCCTCCATCAAAATCCATGCCACAGCCATTTCTGCAGAATACAACACCGATTCCCCCTCTATTCTCTCACCCTCTCTTAAGACAGTTCCTCAGAGGGGCTAAGAATATAAAACCCCCAAGGAAGCAACCAGTACCTGCTTGGGACCTCCATTTCATTCTAGAAAAACTGACCCTGCCTCCTTTTGAGCCAGCTGCTTCAACAGAACTGCAATATTTGTCATGGAAAACAGCCTTCCTTCTGGCTATCACCTCAGCACGCAGGGTTTCGGAACTACAAGCCCTCATGGCTGTGCAGCCTTTCAACATTTTCCATCAGGACAGAGTTTCCTTATGAACCAATCCTTCCTTTATGCCAAAGGTAGTATCCAGGGTAGCCTTGAATCAGGCTATCCACTTACCTACCTTTTACCCTTATCCACAAAACAAAGGGGAGAGACTACTACATTCCTTGGACATTCACAAACAGCTCCGTTATTATTTGGACAGAACAAAGCCTTTCAGAAAATCAGAGCAACTCTTTGTGTCCTATGCTACAGGTGCTCAAGGGAAGCCTATTTCCAAACAGACAATCTCAAAATGGATAGCCCACTGCATACGCTTTTGTTACTCTTTTCATGGTAAAGCTGTACCTACAGGCATCAGATCTCACTCCACAAGGGCCACAGCTACCTCTGCAGCTTTCCTCAGGGGGGTCCCTACCAAAGATATTTTGGAAGCAGCCACTTGGAGTTCTGTACATACTTTCTCCAAGCACTATCACCTACCATTATACTCCAAATCTAGAGCGGGCTTTGCCACTGCAGTCTTGCAGGGCATCCTGGCTCCTCCTAGTTCCACTTAGTGCCTACCACCCCTTTTTAGCTTTGGGATTCTACCCATCTGTTATGACTGCAGCTGTATGCACAATGAACATAGTACAGTTTTGTACCTACCATAAATGTAGATGTTCGAGTGCTAATACAGCTGCAGTCCAGGTTTCCCTCCCTCCTTCCCCTCTTGGGACAGGCCTAATGGCTAACACCTCCTCATACAACCTGATTGGGGTATTCTTTTATGGTGTATTTGCTTGCAACTACTGTTTTTTGATTATATTGCATTGCATTATTACATAAATTTATGTTTTGCCTTCCTTCTGGGGGCACCTGACATCTGGGGCAAGAAAAACTGAAGAAAATGGCGTTGGCTGGTTCTTTTATACCCCTGTCACACTGACGTCAGGGAAGAAGCGACGACATCCGACGCCGGACCTAGACTTTGGAATTCGGCTGACCGAGGACCCGCCTGACAGCAGGAAAACCCATCTGTTATGACTGCAGCTGTATTAGCACTCGAACATCTACATTTATGGTAGGTACAAAACTGTATTTTCCATTTATGTCTATGTAATTTTCTCCTTCCTTTTTCTAAAAATCCCTTTTTCAATTCTTTTTATCTCTTTTATAATATTTAATACCTCAAATACAGTTGGTGTAGACTTTGGTTTTCCATTTTCTTGTAATTGCTTTTCGGGTTGCCAGCAGAATTACTTAATAAGGCCTTACTTATGTATATGCAATTCGGATCCTGTATCCCAGCTCTAAAGAATAATTTCCTTACTTACAGTAATTTGCTCACCCAGTATTTCTGATAGTGTATTCTGTAGGGAATTTCTGCCAACTCATTACACTCCCAAAACATATGTTCCCAGTTACCTCTTTCTTCTCCATCAAACCTCCAACATTTGCTGTCTACCTCAGGAAAAATTCTTTGAAATCTGCTTGGGGTATAAAAATACCAATGCAAACATTTACAAGCAAAGATCCTAAACCTCCTGGACTTAGTTGCATAATTGGGAACATACATATGTCTTCCAGTTGTTTTACAGTCTCTCTCTCTCTCTCTTCCCAATTTTTTCTAATCTCTTCTGATTGATTCTTTATGCAATATTTTTATATGCCCTACTATTTGTCCTTTTTTAACAGCTGTTTCTGTTCTAGATTCAACTAAGAACTATTCTAGAGCAGGTCTTTCCCATAAAATCTCCCTATCCCTTTCTTTTTGCCTGTACTCTAATATCAAGCCCTGGTAGGGAAGGTGGTCTCTAACCTACAATCCAAATTCCTTCTTGGCCTCATCCCACTTTGTTACCTTTCCTGCGTGAGTTACTTGCTCCCAATATCTTGGTTCTTTTGTCTGGTTTCTCCATTAAATTCCACCCCCTTGCCTATTTTCTGTACCTCTACTTGCATTCTTCCCTATTGGCAAAATCTCCTTACTCCATTCTCATATTGCCTTAGTTCTTAGAATACTTTCTGCTAATTTGAGTATATTATTTTGTATAGCTAAACCATATGCAAGACTAAAGAGACTAAAAGCATTTTCCCTGCTTGTATCTTGCTATCCATATCCATAAATAAGAGTTTCCAGTTTCTCAATTTTTGTATTATCTTTTTTTTTTGTCTCGTCCCACATATCCTTAGCTGCCATAACAGATGCCTTTTTAATCCATATTCTTAAATACTTAATCATCTTATGTCTCCAGAAGTATGAGAATTACTGGACGAATTTGTGTGCGGGTACATAATTTACATCTATAGCCTTGATTTTATATCCATTAATTTGATATCCTGAAAAGACTTGAAGCTGTTTCAAAGTGTTTCACAACACTGAGAATGTCCTTTTCTGGATTTATCAAGTGCAAAATAATAGCATCTGCAAATAACGCCAATGTTTCTTGATTACCATACCAATTATATCCTTGTATTTCTAAGTACATTATTTTCTTTGTCATTGGCTATAAATATAAAGCAAATAAAAAAGAGAAAAGAGGACATCCATACCTGCTTCTGTTGTTGAAACAGCTTATCTGAGAGGAACCCTCAAACAAAAATGTAAACATAAAACATCCCCATCCCCTGATTACTTGGAACAAACACACAAATCTTTGTACATCTTCAAAACATGAAATGTAACACTCCAGAAGAGAACAATTGACAGAAATTGATGTCTGCACCTACAGGCATTATCCAACCTGAAATTAAGGTTATCCATGCTAATGCACATGCTACAAACTATGCTCCCACTTACACAGATTGCTGTCTGTTCTTTTCTTATCTCCCTTCCCCATCCAGATGTGAAAAACAGCTTGTATTCTTTCAGAAACATTAACTTTCAGCCCTGAGAAAAAGTACACTGGCTATCTGTAAATAAAACTAAATTGTACACTGTTCTCTTCACTGCATTGAAGTATTAAGTCTGCTAGGGAGGTTGTTACCTCTTATTCACTTCCCAGCTGCTTGCCATTGTACCTTTAAATGTTACATTTCCCTCAGCAAAGAAAACTTTGAACATCTGCTTTTATGTTATCTTTACTTACATAACTGTACTTTCTATACAATCTTGGTTGTGTTTCTTCAGCACCTCTTCCATGTCATCCAGTCTATTGTCATTTGATTTTACATAATCAAGTAATGTTTCACTAAACTTCATAATCTATACATATGTCTGATTATTTTCCATTTCTCACTGTGTAGTTGTCTATCTTTTTTTCATTTATAGATGCCATTATCATCTACCAGGGACAGCTCAGATTAGCCACACGTGGTGGAAGGGGGTCATCTTTTTCCAAAGAATTATCTTTTCTGTAAGATATTGCTGTCCTCTCTTCTGATTTTTCTCCCTCTTGTTGACTTTCAGCCTCTGTGATGGTACTAACAGCTGAATCTTACCTTTTAGAACAAAAAGCCAGTAAATGCCTTAACTAAACCAGTGCCAAACTAGAAATCACAATTCTTCAAAGGTTTCGTTAACTGATAAGACTTTGTGATTCGAGCAATGCAAGTGCTAACCATGTTAACAGGTTGCAAAATGGATGCCCTCACAGAATGTGGTTTCCCTTATTTAAAATTGACTTTAGTCCAAAACGTCTTTATTCTTTTATTTTACAATTGCCTCAAAATCAGGGGTATTCCAGAGACGTTACTGGAGAGCTGTAGGCTCCTTTTTTCTTTTTTTTTAATACCTTTATTGAATTATCACTTATGACATAGGCACATTTACATTTATATAAAAGTAATCAGACTGTACTAAAAAGTTCACGTTTATAAACATCTGTGGGCTCCCATGGCATGATATCACACATACAGCCCAATGATGACATGAGGTCAGGGATGCAGATGTTTTTTCCACTCACCTTCATCTGTTTTTAAAACACACACACACACACACACACACACACACACACACACACTTTTGTCAATGCAGTTAAGAATGGAAACTCAAATAAAATTTATATATAATGACTACACAAAGCTGTGCAGCTATATTCATTAAATATAATTGTGTAATTGTCCATTCTGTCACTTTGCCTGCTGCAGGCAGTAACCACGACTGGTTACATACTGGCAAAAAAAAGACATGACCATTTATAGCAGAGAAATAGGTGTAAATGGGGAAATGAACAAATGAGTATAACATGAACATGAGTAATATGCCTCAAGAAATTATATTTGAAACTGTTGTTCTCAAAGGCGGAAACGAAGACAGTAAAGCTTCCACCCACAACTGGATGGCACAAAGGAATGCCAACCACAGAGCACATCCAAATGGATGAAGAGAGTCGGCACCAAATAGCAAAGTTTTGAAAGTCTGCTTTTTCACATAAAAGGCATTATTTTATATGAAAATAGATTTATGAGTGCCACTGTCAACCAGCGATCTTCTCAGAATGGTCAGAACTTAATGTAGGTTCAGTATTCAGTTTTGCCAGCCTGCACACAATCTTTTAGGTTGTTTTCCCAACTGTCTTAAGTGACAGTGTCTGAAATTTTTACTTGAGGATTTTATGGCAAAACATTATCAGGTTTGTTTTCCTGAATGGCATAAATGAAATTTATACTGCAGAGTTATTAAATACTTCTCATTCATATTTAGTATGTTGTAATATGATTGTATCACAGCAGAAGAAATTGAAGTGCATTGCATTTAATGGATTTGCGTGATCCAGTCAAACCACTTCAACAGTTGGATTAGCTTCCACAAGCATTAGTCAGCTCACATTGAGGTTTTTCAGGCTGTAATTCATCCCCAGCTCCCTTGATGCACTGTGATTCCCTGCTTCTCCAGCTCATTTGCAGTTAATATCTACTTGTCTGAGAAGCAACCTTGGGCTATTTTCACTGTTCTAAATGTTAAAAACAACAGTTTGTTGACTCTGTAGTTTCTTCTTTCAACTTCATTTGAGTTTGGTGTGATTCATGCAGATCTTTTCAGTGTTGTATATCAAATTTCAGCTGTGTTGTATTCCTTCAGTGGTTTGCAGGCAAAAGCTACTGTTTTTTTAAGAGGTGTGACAGAGTTTTCTACCTTAGCTGGTGCTTGTCATTGAGATGGTGTGTTGTATTGATATAGGTTTTGCATTAGCTGTAGAGACAGTGTGTAGGGAAAAAGGTAATGATGAACAAGACAAACCACAGGAGCATTGTGGTTTTAAAAACATCCCAGCTACCAGGGATAGGATCCCCCTCAGGATAAGTACCATTAGTGTCAAGACTTGTTTGGAAGCACATCATTTGAGTTCTGAAGCTGTTTGTGCTGATTTTGAAAATAGGATATTTGATGAGTGAAAAAACTATTTAATTCTGAGAGTTATTACCAATAGAATCCTCATCTGATGAGACTATGATGTGTAGAATAGAGAACTGCCATTTGGAAGATGAGTTATCTGTTAAGTGTTCTTCTGTGGCTTCCCCAGCTTTCTCAGGGGTTCCAAGGGCGGATATTGGCTTTCCTTGTAACATAATGAATTTCACCTGACAAGCCTTTTGTTTCAATCATTTCCCAGGTGCAGGTCTCTCTCATTGCCGATGTTCCAAAAAATGCTAGAATAATTTTTTTGTGTCTTTATTTGAGTTGTTTGGCTTATGTCTCCTTCCCAACATGTTTGTTATATCCATTAAGTAATCTCACTCTCTCCACACTGATGACTCCTGCGTCAGTGACCTCAACTCTGCCAGATCATTTGATCTGGGGAACTTTGACATCTGTGTGGATGGTCAGACAGCAGTGCAACATTCCATGTTGAATGTTTGGTCCTGAGACTTTGTACAAGTATTTGCCTTGTCCCTGGGCTCCCACAAGTCTTTGATTTTTAACTCAACCATCTTTATACAAGGCGGCAGGTTAACAGAAAGTCACCACAGCGATAGATATGGAATATTTGGAGATAGTTATTGTTCTTCCTCCTCAGACACTTCTCCCATGTGTGAGTCCCTCAAGAACAGTAAGGAGGAGTATTCTCCATTGTCCACTCATGAAGACCCTACTTTCAGAAATATCCTTGAATTAATGAGACAGAAGGGAGATTTGACTTGCTTGACAGTATATCCTTACTGGAGGAAATTCTGCAGGAGACATTCTACTCTGTCATACCAGTTCTGTAGGGTGATTTCCCAGTTGACAGAAGAGCAGAGAGTTTGGCAAGAGCTAGATATAGCAACACCTGTACCAAGGAGATGGGACAGAATCCTTCGGCCTTGCAAATGCTGGGAATCCTGGCATGAGACTCTACTGGCAGTCTCTGTAATGGTGACAGGAACCCTTTACAAAGCACCCATGCATGATAGTCTTTTGGTCCAACCCCTAATAAGAAATACAAGGCTTTGGACCAAATTGCCACGTGCATCCTTGTTTCCATTATCTTTTCTGTAGGAGCACTCAACTAAATGACTCACGTTATCAGATTTCAGTGAACACCAGTAAATGAGATTCATGGCACATTGAAGAAGTTGCCAAATGGTGTTTGAAGAAGAAAATTAGAGTCCCAAGTGCTGACCATGTCTTTAGTTTGAACTCTTCCATTTGATTAGCTCATAATGCCATTGATGGAGCAACCTGAGCAGCTAAGACAAGCATAACTATTCATCAGTATGCCTGGCTTAGACACTATAACTTTGCTGAAAACTGTAATGTGTCATTCACCAGCTCCATGTTTGAAGGAATCACATTATACTGTTTTAAGGTAAAAGCCATGCTAATGAAGCAGGAAGGAAAAAGACAGCTGTTGGCATCAAGTTTTCCATTCCTCATTGAATGTTTTTTTCTGACATCAGAAGAGTGCCTGGAACTTAAAGTTTAAAAACAATCAACAGAAAAATTAGGCAGCATTCTAATAAAGGCCAGCAATACATATGGTGGCTTCTAGAACTGTTGTTGCCCCTATAGCACACCTGTTCAGCAAAATCAAGAATTCTGCAACCTACCTTCTGGGACTCAGCAGCATTTCTCCTTAGGAGTTGTCTAACTGTCCTGCTGTGGAGGCAGTCAGTAGTCATGAGTGCCTTCACTTTCTGACTTGGCAGGCTTTTAAACAGCAACGTGGCTAAGGGAAGTCATATCCAGTGGGTGCACTATTGCCTTTCTCTCATGACCACAGCCATAATTCTTTCCTCTTCTAAATATCCTAGCATATCCAAGTGGTGTAGCCAAAAAAGAGGTCAGAAACATTTTAGTAAAAAGAACAATCCAAGAAGTAGCACCATAACAGAAGGGGTCTGAATACTATTCAAAGTTTAGTTTTGTGCAAAAAAAATAAAAGAACCTCAAACCCATCTTGGACCTCATCAGTCTCAACAATTTTTTTTTCCAAAGGCAAAGGTCCAGATGGTCATGGTGCAGTTTGTCTTCCCATGTGTTGTTAAAGGATACTTTGTTCACTCCATAGACTTCCAGGATGCCTACATGAACATACGAGAATAGCCAAAGGAGCACAGGAGACTCCTGACAGTCATTTTAGTTGAGGGTTCCCTAGTTTTGTGTCACCACAGCTACCAGGATGTTCATCAAATGTATGGGTGTATTGGTAGCAGATCAAAGTCATTCCTTATTTGGATGATTGGCTCCTTCCTGACACATTTGGAAGTAATTGACTCAGAAGTGAGAGTAAGTTCTCCATCTGGGACAGTGTTTGAGGATATCAGTGAACACTGCAAAGTTCCTGATGAAGCTGTTACAAGCACTAACTTAGCAGGGGGTCACTTGGACATAACTTTGCACAGCCAGTCTCCCACAGGATGACACTGGTGCTTTTGATGTTCACTGCTGTAAACCCAGGAAGCACTGTCATATGTCTTGCAGTGGGAGCGAGTGTGATGTCACTCTTTCCCGCAATCGCAGACCTAGGAAATAAGTGCTAATGTGGGTTTTGCAAGGGGGCAAGCCGCTTAGCACTCATTTCCTTAGTCTAGTGAACTGTTTTTTGATGGTTTCAGGTGGTCAAGTTTACAGGTTCAGTAAACCATAACTGGAAAAAACAAACACCTTCCTCTTAGGAATTTCTTTTCTATGTACCTTGTCTTCATTATTTTCATCAAAATGATTTGTTTGCTTTAGCCATTACTTTCCCAGATTCTTTATTTAAATTATTTATTTTTTTCTGTTATTGATATTATATTTTATATTTAGTTTTGTACCCATATCATAGTTACTTATGGTATGCAAATGTGTACAGTTATGCATACTACCTTTCATTTACCTTCTAAAGTTTTATGACTTTGTGTAATTATAGGAATAAAGGAAAGAATGTTTTCTTCCACATCTTTGCTTCCATATTAGAGAATTCTGGTTAGGAGAACTGAAAAGAGCATACACCAACCACAATGTTATTGGAAGCCATGCACATAACCTGTCTGTGTACTTCAGCACGAGCTTGCTTTGGTTTAGGCAAGGAAGGAAAGAAGCTATTGTTTTTACAATTTAAGGCTAAAGAAGAGAGATTTTAGTTGCAGAAATGTTTGGGGAGGAAAAAACAGATTTAGAGACATAGAGTAAAAAAGTTGTTTATAGTGCTAGAAATGATTATTAGGATGAAAATGACAGCCTTGTCAAAGATACTGCGTTTACCCAGACATATACTTAATGAATCAGGAGAGTGAGTGGGTTGGGAAATTTAAGCACTTGATTATGATTTTGAAAGGGAAAGTGGAAAATAAAGGGTTACTCAAGGGAGATTATTTATGAAGTCCGCACCTATGGGCTGCAGTTTGCTCGGCATTAAATGCTACCTGGAGCAACATATCTAGTGATGATGGTCACTATTCAGAGGTGCCAAAGGTATCTGGGTGAAATGGAGAGGGTGGTTATTTGGAGGCAGAACCTTGCCAGGTGGTATAAAATAAAGGAAGAGTGTGGACTTGTACCTGAAATCAGTGAGTTACACCTGCTGAAGGGAGAGGACAAATGCAACAGTGCAGGACATATTCCTAGGCTATTGGCAGCAGATGTAGAGAAACCAGAAATGTTACAGTTAGTAAGGGGTGACAGGAAATTGTGACTAGGGTGACAAAGATTTCAAATGAGTAGGGGATCTGTGGAATGAGATAAGGATGATTTGATTAATGGGAAATTAAATGCAGAAGTTGACTGATACAAATGATTGGTACAGGATTCTGCAAGTAGAAAAGTAGTATAGCTTGCGACAAGAACAGCAAAGTAGAGAAGTCTAGGTTGGGGGTAGATAAGGTACTAGCTGAATGGTAGTCAAGGAGTGAAGAGGGTGGGACCTTGTAGAGATTTGATGATATAATCAAGCTTTGTACAGAAGCGATAACAAAAGTTAAGGTATCCTATGATATCAGATCTTGAAATACTGCATACATAAAATCACTTTTGGATGCTATTGATGCATTAGCGTTTTGGAGTAGAGCCTACTTTATTATATGTGCTGGGATTTTTTTGAGAGTTTACATGATTAAGAGAAAAGGGAAAACGTGAGCTTCATGTTTTTACAGAGCTTCACTTTCCTTTGAGAATGTGCAACTTTGGAAGCAGTATATATACAGACGGGAGTATGCAGGCTCGCACTGAGGGCTTGCATTGACAGTACCTTCCCTAAAAAAAAAACAATTGCTTTCTACTGTTTTTCACTGTTTTGTACAGTGATTGTGTTACCATCATGTTTTTGTTACTTCCCTATCCCAGTTTTCTGTACAGTTATGTGTTATAGAATCAGTGTATCTTTTAGATGTGTTGATGGTACTATTGTTTAGTAACCATAACTAGTAATAGACATAGCCTCTCACAACCTATACCTGTTAATATGGATAAAGGGGTATAACACAATCCTGTTAAGTTAGATACCTCAGAACTGCAAACAGAATATTTCTGCTTAGTTCATCTATCCTTGAACTTTCAAATATTAGGACTATGATTGTAGGTGATATCACAGGAAAGGTATCAGACTAATGGAAGAAACAAAGTTAAAACTGATAGTTGGATATTTGACTTGTATAATGATTAGTTCTTTTAATTATTTCATTTTGTCCTGTGCCTACAGACCATCAAGTCTCTTAAGTGGCTGTCATCCAGGCACCCATGATGACACCTTGTGCTCTCTCTCCAGCTTTTCATTTATGAACCTAACTCCAACTAGTGGAGACATGAGCACTTGCATCACAGAGAGGGCTGCCTAAACCACCCTCCTCAGTCTGCTTACGTGTGCTCCCCCACATTAAAAGTGGGAGCTACCATAAGCAGCATTGGCACCCACACCTACATTCTCCTGACCTTGCCCCCCCCATTGCCTGATGAGCTTGGACTCTTCAGTGGAGCCCTGTGACTTGTACCATGGTGCAAGCTGGGTGTGAACCACAACCCCCCCCCCCCAAAGGACAGACATGCCAATCTTCCCTGTTTCTACCAGCAAGCACCCAATCTGATAGTCAAACTGTGTATGTATGGGCTGTAGTTAGGGCTTTATCCCTTCATGCCAGCAGTGCAGACTTGCAATGATTAGATGTGAGAGTGTTCAATCTCGCCGTTTGTTCTTACACATGGGTGTCAGAGCCGATCCTCGGCTCCAAGTCGGCCGCTTAGCAAAGCTATGCATCTAGGAGAAGCTTGAGACCAACCTACCTCCCACAATTCCCTCTGCCTGTACCTCAGATCTAGTATGCTGCTGCAATCGATCGCATCGAATTTTGAGAGCTCTGACCAACTTTGGGAAAATAAGATACTTCTATTTATTTTTCTTGTGAAATTTTCTATTTTCTTTGAGGAATTTTATCCTTAGTGCGTGGGTGTGTGTCTAGTTCAACTTCGCATTTGTATATAATTTTTATACTTATATACTTTGTTTCCTTACAGGCCTACCCCTCCTAGTTTAGGGTTTATTTTGATTGATAGTATTCTGTGTTGTGTGCTTGAGTCTATCCTTTTAGACTGTTATTGCTATAATTGTTTGCTTTTTCTTCAGAATATGTCTGAAAAAGCTAAGTCGGGATTTAAGAGGTGTCAGTGTGGGCAAAAGATGTCTGTCACTGACCACCACAGCTCCTGTGTCTACTGTCTTGGCCCTCTCCATCTACAAGAAGACTGCTCTATTTGTCATTCTTTTAGTGGAAGGGTCATGACAGATAGACGCAGGAAGCTTATGGATAGGGGTCTTTTGAAGCCTTCCTTCCAAGAAGAGCTTGACAAGTCGGACCAGGCTTCTAAGTCCTCGAAGGGATCGAAGACATCGGAGCCCATGTCATCGGCTCTGACTTCTTCGTTTAAAGTTCGCTCACCGGTTCCACAGGCTTCTTGGCCGAGTGTCGAGCTTCTTACTGTCACCGAGCCTCGAGTCTTGGAACCGGTGTCGGAGCTTCCACCTCCTACCTTATTGAGGTCGGTACCGTCCTCGGTTTCTTCGACCCTTTCTTCCAGGCCTCTCTCCGACACCGACGTAGATCGTGTGGTGCAGAAGTTAATGGAGAACACGGCCTTGTCCAAGCTCATTGCAGTCTCCTCCCAGTTAGTGTCGAGACTCAAAGGCCTTCCTTTATCTCTATCTGATCCTCCTCCGAGGCCTACACAGCTGTCGGAGCCGAGAGATGCTGATCTGATGATTGTGGAGCCCTTGGTGCCGGATCCGTCCCTTTCTCAGTCGGCACCGTTGACCTCAACTCCGTCGGAACCGTTGGCGGACTCGCTGAACCAACGATCCCTCCTTGGTTCCGGGACCGAGAGTCGAACCGATCTTTCGGTACCGACTCTCCCTCTCGGTGCCTCGGCACGGATCACTTCGGCTCCGTCCTTGGGGTCGATACCCTTGGCCTCCGTGTCGGAGACACTTCCGCATTCCTCGGAACCGGGGGACTCTTCGGCTCGGGGTCCGGGGGCCTTTGACCTCATGAGGAAGGTGTTGTCTTCTCAGACAACCACGTCAACAGAAACAGCTTCTCTCTCCCATAAAGGTCCGTTGTCGTCTTCTGCACCCACGGCTACCCACAAGCGTAGAGCACCAGTGTCTCAGCCACTCCCAGAGGGAGCCCCTTCTTCCTCGGAGGCCTCATTGGAAGCCCACCCCGATGATGTTCCAAGGAAAAAGTTATGCAAGAGGAGGCACTTAGATTCTCCACAAGAATCTTTAACATCGGATACTGACTTAGATGAGTCAGAAGGGTCCCCGAAATCACCCTCAGAGGATGTCTCCTTTGCTGACATCCTGGAGATCCTGAAGCAGAGAGGTGATTGGCAGGCCCTACCCCCTTCTGAGGATGAGTCGGTTCTGCTGAAGGCATTTGGTGCTCGCCCTTCCTCCTCCTGGGTCACTCCGCCCTTCGATGAGTTAATGGAGTTAATTGCTCGAAGGGCGTGGGAGACTCCTGACACAGTGGAGCCAGTTCCCAGGAAACCTAACAAGTACATCACTGCCCCTCAGGACAAGTCTTACCTTACTAAGGGAGTTCCAGTGGACGCTGTGGTGGTGGCCGCAGCCACTAAAAAGGAGATGTCCGAATCTTCCTCGTCTTTCCATCCCCCTAACAGAGACTCTAGGACCATGGACAGATATGGGAAGCACATTTTCAGTTCAGCGACTTTCTCTATGCGATCGCTGAACTACTTGACACATTTTACACGATTACAGAGGGATCTAGTCAAAGAGTTGGGAGATACCCTCCAGGGTAATACAGATGCTGCTGTCTCGGACAAAGTGACAGCACAACTCACACCCTTACATCCATAGTGAACTCGTCCATGAGGCTCATCTCGTATGCGGCCGAGGGGTCGAGTAGGGCTGCAGCTTCAGCGATTGCTCTTCGTAGACAATCCTGGATGCGGCTGTGTTCCTTTGCGGAAGCCTTCAAGTTTTCCTTTACTAACGCCCCCTTTGATGGTGCCACTCTTTTTGGCCCCAAAGTAAAGGAGACCCTAACCCGGTGTGAGCAGGAGGGAAAGACTCTGTCTGCTGTCGGAGTCCGTTTTTCCACCCCATCCAGACCGTACCCCAAAGGGCAACGAGGTGGAAAGATGTGGTTTCGTAAACCCCAGGGTTCTTTCCCAGGCACACAGGGTGATGCCCCCTCCAGAGGCAGAGTGGGGGGGCAGAGGTGGAAGATGCCGCCGTGGCAGCAGAGGGGGTCCGCAGAACCAAGGTGACAGGGATACCATCCCTGGGAAGCCTTTCCAGCAATCCTGAAAGGAGGCCCGACTGTCCTGCTCTGGAGGCAGTCGGGGGGTGCTTAGCTTTATACCCTCAGGCCTGGCAAAGCCTTACTTCAGACAATTGGGTAAAAAGCATTATTACCAGAGGTTACAAAATTCCCTTTGTATTTCCCCCATTACCACAAAAAAGATTCGCAGATGTACCACCCCGTCTGCGAGAACCTGCAGCTATAGAAATCTCAAAGCTGCTAGAAAAAAAGAGTCATCCAACCAGTCCCAGAGGACCAAAGAGGATCCGGAACTTACTCAAGGTTCTTTTTAGTTCCAAAAAAGACAGGGGACTGGAGGCCAATTCTGGACCTAAGCAATCTCAATACGTTTGTGAAGAAAGAAAGGTTCCGGATGGTCACGCTTCAATCGATCCTTCCGTTTTTACAGAAGGAAGACTGGATGTGCTCAATAGATCTCAGGGACGCCTACTACCACATCAAAATGGCCAGAGCGTCCAGAGATCACCTGCGCTTCCGGCTGGGAGCCAGCCACTTTCAGTTTCGGGCCCTGCCCTTTGATCTAACCTCAGCCCCCAGGGTTTTCACCAAATGCATGGCAGTGGTAGCGTCTCACTTGAGACGCCTAGGATTCCGGGTGTTTCCGTATCTGGACGACTGGCTCCTTACTGCCACCACCGAGCGTCAACTGATACAGGCGAGGGACTATACAATAAGCCTTTGTGCTCAGCTAGGGATTTTGATAAATTTCGAAAAATCTGCGTTACAGCCCTCGCAACATATTTTATTTGTAGGCGCAGATCTAGATACCCGTTCTATGCTACTAAAACTGCACCTCTCAAGAATAGCTTGCCTGCAAGATCACGTATCTCATCTGCTATTGTCCAAAAAGTCCCCAGCCAATCTAGTCCTGAAAGTCTTAGGGCTCATGTCAGCGTCCCTCATTGCAGTTCCCATGGGGAGGCTACACATGAGAGTTCTCCAGTGGCTGCTGTTCGCACAGTGGTCATTCCAGCAGTTACCCCTGACACACGAGATTTACATAACGAATACCTGCAAAGCACACCTGTCTTGGTGGTTACAGAATCACAACTTCTTCAGCAGACGGCCGTTTGTGTTACCCAAACCAACAGCCACAGTGACCACGGATGCTTCCCTGATAGGGTGGGGGGGGGCATCTTTCAGGGACAGACAGTCCAAGGCGAATGGTCCACCTTAGAGTACAACCTGCACATAAATATTCTAGAGATGAGGGCAGTGTTCCTAGCATTGCAACACTTCTCCCCCCTTCTACCTCTAGGGACCATTGCAGTACAGACGGACAACATGTCCGTAGTCTGGTGCATAAACAAACAGGGAGGAACCAAGTCTTACCAGTTGTGCAGAGAGGCCATGAGAATTTGGCAATGGGCAGAATCCACGGGTCGCTTTCTAATAGCAACGCACATCCCGGGGCTATCCAACGTCATAGCGGACAGATTGAGCAGAGCCTTCCTGTTACGTCACGAGTGGTCCCTCAATCAGAAAGTGGCGGAAAGGATTTTCCGCAAATGGGGCCAGCCTTGCTGTGATCTGTTTGCGTCTCCAATGAACACCAAGTGCAGAAGCTACTTTGCCCTTTTACCCCCTCCAGGGGATGTCCCCAGGGACGTTCTGATTCACGATTGGCCCCCGGGTCTCCTATACGCTTTCCCTCCTATACCACTGATCCCGAAATTTCTTCAGAAAGCCAAGGACCAGGAGAGGACTATAATTCTCATTGCCCCATTCTGGCCTCGACAGATTTGGTTCCCCTTTCTTCAAGCCCACCAATTGCGAGAGCCTTGGATACTGGACCCAGTGCCAGACTTGCTGACTCATTCGTCAGGAGCTCCTCACCCGTCGCTCCTATCCGTCAAGTTAGCAGCTTGGCTGCTCCGCTTCCCTACCTAGCCAGGTCTGATCTTCTCTCTCCGGTGGTTCAGGACATTCTTAGCCTCTCATAAGGCTTCCACTACCAAAATATACACCAGTAAGTGGAAACGTTTCGTCTACTGGGCCACTACACAGCACTTGGATCCCTTAGTAGCCCCTCCGAACAAGATTTTGGAGTTCCTGTCCATGCTATTTCATCAAGGAGCATCTACTGCCACCTTAAAAGTTCAGTTGGCCGCTATTTCCCACTTTCATGTAGGAGAAAACGGAGCTCCCATTATGGCTCATAGGCTTTGTAAAGCCTTCATGAAAGGGTCTTTTCATCTCAGACCGACAGGTAGGTTACCTACAGCTCCTTGGAATCTAAATTTGCTCTTATCCCAACTAATTCTACCGCCTTTTGAACCAGCTTCTTCCTGTTCCTTAAAGTTCTTGTCATGGAAAACTCTTTCCCTAGTAGCTATCACTTCAGCCAGACGAGTATCAGAACTTCAGGCACTTTCCATCAAGCAGCCATATTTAATTTTTCACCCTGACAGGGTTTCATTACGCACCAACCCTTCCTTCCTCCCTAAGGTTTGTTCAGTTAACAATATTAATCAGTCCATTGAGCTTCCTACATTTTTCAAAAATCACTCCAACAAGCTGGAATATATGCTGCACAAATTGGATGTTTATAGACAACTTAGATTTTACCTGGATAGAACCAAGGACCATAGGAAAGTGGACCAACTCTTTATAGCCTTTGCGGACAACAAAAAGGGCATGGCAGTGACGAAGCGCACACTTTCTAAATGGCTAACTGATTGTATAACCTTCGTTTATTCTGCTTCAAATCAGATTTTGCCCTCCAAACCAAAAGGACATTCTACTAGGTCAGTTTCCACATCTCTAGCTCATACAGCTCGTCTACCATTGGATACGATTTGTGCAGCCGCCACTTGGTCTAAACCGCATACCTTCATCACTCATTATAAAGTTGACAGGACTTCCAGGGATAGAGCATATTTTGGTTCCACTGTGCTCAGGAACATTCTTCCGTGAGTCATTCAGGGTAACGGAGCTAGGGACGCTACCCATGTGTAAGAACAAACGGCGAGATTGAACACTCTCACATAAAGAAGTTATGTCCTTACCATAACGTTCCATGTGGAGTGTTCATTTCGCCTTTGTTCTTACATCCCCACCCTCCCACCCTTGGATCTGGAAGAACGTACGGATTTAGAAGTCTGGTCTGTTTGTCTCCCATTAGTGGTCTCTCTGTTGTTCCTACTAGCTTGAGCTAGTGTTCTGGTCCTTTGTATACTTATGTATTCTCTTATACTCATAACCTGTGTTATTGCTGGATCTGGTTTTGTTTGCAAACTAGATCTGAGGTACAGGCAGAGGGAATTGTGGGAGGTAGGTTGGTCTCAAGCTTCTCCTAGATGCATAGCTTTGCTAAGCGGCCAACTCGGAGCCGAGGATCGGCTCCGACACCCATGTGTAAGAACAAAGGCGAGATGAACACTCCACATGGAACGTTATGGTAAGGACATAACTTCTTTTTTTGATTGTTAGCCATTATATATAATGGGGGCTGTATATAAACTATAAACTTGTTTGCACAATCTAGATATGCTTGTCCCAGGTTGACTTGGTAGCCCATCCACAAGTTGGATCACTGTTACAGTTTAAGAATAAATTCCTCAGTTTATATGTTTCCTGTGCAATACCCTCTATATCTGTAGCTAAAACTATTACTATAATTTTTCTCCTCATCTGCATAACCCATTTTACTGCAAGGTGTTCTGAAAGACATTGTTTTACCAGTTTATTTTTTTAAGTAAATTATGCGTAATAATAAAATGTTCCATTGTAATGGCTTCCAGAGTATTTGCACCATTATATTTATGGGGCATCCTCATGCATTATTAGTAACTGTTCATTGTGAACTGCTTACCATTTGCAGGTGTTGAACTTGTTCCTGGCCTTGCTACTGAGCTCATTCAGTGCTGACAACTTAGCAGCAACAGATGATGATGGTGAAATGAACAACCTTCAGATCTCTGTCATTCGGATAAAGAAAGGAATTGCGTGGATAAAACTTCATATGCGCAGTTTTATACAAACTCATTTCAAGAAGCCACCTACAGATGAAGTGAAACCACTTGAAGATATGTATGACAAAAAGGTGAACTGTATTGCCAACCATACTGGTGCTGATATTAACAGGGATATGGACTATGCAAAAAATGGCAATGGGACAACCAGTGGCATAGGGAGCAGTGTGGAAAAATACATCCTAGATGATGATCATATGTCTTTTATAAATAATCCCAACTTGACTGTCAGGGTACCAATTGCTGTTGGAGAATCAGACTTTGAAAACCTGAATACAGAAGATTTCAGCAGTGAATCTGATATGGAAGGCAGCAAAGTGGTAAGAATATTATTTTATACTTTCTTGAGTACTGCAGTTATCAGTTGTTTTCTTTTGGCAAAACTCAGAATGTGTGCATTAAAGAAAATAAAGTGAAATAACTGACCAAAACCTCATCATCACCAAGGAATTCTATTTAGAGGATTTGTTTTCCATAGTGTTGACAAACAGAAGCAGAATAGTTGTGTCAAGGGATATGCCTTTTTTTTCCCTTATTTCAGAGCATGCCTTCTGTTGACTTTTCTATGGGATTTGCCTTTCAGAAAAGTCTGGTACCTTTATCAGTTGTTACATCTCCCTAATGACTTGGGTCCTGATTTAAAAACAGGCCAGGGACCACCGTGGTCTGCCCTATCAATAAATAAACAAATTATTATTAATTTAAAAAATGAATATGTAGTTTAAGACAATTGAGATATGTGGCACTAGAGCTTTGCAAACATTCCTTCTGTAGTTTAGTTTGAATACCCTCACTCAACAAAATGAACATTAAAAAATACATTCTCTTTGATTTATTTATTTATTTTATATGGCCTATTATCCTGATCCACACATGATGAGTTATTTGATGGAGATGGTTCTGATCAAAAATGAGAAAAAATGTTTACACAGGTCAGAAATTGTCATTGCGATCTTCTGAGAGCCTGAGTGATTCATCACCTGCCAAAATATTTTGCTTACAATTCAAACAAGTAGTGAACACCACCAAACAAGGCTGTGTTACAGGAGAGGACTTCAATTAATCTTGTCCTATAATGTCAGATCTTGAAGTATTGCATACATAAAAATCACTTTTGGATGCTACTGATTGCATTAGCATGTTGGAGTAGAGTTTACTTTGTTACATTTGCTGAGTTTGCAGGGCTTAGAGAAGAGGGAAAAGGTGAGCTTCATGCATATTTGTGATTGTGCGTGTGTGTGTGTGTGTATACATACATATATATATATATATATATATAATTTTTTTTACAAAGCTTCCCTTTACTTTGAGATTGTGCAACTTAGAAACAGTATATAGAGACTAGGGGTATGGATGCCCACACTGAGGGTATGCATTGAGGTACCCTCGCTATAAAGATCGTTGCTTTCTACTGCTTGTCACTGTTTTGTATAGCAATTGTGTTATCATTCTGATTTTGTTCCATTTAGATACTACATAGTTGATGCCTCTTATTGATCCCTTGTTTATCGGGCTATTTGTTTTGAGCTACTTTGCATTGTAGCATAGAAGCAGAGGGATTTTTGGCTCTGAGTATTTGGGTGCTTCCAGGATACATGCTGAGATCTTTGTTATATAATTTACCATTAAAAGCTTTTCAAGATAATGGAGTTCTATTGCAATAGAAGTAACATGATGTCTGCAGATTAAGAGCAGTGGTCAGAAGCAGTGATGTAATTACACTACAGTCACTAATGAATTATCTTTATATATGATCCCATAAAATCAGTTAATGCTTAGTGTTATGAAATTTAAAGTGCTGCATTCAATCATTGACAACTCAGTTGCTCTGTAATGGTGATGTCATAAACAGTGTGGAAAAGAAAGAGCTTGTAAAGCCTGCTAATTGTGAAGTTAATATGATTATACGTATTGTGGATAAGAACAAAAAATTCAACGGTGTATAACACCAATTGCATAAGAAAGTCAAGAGATAGTTTATTAGCTCCCTTTTATATTAGAGCATTATATTACATTTGTTTTATACATTCCTTTTTAAACTTTACATACGTGACTGTGCTCACTTTACTCTCCCTAGCATTTTTTAAGTTTTAGAAGAAGGTATGCAGAAATATGTAATATGCACTGCAGAAGCAATAGGGGATTGAAATATCTGAATATATATTTTTTAAGGTAGAGAGCTATGTAAGGTGACTTTTCCACTGTGTTTTGAAACTGCTGAGGACCATAACTTAAGAAGAAACCTCTACTCTGAATTGTATTTGTATGAAAATGCTTTTTCTGTTTTGAAATGGAGATGGGAAGAAACAACTGTACAAAAGATCAGCTGCCAAACATTAGTATATGCATGTAACACAAAAGCAGGAAATATATATTAAAAAAAACTGTCATGTATAATAAGTGGGAATAACAGTTTTTATCATGATGGCTGTGCTGTGCTGTGCTGTCCATATTATCCTGAAACGTAAATGGCCTTACAGGTATAGATAAAAAGGAGTGTAATGAATTCTATTCAAAAATGCAGAGTGCAAATAGCAATGCTGCTTGAGACACATTTGGAAAGAAATGAGCTTGTGAATTCCTTCGGAATGGATATTGAGCAAAATTATCAGGAACTGAGGAAAAGGGGAGTAATTATACTAATTACTAGAGGGGCTCCAATAGTGATGGCTAAGGGGAGAAAAAAGACAGAAATGGTAGATTTGTGGTAGTAAGGGACTTGGCAAGGGAGGAAGATTACAGTGTCATGTGTTTATATTCCATCAAACGCTACTGTTATGGGGCTTAAGAAAATTTGGGGAGAATTAATCAGCTTTAGGCAAGGAATATTATTTATAGATGGGGACTGGTATTTGATTTGCAATAGTGAGGATGCATCAGGGGGACTTAGAAGGAACAATATAACAAAAAAGAGTAGATTTCTGAAGAAATGTATGAAAATATTTGATATGGAAGGTGTAAATTTAGCAGGAGGAACTTGGTCAGAACTTGCATATAATTCCCCAAGGTATAATAACTAGGCTAAACTAGATATGAATTATATTTCACAAGAACCATATACATTTAATTCACATCCAATAACTATTTCTGATAATGAACCAATAAAAACTGTGATAACAATGTAGGGTAATGAAGTAAAAATAAGACAGTGGCACTTTCCGACCTACCTGTTAAAAAAAGTAAATTTAAGAAATGGGTTGTGGAAATTATTTGAGTGTTATTAAGGAAAATAGAAATATATTCAGAAATGATATCTAGTGACTGGGATAAAATGAAAATGAGGTATGGTTAAGAAGCAATAGAAATTACTTAGAGAGGTTGAGAAAGGTTAAAGTATTGCAGAATAAGGGGAATCTCACAGAAAAAGAGGAAGTGCAAATGCAGAGTGCTAAAGAAAAAATAGAGGAGTATCTGGATAACTATGTAGGGGTTTAGAAAGATTGTAGTTAAGCAACTATTTTTTGGTAACTCCAGAGCACACAAACTTTTTTTGCACAAGAACTTAGGCAACACAACGTTGAGAAGGGTTGTTGCCAGACTTAGGGAACCTGTAACAAGAAAAATAACCAGAGATCCTGTAAAGGTTTTAGAAATATTTGGGAAATTTGATGAAAATTTGTATAAAGCAGAGAAATATATAAATCAAGAAAGGATACAACTGGAAATATTTATGGAAGATTTAGTTATGCCAGGGTTAGAGGTGGATGAGGCACAACAACTAACAGTTAAGACAGGAGGTGATGAGGTAAAAATAGTGATATGCAAGTAAGACTTCTTGTGAAGTCTTCCAAAGCAAACTACGAATCCAAATTAGCTTCCTCAACAAAGGACAACTGTAAGGCATTCTTTTATTACATATGTAACCTAACAGGAAAGGCTCAGACAAGTGGAGTACCTAAAGGGTTCAGTCCTCGGACCGCTCTTGTTTGGCATCTACTTCTCTGAAGTACAGGCCAACATTAAGGGACTCTGGTTAACAAAGTTTGCAGATGACTGCAAACTGTGAGCCATTATTGAATCCCCAAATGATGTGGATATTCTACAAAAGGGCCTTACAGAAACAGATGCTTGGTGCCAGAGCCATGGGCTCAAGCTCAATGCCAAGAAATGTACAGTTATCCCCTTTGGGAAAAAACATGTACCTGTGAATTACTACATAGGTGGCAGTACACTAAACATCGAAAGTGTGATAAGAGACTTAGGGACACAGGTGAACAGTGGTCTCACCTTCGATAACCACATCACCACAACAGTCAGGAAATCCTTCTATGTGGCACACCTCATCACTAAGGGCTTTTCATCCAGAAAAAAGGAGGTCATTGTCCCACTGTACTCATCCCTCATTAGACCAATTATAGAATACAACGCCCCATTTGGTATGTACCTCTCAAGACATCTGCAACAACTGGAAAGGCCGCAGAAATACCTCACTAAAAGAATCACAGGTGTAAAACAGATGCTCTATGCTGACCGTCTAAAAAAACTCCACCTATACTCTGTCGCATATCGTCTACTCAGAGGCGATCTCTACTTAACATACAAGGCCATGTCAAACCCAGAGCTGTTGGACATGCTACACTTAAAAAAATCCCAATCCCTCAGAGACACGCTCCAGGGATCTAAATCTTGTCATCACAATGTACAAAACATACTGGAGGGATAGGTTCTTGACACAGAGACTCCCCAGACTCTGGAATAGACTGCCTATACATGTCAAGCAGAGCGCCTCTTTGATCCTCTTCAAAAGGAACCTTGATGATTGGATGGGAGATAGGAAATTCACCCCAGAGATCACCCCATTTGCCCTGCTAGACAGGGGTCCAGGAAAGTAAATACTGTGGGAAGAAATATCCAGGGAATTGTTAATGGCTAGGCTTGTATAGACCCTAGGGCCGATAGCCTAGTATCAACCTATGAATCGGATATGTGCCAAACAGGTAGTTAATGATACCACATGTACTGATCCTGTGGACATAGCTAACCTGTTGGCCAACAGCTTCTGTGAAAACTTCACTCCCCTGTCCTCACCACATGGCCTCCCTACCACCTGTCCCCTACCTTATATCTATAAAGAACAGGTCGTAAATGCCCTCTCTAAGGCCAGGAACACAGCATCTATGGGACCTGATAATATCCCAGGCTGCGTCCTACATGAGCTCTAATAAGAATTAGCAAAACCATTGGGTACTCTCTTCAGTCATAGTCTAAGCACTGGCTCCATCCCAGTTGAATGGAAAACGGCCACCGTTATCCCCTCACACAAAGGTGGTGCTTACACTGACCCTGGGAACTTTGGACCTATTAGCCTGACTAGCCTTATCTGCAAGGCCATGGAGCAAATCTTCATGGACCTTATCAACAAAGATATAGGTCATCTCCAAAGACTGTTAAACCTGGTGGACTTCTTCAAGACAGTCAGCCAGACCCTGGACGAGGGGAAATCTGTGCATACAGCCTACCTAGACTTAGCCAAGACGTTTGACACTATCCCACACTCAGGCATCATTGACATACTTACCCAGCTAGGTATCAACCCTTATATTGTTAGATGGGTCAATTACTGGCTCACTGATAGAACCCATGTAGTCAAAATAGGGGAATCCATTTCCAATAGCAGACCTGTAACCAGTGGTGTTCCAAACTAAAGGTCTGTGGCTGAGAAAGTTTGCTGATGACTGCACACTGGGAGCGATCATGGAATCTCCAAATGATGTCAACATCCTACAAGAGGGTCTTAAACAAAAAAATAATTGGTGCCAAAGTCATGGCTTTAAACTCAGTGCAAAAAAATATGTTATCATTCCTTTTGGTAAGAAGGCTAACGATAAGGCATATGAAGAGTTGTATGAAAGGTTGGACACTAAGGAGGGAGAAAAGGACCTGTACCAATTGGCTAGACTGAGGGACCGAGCTAGTAAAGATGTACAGCAGGTAAGGGTGATAAAGGATAATGAGGGAAACGTACTCACAAATGAGGAGAGTGTGTTGATCAGATGGAAAGAGTACTTTGAGGGGCTGATGAATGAAGAGAATGAGAGGGAGAGAAGGTTGGATGATGTGCGGATAGTGAATCATGAAGTGCAGTGGATTAGCAAGGAGGAAGTAAGGATAGCTATGAAGAGGATGAAGAATGGAAAGGCTGTTGGCCCAGATGACATACCTGTGGAAGCATGGAGGTGTTTAGGTGAAATGGCAGTTGAGTTTTTAACTAGATTGTTTAATGAAATCTTGGAAAGTGAGAGGATGCCTGAGGAATGGAGAAAAAGTGTTTTGGTACCAATTTTTAAGAATAAGGGTGATGTGCAGAGCTGTAGTAACTACAGAGGGATTAAATTGATCAGTCACAGCATGAAGTTATGGTACAGAGCAGTGGAAGCAAGGTTAAGAAGGGAGGTGATGATTAGTGATCAGCAGTATGGTTTCATGCCAGGAAAGAACACTACAGATGTGATGTTTGCTCTGAGAGTGTTGATGGAGAAGTACAGAGATGGTCAGAAGGAGTTGCATTGTGTCTTTGTGGACTTATTGAAAGCATATGACAGGGTGCCTAGAGAGGAGTTGTGGTATTGTATGAGGAAGTCGGGAGTGTCAGAGAAGTATGTAAGAGTGGTACAGGATATGTACGAGGGTAGTGTGACAACAGTGAGGTCTGCAGTGGGAGTGACAGATGTGTTTAAGGTGGAGGTGGGATTACATCAAGCATCAGCTCTGAGCCCTTTCTTATTTGCAATGGTGATGGACAGGTTGACAGACGAGATCAGACAAGAGTCCCCATGGACTATGATGTTTGCAGATGATATTGTGATCTGTAGTGAGAGTAGGGAACCGGTGGAAGAGACCCTGGAGAAGTGGAGATATGCTCTAGAGAGAAGAGGGATGAAGGTCAGCAGGACTAAGAATATATGTGTGTGAATGAGAGGGAGGATAGAGGAATGGTGAGGATGCAGGGAGTAGAGGTGGCGAAGGTGGATGAGTTTAAATACTTGGGATCAACAGTTCAGAGTAATGGTGAGTGTGGAAGAAAGGTGAAGAAGAGAGTACAGGCAGGATGGAGTGGGTGGAGAAGAGTGTCAGGAGTGATGTGTGACTGACGAGTACCAGTAAGAGTGAAAAGGAAGGTCTACAAGAGGGTAGTGAGACCAGCTATGTTATATGGGTTAGAGACAGTGACATTGACAAAAGGGCAGGAGTCAGAGCTTGACGTGGCAGAGTTGAAGATGTTAAGATTTGCGCTTGGTGTGACGAGGATGGACAGGATTAGGAATAAGTATATTAGAGGGTCAGCCCAGGTTGAAAGGTTTATAGACAAAGCCAGAGAGGCAAGATTACGTTGCTTTGGACATGTGCTGAGGAGGGATGCAGAGTATATTGGGAAAAAGATGCTAAGGATGAAGCTGCCAGGTAACAGGAAAAGAGGAAGGCCTAAGATAAGGTTTATGGATGTGGTGAGAGAGGACATGCAGGTGGTTGGTGTAACAGAGCAAGATGCAGAGGACATGAAGAAATGGAAACAGTTGATCCGCTGCGGTGACCCCTAATGGGAGCAGCAGAAAGAAGAAGAAGAAGATCATCCCTTTTGGTAAGAGTGATGCTCCTGCTAACTACCACATCAATAGCAACACCTTAAGTACGCAGTCAGTGGTGAGAGACCTGGGCACACAGGTTGACAGCAACCTTACCTTTGACCCTTATGTCTTCACAGTGGTAAGAAGAGCATTCTGTATTGCTCATCTTGTAAGTAAGGACATTGCCTTCAGAAAAAAAGAAGTTAAAATTTCCCTGTACTCTTCACTCATCAGGCCAATAATTGAGTACAACATCCCTTTTGGTATGTACCTTTCCAAGCACCTACAGCAATTGGAGAGACCACAAAGGTTCCTCACAAGAAAAATTCAAGGTCTTCAGCATGTGTCCTATGTAGATCATCTGAAATCACTCTCACTTTATTCTGTTCCATACAGTCTACTCAGAGGTGATCTCCACCTTGCATGCAAAGCAATCTCTGACCCTGCTTTATTGGAAATGCTGCCTATCTGTAAGTCAAATGTTACATAGGTTATTCATTCTAAAGACCTTAACCTGGTATGTGACATTATTAGAACCTGCTAGAGGGACAGATTTGTCTCCCAGAGGTTACTGCATGTTTGGAAGAGACTCCCACTTCATGTCAGACAGAGCACCTCAATGGCCCACTTCAAACGCAGTCTGGATGATTGGATGGGTAACCTTAAATTCACCCCTGGGTTCCACCTGTGTCCCTGCTGGACAGGAGCAATAGGTGCTGACTGTGAAAATAAGGGTGGAACTTAGCTAAGCTTGTAAGGGCCCTAGGGCCATTAGCCTAGCAACATCCTATGATCCTATAATCAATCTTCAGGAAAGTCACCAGTAACAGATAGTATACTTTTGAAAGTTTGGAAGTTAGGAGAGAAGACATTGATAAATATCTGGAAGATTTTTATTTAACAGTATTTTAGAAGGATGGGCAGCACCAACATCTTGGAAGAAAGCTGTGGTTGTCTGTGTTACTTAAGATTTCAAAGACCCTTCAGACCCATTTCTGTTTTAAACCATTATTATAAAGTGTTTGTCTGTGATAACTAAAAGAATGACAAGGGTGTTGCCAGAATTGATAGGTATGGATCAGTGTGGTTTGTGGAGGGGAGACAAACATTTGACAACATTAATAAAACAACAATGATCCAGAGGGAAGCAGAATGTAAGAAAATACCTTTGTTGTTGGTGGGTCTTGATGTAGAGTAAGCATTTGACAGAATAAGCTAGGATTTTATGAGTAGGGTATTTGAAGCATGTGCATTCCCTGATACAATAATAAGGTTAAATAGAAGGATATATGAAGGATCAGAGGCAAGAATTAACATGGAAGGGTTCTTCTTAGATTAAGCTTTGTTTGAAAAGAGGAACCAGACAGGGATGTCCTCTTTTCTCTTTATTTGTTTTATATTTCATGACATTGGCAAAGAAAATAAGTGACTCAGAAATACAAGGATATAATTGGTATGGTAATCAAGAAAAGATGGTTTTATTTCCAGATGATATTATTTTGTACCTGATAAATCCAGACAAGGACATCTCTGTGTCATGGAACATTTTAGATATTTTCATGTCTTTTCAGGATATAAAATTAATGAGGATAAAACAGAGGCTTTTGCCGTAAATGATGTACCCACACAGAAATTGGTTCAGCAATACACATATTTATGGGGATGTGATAAGATGAAGTGTTTAGGAGTATGGATTAAAAAAGCTTCTGTTATGGCAGCTAAGGATGTGTGGGAAGAGACTAAACAGAAACTCTTATTTATGAATATGGAATATGGATAGTAAGATACAAGCAGTGAAAATGATTTTAATCCTTTTATTCTTGCATGTGAGTCAGGTATACTATCAACCCAAACAGAAGTTGTGGATAATAATAAAGGATTGTTGTGGATAATAATAAAGGATTGAAGAAATTTATGTGGGAGTGAAAGAGGGCAGGAGGTAACTGGGAATAGGTTGATCCATCCAGTAGAGTAAGGTGATTAAGGTTTACCCGATTTGCATTGGTATTTTAGAGCTACACAGTTAAGGCTCATACCTAACACAAACAAGCAGCAGACTACAATTCAAATTAGAAAGGGATGATAATGAAGCAAGGGAGAAGTTTAATAAGAAGAGAGAGAGAGTGGGATTTTGATTGCAAATCCTTAAGGACAATAATACTCAAATAGAATAGTTTATTCATAAAGTAGCAGAAAGTATTCTAAGAATTAAGCCAATATGAGAATGGAGAAAGAAGGGCTTCCCAGTAGGGATGACTATGTAGGAGTACAGAAAATAGACAAGAGAGAGCTGGAAACCTGACAAAGGAAGCAAGACATTGGGTGCAAATAACTCAAGCAGGAAAGGTAATAGAGAGGGATGAGGCCAAGATGACAGTTGAATTGCAGGCTATAGATTGCCTTCCGTACCAGGGTATGATCTCAAGAGTACAGGCAAAGAGAAAGGGATAGGGACATTTTAAGTGAAAGACCTGCTCTGTTTAGGTTTTTAGTTGAATCTAGAACAGAAGCAGCTGTTAAAAAGGGATAATTAGTGAGGCATATAAAATATTGCATAACTCTAAGAATCAAGCAGAGGAGGTTTTAGAAAGAGTAGGAAGAGAGACTGGAAAATCAATTTACAAGAAAACAATTTGCTAGACATATGTATAGCTACCAAGTATGCAACCTTGTCCAGAAGGTTTAGGATCTTTGCTTGGAAGCATTTTCACAGGTATTTTTATACCCCAAGCAGACTTTAAAGAATTTTCCTAAGGTAGATAGCAAATGTTGGAGATGTGATGGAGAAGAAAGAGGTAACTGGGAACATATGTTTTGGGAGTGTAATCAGTTGGCAGATTTTAAAAATTCTCTACCGAATATTGTATCAGAAATGGGTGAGCAAATGGCTGTAAGTAAGGAAATTATTCTTTTGAGATGGGATACAGGGTCTGAATTGCCTAGACAGAATGCGGCCTTATTAAGTTTAATTCTGTTGGCTGCCAAAAAAGCAATTACTAGAATTTGGAAGTCAAAGTCTACATCAACTGTATTTGAGGTATTGGATATTATAAAAGATAAAACTGGAAAAATAAGGAAAATTCTCTGGAACCACGCTAGCAGTGTTAAAAAATAGGTTCAAAACTTTATTCCACTGCTAGCGTGCTTCCAGAGAATTTTCCTTATCACTTTTTGCTTTTATTTTCACTGCATTTACCAACAGATTACTTTTCATTTATTATAAAACTGGAAAAGCGATTGTTTGAAGAGGGAAGAAGCAAATTACATAGAAGTAAATGGAAATTGTGAGAACAATACTTACATAATAATGTTCAAGAGGAGGAATGCGGGTTAAGGGAAGGCAAAGAATTCAGCAATTTTTTGTAATGTTGGATTGATGAATACAAAGAAAATATATGTGATGTACACTGTATTCAAATGTTAAAATGGTTTATTTTCTTTTCTGTTAATGTATGTTTGCCTGTGTAGAAAAAGAGACAACGAATAAAAGCACAAACTGCACAACACCCAGGCAGTCGAGTGTGTTGGATAGCCCAAAACACTTAGTATTAAAGTTGAATCCAAATAATGCCAAACAGCCACAAAAATGCTGAAAAAACACTGGAACCAAGTGGTAGCAAGCAATTTATTGAAAAAACAACTGGTAAGTGCTTTCGTCCCACCAATACAGAACTTCATCAGACAATGACATATAAACTCCCAACAGTATTTAACTGATTCTAACAGTCACATGCACAAGAATACGTAAAACCACACCCCCTTAAACACCTATAAAGTTAAAATACTTATATGATGTAATACAATTTAATGGTATAGTAAACAATAAATATGTGCATTCTAAAATTATAAATATATAAATGTGTCTAAAACTGTATAACAAATATATGTAAATATAAAGTAAATATAAAGTATATAAATATAAGGTTTATAATTATCTAAGCAAAGCTTTTAGTCTCAATAATGAACTAATTGAGATACTTTCATTAAGTCCTGGCCAATTGGCAGCATCTAAAAATAGCTGCCAATACAATTCTTTTTTCTCTAATAACATAGACCAAGCACCTCCTCTTATTTCAATAGAAATACGGCCAATAACAAAAAGCTTGAAGAAATGTGTCTCATTCTCAACCAAGTGCTTATAAAGTGCATTTGTTTCCTTATTTCATACAGATGTTCATATATATGATTCTTTAGTTTCCTATCCGTTTTACCAATATAGAAACTATTACATTGCTCACATAGCACAGTAAATAACTCTCTCAGAATTAGTTATATTTGCCCCTCAATTTAACCATAAATTTATTAATTTCAAACACATGTCCCTCTTTTATATATTTACAAAAAATACAAGACCCACATTTTCCCATACAGGCACCATCAAATTTAATAGCAATGGGGGTTCTTTCAAAATAATTTTTTAAGTTCATACCCCTCCTAAAAAACATTGAGGGTCCCTCACCAACATATTGTCTCAAACTCTTATCCTGTTTTAAGATAGTCCAATTTTTATTTAAAATATTTCTAAGCTCAAAACTATCAATAGTGTAAGTAGTAACAAAAGACACATTATAATTTCTATTAGTACTGTCCAGTTCAGTATTAACAAAACTGAACCTAGCGTCCTGTTGTATTGAACATTCAGCTAACAGTGGAGTAAAAAAATCCTTTCTCTCTTATTAACTACTTCTATAACTATCTCAGTAACAAATCTTACAGGATATCTTCTTTTTACAAACATATTTTTCAAAATGTCACTCTCAGTGAGGAACTCATCAAAATTAGATGTCATTCGTGCTGCACGAACAAGTTGACCCTCCATGATGTCTTTCTTTTGCTTAAATGGGTAGCTACTAGTATAATGTAATAGAGTTACAGTATGTCTCCTTCCTATAAATGTTTGAAATAAATTTATTGTTTATATAATCTTTCATTAATAAAATATCTAAAAATGCTAGCATTATGAGTAAACTTAAAAAACTGAGTTGTCAAATTAATATAAACCATAAATTCATTAATTTTCTCATAGGGTCCATTCCATAAAATAAAAATATCATCTAAAAAGCGGCAGTAATATTTAACATTAGAATAAAATATGGAAGGGAATAAATATTTCCTTTCCCATTGGGTTACCACTATATTAGCATATGTGCCACCACAGGCAGATCCCATGGCAATACTTTCTTGTTGTAAAAATATTTCATTTTCAAATAAAATATAATTATTCTTTAAAACCATCTCCATAAACTGTAAGTATAATAACACCTTAAAATGATCTGCTTTCTTAACATATAAGTATTCTTCAAACCATTCCAATCCAATTTCATGGGGGATAGTGGAATATAAATCTTTAATGTCTATAGTCAAAAACATATAAGAATGCTTAAAAGGAATTTCATTAATAGCTTTTAAAAAACTCCACGAATCTTTACAAATATGACTTTCACTATATACAAGTTTTTTTAATTTACTATCTAAATAGTTATCCACAGGTTGGGTAATGCTGCCTTTAGAATTTACTATCGGACACATAGGTGGTTGCATCATATTTTTATGTAACTTCAGTAGCCAAAAATTACTGAAAGCTTTGGATGCATAACTGTAAGGTAATTCAGTTAATTTATTGAAATAGTTCCTTCTATAAATAAATCATGTAATTCATTTTTAATTTTTACATATGCCCCATTTAATTCATTAATAGAAGATTTTACATAAGTGCTCCGATTTAAAATGTAAGCCATCTTCTTATTATAGTCCTTGACATTCATTATAACTGCACCTCCCCCTTTATCTGGTTTCATAATTCTCACTTTATGTAAGAAACTACCATTTTCATTAATAAGTTGCTTTTCTTCTCTATTTACACATCTATACCTGGATGTTGAACTCCGAATATCAAGTTCACACATTTTTTCAAATAATGAAACCATAGGGTGTAATGGGGGATTATAGGTGCTAGAAATGGTAAGGGGGTTCAAAAATAGAATTTTGAAATAGCACTTTTAAATTTAATTTTCTAGTAAAAACTTTCAAATCCATAAGAACATTAGCTCGGTCACTATGTTGCCAGGGTACAAACGTAAAACCTTTTCCAAGATATCACAATAATCACTATGCCATGTTAGATCTGAAAAATTATATACATTAAAATCTCCTAGAGAGTTACAAACTATGGACAAGGGGGTAATATATGATCAAAAGAATCAGGTGCTGTGAGTGGCGGAACTACATCATCATGTAATACATGAAAAATATCATAACTTAATCTCTGTTGTTCCAACCTCTGTTGTAAGGTTGTCTCCCTCTCACATTCATTTTCCCTCCTCTGTTCCACTGATTGTTTAATCATTGTGGTGTTTGATACCCCTCCTCTCTCATATTCTCCATTGGGGTATTCCTGTTCTTTAGACGTTCTGAACTTTTCAATGGGGGGTTATTCCTCTTGATCTAAAAAAGTTTCCTTATCTTCTATATGTGAGGGCTGTGTTTCAGCAGCATTCAAGTTTTTTTCTAAAATGTTTGTTAAATTTATTACCCCATTCTTGCGAAGTTGGTGGGTTAGGATATGCCACACCTCTACTATACTCCATTTTATCTCTGTTCAGCTTCCTAACCTTACGGGTTCTAATTGCTAAAGCCAGAGAATCAATATTCTTAAAAATCTTTACATGTTCATTTTTAAAATTGTTATACAATCTCTGTGCACATATTACATTGTCTAACTCTGTTATAGTTTCGATCAATTCATTAATTAGTTTATCATTGTGTTTAATAATTAAATTCATGCAATCATAACCATGTTTATCAAACAACGAATTAAGTTCATTAAACAAAGCAGAGTCGGCTTTTAATCCATTTGGGTATCGCCACATGCGTAACCCCTTTGGGACAACTTTTTTTTAATCCATTCATGAAAGTATGTGTTATCTAGTTGCACTCTCTTAATTTTTGTTAAATAATAATCAAACTCTTCTAATAAGAAGTGTAAATTTTTATTACCAGTCTCAGTCCTTTGCGCTAAGCCATTATTCAAGGAAACTGTTGCTGTTAACCAGTCTTTTAATAAGGGTATTGTTGCAGTATTTTATAATGGTTACTCGACATGTGTACTACGCTGGCCGCATGGGATAGAATTATTGCTGACAATACAGAACGTATGAACATTACTGTTCGTTGTACAAGAAGGCAAATTGTTTTGTAGATTTACATCATTTAGGTTTGCTGAAGCTGTGTAGATGGTGAAGTTCCTTCACCAAAGATGTTAGGGAAACGGCTGACCTCACTAGAGGGTGTAGAAAATAGCGAGTCAACTTTTTTGTTCAAATTTTGAACAATGTTAGATAAATCCATCACCGCTTGCTGTAGAACAGTAAAATCAGAGCCCTTAGACGAGAGTTCAATAGAGGCATCCAAACCAGTCTCTTCTGCCATCACAAACCAAAGAAGAAAAAGAGAAAACAAACAAAAGTACAAACTGCACAACTCCCAAGCAATTGAGTGTCGGATAGCCCAAAGCACTTAGTGTTAAAGTTGAATCCAAATAATGCCAAACAGCCACAAAAATGCTGAAAAAACACTCGATCCAAGTGGTAGCAAGCAATTTATTGAAAAAACAACTGGTAAGCGCTTTCGTCCCACCAATACAGAACTTCATCAGACAATGACATATAAACTCCCAACAGTATTTAACTGATTCTAACATAGTCACATGCACAAGAATACATAAAACCATGTCCCCTTAAACAGCTAAAAAGGTAAACTACTTATATGATATGTACTTACCATTAAATTGTATTATAAGTACATATCATATAAGTATCATATATTACCCCCTTGTTCCATAGTTTGTAACTCTCTAGGAGATTTTAATGTATATAATTTTTCAGATCTAACATGGCATACTGATTATTGTGATATCTTGGCAAAAGGCTTTACGTTTGTACCCTGGCAGCATAGTGACTGAGGTAATGTTCTTATGGATTTGAAAATTTTTACTAGAAAATTAAATTTAAAAGTGCTATTTCAAAATTCTTTTTCTGAGCAGATTTTGAACCCCCTTACCATTTCTAGCACCTATGATCCCCCATTACACCCTATGGTTTCATTATTTGAAAAAATGTGTGAACTTGATATTCGGAGTTCAACATCCAGGTACAGGTGTGTAAATAGAGAAGAGCCAAAAGAAAAGCAACGTATTAATGAAATTGGTACTTTCTTACATAAAGTGAGAATTATGAAACCAGATAAAGGGGGAGGTGCAGTTATAATGAATATTAAGGACTATAATATGAAGATGGCTTACATTTTAAATGGGAGCACTTATGTAAAATCTTCTATTAATGAATTAAATGGGGCATATGTAAAAATTAAAAATGAATTGCATGATTTATTTATAGAAGGATATATTTCAATAGATGAATTGAATTACCTTACAGTTATGCATCCAAAGCTTTCAGTAATTTTTGGCTACCGAAGTTACATAAAAATATGATGCAACCACCTATGCGTCCAATAGTAAATTCTAAAGGCAGTATTACCCAACCTGTGGCTAAATATTTAGATAATAAATTAAAAAAAACTTGTATATAGTGAAAGTCATATTTGTAAAGGTTCGTGGAGTTTTTTAAAAGCTATTAATGAAATTCCTTTTAAGCATTCTTATATGTTTTTGACTATAGACATTAAAGATTGATATTCCACTATCCGACATGAAATTGGATTGGAATGGTTTGAAGAATACTTGTATGTTAAGAAAGTAGATAATTTTAAGGTGTTGTTATATTTACAGTTTATGGAGATGGTTTTAAAGAATAATTATATTTTATTTAAAAATGAAATATCTTTACAATAAGAAGGTGTTGCCATGGGATCTGCCTGTGGTGGCACATATGCTAATATAGTGGTAACCCAATGGGAAAGGAAATATTTATTCCCTTCCATATATTATTCTAAAGTTAAATATTACTGTCACTTTTTAGATGATATTTTTATTTTATGGGATGGACCCTATGAGAAAATTAATGAATTTATGGTTTATAATAATTCGTCAACTCAGTTTTTTAAGTTTACTCATAATGCTAATTTACAAGAGATAGCATTTTTAGATATTTTATTAAAGAAAGATTATATAAACAATAAATTTATTTCAAAAATTTACAGGAAGGAGACATACTGTAACTCTTTATTACATTATAATAGTAGCTACCCATTTAAGCAAAAGAAAGCCATCTTAAAGGGTCATCTTGTTCATGCAGCACGAATGACATCTAATTTTGATGATTTCCTCACTGAGTGTGACATTTTGAAAAATATGTTTGTAAAACGAGGATATCATGTAAGATTTGTTACTGAGATAGTTTTAGAAGTAGTTAATAAGAGAGAAAGGGATTTTTTTACTCCACTGTTAGCTGAATGTTCAATACAACAGGACACCAAGTTCAGTTTTGTTAATACTGAACAGTACAGTACTGATAGAAATTATAATATATCTTTTGTTACTACTTACACTATTGATAGTTTTGAGCTTAGAAATATTTTAAATAAAAATTGGACTATCTTAAAACAGGATAAGAGTTTGAGACAATATGTTGGTGAGGGACCCACAATGTTTTTTAGGAGGGGTATGAACTTAAAAAATTATTGTGAAAGAACCCCTATTACTATTAAATTTGATGGGGCCCGTATGGGAAAATGTGGGTCTTGTAATTTTTGTAAATATATAAAAGTGGGACGTGTTCGAAATTAATAAATTTATGGTTAAATTGAGGGGGCAAATATAACTGTAATTCTGAGAGAGTAATTTACTGTGCTATGTGTGAACAATGTAATAGTTTCTATATTGGTAAAACCAATAGGAAACTAAAGAATCGTATATATGAACATCTGTATGAAATAAGGAAACAAAAGGAAACAAATGCACTTTATAAGCACTTGGTTGAGAATGAGACACATTCCTTCAAGTTTTTTGTTATTGACCATATTTTTATTGAAATAAGAGGAGGTGCTTGGTCTATGTTATTAGAGAAAAAATAATTGTATTGGCAGCTATTTTTAGATGCTGCCAATTGGCCAGGACTTAATGAAAGTATCTCAATTAGTTCATTATTGAGACTAAAAGCTTTGCTTAGATAATTATAAACCTTATATTTATCTACTTTATATTTACATATATTTGTTATACAGTTTTAGACACATTTATATATTTATAATTTTAGAATGCACATATTTATTGCTTACTATACCATTAAATTGTATTACATCATATTAGTATTTTAACTTTATAGGTGTTTAAGGGGGCGTGGTTTTATGTATTCTTGTGCATGTGACTATGTTAGAATCAGTTAAATACTGTTGGAGTTTATATGTCATTGTCTGATGAAGTTCTGTATTGGTGGGATGAAAGTGCTTACCAGTTGTTGTTTTTTCAATAAATTGCTTGCTACCTCTTGGATCCAGTGTTTTTTCAGCATTTTTGTGGCTGTTTGGCATTATTTGGATTCAACTTTAACACCATCTGTTTTGGGCTATCCAACACACTCGACTGCCTGGGAGTTGTGATGTTTGCCTATGTCTTAAGTGATAATTTAGTAAAGGTGTTTAAAAAAAGTTTCCATTTTAATATAATATAACAGAAGAGGAATGCAACTGTGTAATTCCATTTGGACATGAATAGCAAGAAAAAACTGTCTACATGAGTGCAATGTCACCAGTTGATATGTTGTGTCACAGATGTTTGTCTTTTAAAAGACAAGATAATTGCTGTCTTCCTTTCTTCTGCAGGCAGCATATTCCATTCTTTTAGTACTATACACATGGCCCAGTTCCTTGTTATATTCCAGTGACATGCTGGCATATAAGATTTATGTCTCCATTGTCACAAAATTATCAAACCCAGGGATATATATATATATATATATATATATATATTGCAAATTGTTCAGTACTTTGTATCTAGTATCATGCTTCCTTGGAATTTTTAAAATTTCAGCATATACTGATTTGGACTCAGCTAGAACGTCATCTGCGTGGAGACATGCGTGAATGGGCGTACCTTCGTTGAAGGTTGTGCGTCAGGGCTGGCAACTCGGCACGTAAAAATCAACTGCCAATCATTAGCGGACCGGAGTTCCGCTGTGGTGACCCCTAACCAGGAAAAGCCAAAAGACACAACAACACTGTCCTGTTAAGATAGATATGTGATGCTAGGAATTCTGTTTGTAAATTATCATTGTTTGCATTATATTCTTTTATGTGTTTGAAACTGAACATATTCCAGATTATAGCTGCACAGTCCAGTCTGTTTTGTATTAGTTATAAACAGTCCAAAGAAGTGCTTCCATCATGGCGTAAAACCTGGTTCTAAGGAATGCATTATTGTATCTTTTAGGAAGTCTGCCAGCCTGGGTAATTATGTCATAAATGAAACACCCTTAAAAGTTGATTCACTTGGCAGGGATCTGGAAACTTCTGTAGGTAGTAACCTAGCCTTCGACCAACATGAGTCCATGGTAGTAAGAAAATCCTTCTGTGTTTTTAAAGTTATAAGCAAAAGCATGGCATCTAGGTGCAGAGAGGTCATCATATTAATGTAGTCAACCCTCATCAGACCCATCGTAGCGTATAATGCCCCTCCAGTATGTACCTGACCAGACACATGCAGCAGCTGGAACATCCATAGTGGTTCCTTACAAAAAGAATATAGGGAGTAAACACAATGCCATATGCTGATTGTCTGAAGACATTGACTGTTTACAGACTTCTGAGAGGTGATCATTGCCTGGCATGCAAGGCATCCTTGGACCTGTTTTGATTAAACTTTTGCACAGCCACAAAAAAAAAGGTGCCTCACGGGTGGCAGGTTCAGGTATATCCATCAGGAGGCATGCATGGATGCACCTGTGTGATTTTGCAGAGCCTTTCAAGTCTTTTTTTGTTAACACTCAGTTTGACGGATCTTTACTTTTTGAACCCATGGTGAAAGCAAAAGTGTAAAAAAGCTGGAAAGACCTTGTCTGCTGTTAAGAGTATGTTTTTCGACCCTCAGTGGACCTCTTTAAGGAATCATTGGTGGGGCCAGAAAATGTAGTTCAAAAAATCTCAAAGTCCATTCCAAGACACATGTGGAACTGGTTCTCCAAGAGGCAGAGGGGGAAATGATAATGGGCAGAAGACACCCTTGTGGCAGAGGAGGCCTGCAGAATACAGGGTCCAGAGATACTTTCTTTGACAGGCTCTATCAGCGTGCCTGAAAGGAGGCCCAATTATCTTCATCTGGAGGCAGTCAGGGTCAACTTTAACTCCACCAAATAACCTGGCTAAATATAACAAATGACACTTGGGTGCAGAGAATTATTACCAGGGGATATACCATACCATTTTTCCTTCTGCCTCCATCGATAACAAAGCTTCCCAATGTTCCACCCAATGAGAAGGAGCTAGCAACTCAACAAATTGAGCAGTTGCTTGTAAAAAGAGTCATCCAAGAGGTCCCACCAGAACAAATAGTATCTGGAACTTACTCAAGGTTCTTTTCGGTTCCAAAGAAGACAGGGGACTGGAGACTGACTTTGGATTTGAGTGTGCTAAACAAGTCGGTCATACACACCAAGTTCTGGATGGTCACGGTACAGTCCATTCTACCCTTTCTGAGAAAGGATGACTGGATATGCTCTATAGACCTCCAAGACACATACTATCTCATAAGGATGAACAGATGGTCCATGAGATACTTATGCTTTCGAGTGGGAGCCAGTCACTGTCAATTCAGAGTACTACCCACTGGTCTCACCACAGCCCTCAGGGTGTTTAGCAGCACATCTAAGGCTATAGGGAATCTGGGTGTTCCCATATTTGGACAACTGGCTCATCACCGATCCAACCAAGCATCAGTTAACACAAGCAAGAGAACAGGTACTAACAACTTGTTTAAGTCTTGGAATCAATGTAAATCGCAACAAATTGCATTTGCAACCCATCTATAAGCTAGAATTCGTAGGCACATTCTTCAACACACAATCCATGGTTGCATCCCTTCCATTATCATGAGTACAGACTATCAGAAATGAAGTCAGAAGAATCATATGCAATATGAAGATTTCAGCCAGAATTGTTCTGCAGGTTCAAGGTTTGATGTCCACAGCTATAACCCTAGTGCCACTGGCAAATCACATGAGACTTTTACAATGTATGCTGCAAATGCAATAGTCCTTTTTCAGTCTTCCTGTGGTCACAAAGATAAGAGTGACCCAAATATGCAAAAATTATGTGCCATGGTGGATGCAGTCATGCCAGCCCCAACAAGGTAAACTGTTTATACTTCCTCAGCCCAAGGCCATAGTGACTACAGACACTTCCCAGATTGGGGGGGGGGGCAGTATCTGGGGAAGACGGCCCAAGACACTTGGTCTCCCAAAAAAGCCAGCCTGCATATAAACATTCTAGAGATGAGAGGGGTGCTTCTTGTGTTGCAAGCACACCAAGACTCTCTCCCTCTCGGGACAATTGTGATTCAAACAGACAGTATGTCAGTAGTTTGATATATCAACAAACAAGGAGGAACCAGATCTTATCCCCTGTGTCAAGAAGCTCTCAGAGTGTGGCAGTGGGCGATAGCCTCCAGTCGCTTTCTGGTGGCAATGCACATTCCAGGGAAGTCCATTGTGATAGCAGGCAAACTCAGCATGCCCATCTTGTTACCTTATGAGTGGTCCCTCAACCACAAGGTGGCAGAAATGATTTTCTATCAGTGGGATCGGCCTTGCTGTTATCTCTTTGCATCTCCTGTAAACAACAAGTGCAGCAGCTTCTTTGTCCTAGTCCCCACAATGGATGAGTCACTGAGGGATGATGTTCTCCACGATTGGCTCCCTGGTCTGTTATCGCATCTGTATCACGTTATCAAAAGTTTACTTAATCGAATCAATAAAGGTCAAACTTTATTGATCGATTAAGTAAAACATTGAATAACGTAAAAAAAAAAAAAAAAAAAACAAATTAAAAAAAAAAACTAAATGGCATAGGCAGGGGGGCAAGCCCCCCTGCACCCCCCTACTTAAATATACCAACTCCGAGACCGCACTACATTGAGGTAAATGGAAATCTCCCCTTACAGAGATTTCCATTTACTTCCACAATGTTCTTGACTTTCGATATTGTTGTGCCGACAATATCATAGGTTCATAGGTAGTTACTAGGCTATTGGCCCTAGGGCCTATATAAGCCTAGCCAAATGGTACCCTGGCTTTTGCCTCCCAAGAAAATAATTTTCCTGTGCCCCTGTCAAGCAGAGCCAGAGAAGTGATCCCCGGGGTGAATTTCCTATCTCCCATCCAATCATCAAGATTTTTCTTGAAGAGTGCTAATGAGGAGCTTTGTTTGATATAGATAGGTAGTTTGCTCCAGAGTATGGGAAGTCCCTGAGACAGGAATCTATCCCTCCAGCATGTTCTGTTTATTGTGGTGACAAGGTTTAAGGTCCCTAGAGCATGTAGCTCGGAGGGATTTCTTTACATGGAGCATTTCCAACAGATCTGGGGTTGACATAGCTTTGTATGATAGGCAGAGATCACCCCTGAGTAGGCAATATGCGACAGAATAAAGCTGGAATTTTTTGAGACGGTCTGCATAGGGCATCTGTTTGAGGCCGGTAATCCTCTCTGTGAGGTATTTCTGTGGCCTTTCCAGTTGTTGTAGATGTCTTGTGAGGTACATACCAAAAAGGGCATTGTACTCTGTAATGGGTCTAATGAGTGATGAGTAGAGGGGAACAATGACCTCTTTTTTCCTGGATGAGAAACCTTTTGTGATGAGGTGTGCCACGTAGAAGGATTTCCTGACTACTGTGGCAATGTCATTATCAAAGGAGAGACTACTGTCCACCTGTGTCCCAAGGTCTCTTATCACACTTTCGGTGTTAAGTAGACTACCGCGTATGTGGTAGTTCATGGGTATAGAGTTTTTACTAAAAGGGATGACAATGCACTTTTTGGCATTTAGCTTGAGGCCATGGCTTTGACACCAGGCATCTGTCTTGATATTGTCAGCTTACGACAACGTGAATTATAGACCCCTGTTATCACCTATCACCCAACTCCCTTGATTCCAAGATTTCTACAAAAGCAGCCAGATTGAAGAGCAGAGTCATCCTCATTGCGGCCTACTGGCCTTGATAATGTGGTTCCTCTTTCTTTGGAATCATCTATCGTCTCCACCTTGGAATCTGGACCGGCTCCAGACCTCCTGTCTCATTCGACAGGACTGATTCACCCAGACATTTTGAACCTCAGACTGACCAGATGGTTTCTCCAATTCCATTGATGGCCAGGCAACCTTTGCTTTCTTCCCCAGTCCATTCTACCCTGTTATCGTCCCATAAATGATCTACTAGAAAATTGTACAAAAGCAAATGGAAACTATTTGTTTATTGAGCACAGCAGAATCACATAGATCCCTTTACAGCTCCTATACATGCAGTCCTTGAATTTTTAGCGAGGTTGTTTAATAAAGGAACAAGTTCGTCTAGGGTTAAAGTTCAGCTAGCAGCAATTTCAAATTTCCATGTGGGACTCCAGAATTCTTCTTTGGCTTCCTCATAATTTTATAAAGTACTTTTGAAGGGTATGCCCTTGCTCATAACTTCCTTTAAAGACCCTGTTCCCCCATGGGATTTAAGTCTAGTACTGCAAGCTCTGACTCTGTCTACTTTTGAACCTGCAGCCAAATGTGATTTAAAATTTCTGTCTTGGAAGACAGCTTTTCTGGTTGCTATAACTTCAGCCAGAAAAATATCAGAACTTCAGGCGTTATCCTCAAAACCTGTTTACTTAGTTTTTCATAAGGATAGGGTTACCTTATGTACCAGTGATTCCTTTCTACTGAAAGTGGTGTCAGAATCCAATATTAACCAGACCATTAACCTCTCCGTATTCTTTCCAAATTGCAGTAACAAGGAGAATACTTGTTACATTCACTTGATGTACACAGACAGCTATGCTTTTACTTGCACCATACAAAGGATTTAAGGAAATTAGGCCAACTGTTTATTTCCTTTGCACACCATAGATTGGGGGCAACTGTCACTAAAGTATCTATAGCTAGATGGATAACAGAATGTATTTCCTTTGTATACAGAAAATTCACTATTCTTCTCCAGAGAAATGTAAAGGCTCATTCTACTAGATCAGTGGCAACTTCCGTTGTATTCCTATCTAGAGCTTCCATGGATATTGGTGCAGCTGCTTCTTGGTCAAATTCACGTGCCTTTATCAATTACTACAAATTGGATCTGTTCTTAAGGGGAGAGCGGCCTTTGGTTCAGCCGTTCAGAGGAACATCCTTCCTTAGGGTCCACCCAGGGCTCAGGTAGCTGGGGACTCTGTCCCATATGTTGAGGATGAATGAAAATTGACAACATCAGATAAAGAAGTTATGTTCTTACCATAATGTTCCATCTGTGCTACCCATTTTCATTCATCCTCAACTCCCCACCATCCTACCCCTTCCGCTATAGGAAGAAGCATGTGTATGAGAAAGCAGTCAACACCTTATGTTCCTAGGGTGCTGAACTCCAGTTATGGCAATTTGTATGGTTTCTTATTGCTTCTTTTTCCTTCTTCTTCCTTTTTTCAAGCTTTGTATATTATCTGAGGAGAATGGGGACCAGATCATTATGTGTAGGGAGGAGCTCAAGAGTTTGCAGGCTTCCACGAGTTGAAATAGCGGCCGAGTCAGATCCAAGGCTTGGATCTGAGTCCCATATGTTGAGAATGAATGAAAATGGTCAACACATATGGAATGTTATGGTAAGAAAATAACTTCTTTTTACAGAGTCAAAAAGCCAAATGCAGTGCTGCTATCAGTTGAGGCAGGAGACTCACGTAAACATAAAAGAGAGCAATCCAAATCCAAGTGTGTGACCCTCCAGTGGCAATGAAACGAAAAGCAGAGATTCAAAAGAACTTCAAATAAGATGCATTCATAAAAAATAATAAAGTTTATTCCAATGAGTGGCTTGCCAAGGCTTCTTCAGACTCTTAAAGCTTTTAAGAGTCTGAAGAAGCCTTTGCTTAAAGCCACCATTGGAATAAACTTTATTATTTTTATGAATGCATCTTATTTGAAGTTCTTTTGAATCTCTGCTTTTCATTGCCACTGGAGGGTCACACACTTGGATTTGGATTGCTCTCTTTTTACAGAGTATTTTCCTGGAAATATGGAAATGAGTATGCCATGTTTCCATTTACCTGCAACAAAAACACTTCCAAGCAAGATAGGAAGTAGGACCAAACTTGCTACTGATCTAATTTTCCTGATATCCTTAAATATAGTCTTAAGACTTTTTTTTAATCAGAATCTGTTGATATTAAACATTAGATCACTGTTGCAGTAATGCTGACAGATAGGACATATCCTGTAAGAGATACTGTGTGTTTAAAACGTATGCTAAAGCTTAGACACCTCTTTCTCAAGTGCCATATTTCTGATCTTAGACCCAGGCACAAGGATAATATGCTGGTACATAAGAGATGTGTCAGCATGAAAATCCTGAGAATATTCTTGCTGCAAGTCCAAGAAGCAGGTTATCTACATCTCATGTTTGTCACCTGTACTAAAGAATCCAGTTGCCATCTCCAGAGAATGTTAACTACCCCTTTGGGGACCCTTCCTCCTGTCTGATGTTTCTGTTTTGGAATTTTGTTCATGCCATCTAAAGAAGGCAAATCCCTCTGTGGTAGGAAGATTCCGTATAAACACAAACATACTCTGTGTCTTTTCTGCCTTGGACCAGAGCAAAATGGCAGGGACTGCTCTGACTGTCAGGCTTTTGTCCCAGAAACCATGGGAAGTAATCTTTCTTCTGTAAAATGTATTTAGAGAAGAAAAGACTGATGGCTGTAGCACGAGCCACTAGGTCTTCAGAAGTTCCCACCTTGGATATCCCTTTACAGCCAAAAAGGAAAACAAAAAAGCAGAAGGAAGATTTCTCTATTTCAGTTTCTTACTCTAGGTCAGAGTAGGACATCTCTTTTGAGAGTCTGCAGACTGCCTTGATCTTTGTGCCTGTTCTCTCTGTGACTCCATTGGAGGCCAACATGGAACAGTCTACAGGCATATCTTTTTTGATCAGTCAGACAGCCATTAAGACCTTGAATGGGAACCCAGCTTGTGATTTCTGAAGGACTGAGTAGTATTTCTCAAATATTAGTACAATAAAAGAGGATGTCCAGGGTCTTTGTTGGAGGTTTATCTAGGATTGCGCCTTTCTCTCTCACTCTCTCTCTCTGTTTGGAAACCCCTAAAAATAAAAAGTGAAAAACTAAACAATTTTCTTCTCCTACTACATCTTTTACTAAAGAATGTCATGATTTTTTCGCAGGCCATTTTTCAAAACTTTTATGGCTCTAAACTCCCCTCATTTTTTTGCTTCCTGTCCATATATCCCATTGAGAAAAAAAGGGATACTTCCTGTGATGAAGATTCTTCCTCCGAATTAGAATCTGAGCTCTTTGATTATTTTTCTTATATTCCTTCATCTTCAGGATACGAATCTGAACCAGATGACACATTGTTTATGTCACTCTCCCCAGTAATTCTCATTTGGAGAAACTATACAGAAGATTATGCAGCATTTTAATTGGGAGAAACAACAGGGCTCTGAGTTGCAAAAGAGATACTGTAATCTATTGCACAAGGAATCTCCCAAGCATTCATCCGTCCCTCCTGTAACTGAAGCTTTAGAAGACATCTTCCTTTCAGTATCTGTACCCCAGTCTCAACTATCTGCACCAAAAAAGCTGATGGGTATTAATTACAATGCTTATCAAGTTGATTGCTCTTCAGTTGTTAATCTAATTTATGGTTTGTTTTTCACATACATGCAAGACATTAAAGTATATTTTGCAGTTCAGAGTCCTGCTTTTCCTCACAATTAAAATGTTGCATCATCATCTGTATAGCTTCTCCAAATGAGAATTGTTCTTCTTGGGATGAGTCAGATAACATGGATGCCATCTGGTTCAGACTCATATCCTGAAGAGGAATGAATATGAGAATAATCAGAGAGATCAGATTCTGGTTCAGAGGAAGAATTCTATTTCTGACCCTGAAGTTATTTCCACTAATTCACACAAACAATTTAAATGTTTCCCATGTACCAAATGCCCTTCCAAAATGCAGGGAAAGTACAGCTGTGGACTGGTATGGGAGAAAAAGTATATACATTATTTTATCATTTTGTGTTATTAATTATCAAACGCACAATAGATCCCTTTGTCCATTTTTGATAACACAACAAAACTTATTTTTAAACAAGAAACAATGTTTCGTTAATTTTAACTTGTTAATGCAGTTTGATTACTTTTATATAAATGTAAATGCCTGTGTCACAAGTGATAATAAAATAAAGGTCTTCAAAAAAAAAAAAAAACACAGCAAAACTTATGCCTAACCTCTCTGACAGTGATTCAAAAACTATTCTGCAAAATCTGATTTATTCTGCCTCGCAGGTTATAAGCCATTGCATTAGGTGTCCATATGATGTGGCAGATGCTTCATCTAGAGCTGCTGCCACTGGTTTTGTGTTAAGAGAGTAATCTGGCTAAGACTCTGGAAACTAACAGAGGATGTCAAAGCAAAGCCTTCAGATGCTGCTTTAGATAATGATTTCCTCTTCGATCCTCCTCTCAAAAATTGGAAGAAATGGGTAAAGTTATGTAGGGATTAAATTTCAAATAAAATCTTCCTTTAATCCAGATCATATCTGCCCCAAAATGTCCACTCAGCAGAAAGTCAAAAAAATCAAAAAGAAATGGCTGGGCAAGCCTAAATCTGATTTCAAGGAAGTAAAGGGCAGGTTTCTAGATAAACCTTCCATCTTCTTGCTACCCTCACCCTTACCCTTTCCCTCTACACCTGAGCCATTCTCTTTCCAGTCTTTTCAAACAAACTCATTGTTAAGACTTGCCCTCTGTAAAATGATCACGTGAGACTCCAGGGTTTTACAAATCATTTAAAAAGGCCACACACACAGTAATGTAATTTTCTTCCTTTTCAACACTCAAGTCAGAACCAATAACATCTGGTTTCAGAATTTTTACATCAGGGTGTAATAGAACCTGTTCCTCTCTCAATCAAAAAAGAAAGTTCTACTCCAGTTTTTTTCCTAGTCTCAAGCGAATTCTGTCTTGCACACCTTTTTAAACATGGCAAATGCATGATGTTAACACTGCAAATTATTTTTCCTTAAATCTTTTCCCAAAAGCTTTTCTGGTCACCTTGGAGCTTAAGGATGCTTACCTACACTTTCCCCATCATCCACATCACAGGAAATTCTAAAGATTCTGTGCCTTGGGATCACACTTTCATTTTATAGGTTCATAGATGAATATTAGGCTAACTGCCTTGAATGGCCGTTTTAAGCCTAGTAATGTTATCATATTAGTCTTCTGGTTAGCCTCACTGTGATTTTTATTCCTGTGCATCCCATTGGTGAATGAATATTTCTGAATTTATACCTTGGAGTACTGATGGGAGGTCTTTCTTCAGGATATGGCATTTAGGTGCAGTCTCTGTCCATTAGTACCATAGGGGGTAGGGGGCAGTCCTGAGTAAATTTCCTTATTCCCATCCTTAGATCAAACTTGCATTTGAATTAATAACAGGGTTGAGCTTTGTTTTACATGGGTGGGCATCTGTTCCGGAGTAATGGTAGCCTCTGGAATATGTTCCTGTCCCTCCAAACCATTCTATTTATGTTGCAGAAAATCTTAAGTTGTCTGTATCAGGTATTTCTGATACAATTTGATTTGTGGATGTGCAGTAGGTCTGCTAGTACTGGATGTTCTTCGTGTTTCACTGTTGCAGTTATTACATTTGGGTAATCCGCTGGTAGGTTGCCCTCAGTCGGCCTGAATAACAAAGTCTTGGGTCCTGCGTCGGTTGCTGTCTCCTCTTCTATGACGTCAGGTCGTCACAGGTATAAAACATGCAGCCGACGCCATTTTAATCCGTCTTTCTTGCCGCGCGGTGCCCAAAGCAGAAGCAGTTCGCAAGTGCCGGTCAGCCGACTCCTGAAATTTTCGTATTCGAGTTTCAGATCCGAAGTCTTCAAATTAAAGCTAAGTACCCCCTTTGGGGAAACTTTTATTTGCTCCTTACCGATGTCAGTAAAAGTTAATAATTGCATTACTTGTGGGAAGCAAATACCTCATAAGGATTTTCATCTGTACTGTATTCCTTGCCTAGGCCCTGATCACAACGTGCCTTTGCTGTCGGTTTTGTGCTAAATTTAACCAATGCACTATTAAGTGTCAGTATATTTTACTACCCTGAAATGTCGTCGGTTAGCAATCCTACTACCGGAGTTCACAAAAAACGCAAGGAAAAAGACAGAGACAGGCCGTCGAGGTCCACAACCGATGACAAAGCTTCTCCTAAGCCAGTTGCTGGTTTGCCGGTACTCAGTGAGGTGCTTTCGCAGCCCCTGATACCCACTACTTTTGAGTCGCAGGCCTCCACTGAGACCCATTCAGAGTCTGGTATGCCGCGAGATTCGCAAAGTGTTGAACCCGCGGATGTCTCTCCCTTGGTTGGGTCCAGAGCCGCTGAGCAGGCACCGGCTTCTGAGGGTGTTGTCAAGCCTCAACATTTTCACATTAAACCAACGCCAGCAACAAAAACAAGGTGAAAAACAACTCTATGTCTAAAAAACCGATGCATGAGCCACATGCTCAGGCCCCTATGCCTAAAAACAGGTGATCAAAATGGCTGAGGATTTAATTATCTTGATCAGGGGGTCCAACCCCTCCCCCCGCTAAGAGGCCTAGGCAAGGCACTGATAATGAATCTTCAGATCAGGTTTCTATTTCTTCTGATTCCTCTTCTGATCAGGAATTTTCTATTCCACCTTATGAGGATTCTGATGCAGAGGAATCCATCCCATCTGCATCTCCTCCTGAGAATTACTCTCTTGGAGAGGCTTTGCATACTTTAAGGGAACATTTTCACTGGGAGAGTCAGGACTTCTCTGAATCAAAAAAGAGGCTTAGGGATTTCCTTCTTCTTCCTCAGCATAGGCCTTTGGCATTACCTCCTGTATTAGACATTGTTGATGTGTTCTCGGAATCAAGCATGGCTCTTGATTTCCTGCCTCCGGCTCCAAGTAAGCCAGACAGATATTACAGTTTTCCTGACTCCCACAAATTTCTTTTCAAAAATCCTGCTGCTGATCCAGAGACTATTTCTCAGGGTCCCAAGGGTGTTAAGGCTTCTACAGCTAAAAATCCTACCCCTTCTGATAGATGGGGTAAGAAGGTTTATATGTCTGCAACCTTGGCAATTAGGCTTTCAAACTGCCAGTTTCATGTGCTTAAATATCAATGGCATGTTATGGGCTTACTGAAACAGAAAATTATGTTGATCTCTGATTGTGTGGAAAATAGAGTTACAGGATTTATTGCATTCAGCCGAACAGGTTGGAAAGCATACTTTGCAATGTGGTTTTGATTCCTTGGAGGCCTGTTGTAGGGTTGCCATTACTGGATCTGTGATTAGAAGGCATGTCTGGCTCAAGGAGCAAAATCTGCCTGATCATATCAAAGCTAAATTGTTGGATGCCCCTTTGCAGCATGATACTCTGTTTGGTAATAAGGCAGAAGAGGGTCTAAAAAAAATGGAAGACAAAGCTAAATCTATGCAAACTGTAAAAGATTTCTTGCAAGTGCAGCCACCCAGTTTCAGTAGGCACTGGCCTACTAAAAATTGGTCCTTTCCTGTGTCCAACAGAGCCACTCAGGGCAAACCCCAGACGCTCAAAAGGCTCCAGATATCAATCACAGGGTTCTTACAGGTCAAAGCAATGGGGGTGCCTCCATCTCCTAATCTGGAGGAAACAAAGCACAACCCTACAGTAAGCAGTCTCAATGACTTCCCTCTATCATCTCCAAGCACTTATCTTCTGGCAGCCCCCTTCGGGGGAAAACTAGCACTTCATGCTCAGAATTGGCAGTCAGTCACCCAGGACAAGTGGGTATTAAACATGGTATCCCAGGGGTACAGATTTCCTTTCCACACTTTGCCAATTCCAAACGGATGGCTGGATCTGCCACAAAACCAGTGGGCAGAGGCCCAGAAACAAGTTGTGTCCCTCATGGATGTGGAGGCTTTTCAACCAGTACCAGAAAAGGAAAAAGGACAAGGATTTTATTCGAGACTTTTCCTGGTACCCAGAAAAGATAATTCATGGCATCCAATACTGGACTTATCGATTCTGAACACTTTTCTGGACATTCCAAAATTCAAAATGCTGGCTTTACAACAGCTACTGCCTATGCTAGGCAAGAATGCTTGGTTAGTAACTTTAGACTTAAGAGGCATACCTGCATATCCCAATAAGGGAATCATGCAGAAGATACCTCCACTTCAAAGCAGGTATTTTGCCTTGCCAATTCTCTGCACTGCCCTTTGCCTTATCTACTGCGCCCAGGGTCTTTACAAAGTGCCTTGTACCAGTAATTGCATTCTGCAGACAAAGAAACATTCAAATTTATCTTTATCGAGACGATTGACACATTCAAGCAGAGGACAAGGACACTGTTCTTCAACATTTGGCATTTGTAAAAAGGCTTCTAGCATGCCTAGGGTACACCATAAATGAAAAGAAATCACAACTGGTACCCTCTCAAATAATTACATTCCTGGGTGCAAGCTTGAATACAACTGCCCAGATGGCTTACCTCACACCAGACAAACAAAGGCAATTGACAACATACTTCAAACAAATGGCAACAAAAACCCAGTTATCTGCAAGACAAATTCTGCAGGCTTTGGGGTTCATGGCATCCTGCATTCTACTAATTCCACATGCGAGACTGCATATGAGGAAACTTCAATGGTACCTAAAAAGTTTATGGAGTCAACATTGTCACAGCCTGGAAATGATGATTCCTCTCATTCTCTGCCTACAACAGGAGTTTCTTTGGTGGGCAGAGACATGTCACCAAAACAAGGGACTTCCATTTACTCTACCTCCTGCCACCCAAACCCTAACTACAGATGCATCAGACTATGCTTGGGGGGCCCACCTGGCAGGGAGATGCATTCAGGGCAAATGGAACCCAAACCAAATGTATCTGCATATCAACCAGAAAGAAATACTAGCTGTCCAGAATGCTCTAACAGCCTTCAAGGACTTACTTCATCCAGGACAACTACTGATAAAGACGGACAACACCACAGTGACGTGGTACATAAACAAGCAGGGGTGTACACATTCCTACCCCCTTTGCAGACTAGCCATGGCGTTGTGGAACACAGCCTTGACTTACCAAATACATCTTAAAGCTCAATTCAGGGTTTCAGAACTACAGACCCTCATGGCAGTGGAGCCTTTCATTATATTTTACCCAGACAGGGTGGCTCTCAGGACCAATCCCTCTTTTATGCCTAAGGTCGTATCCAGTGTGGCTCTTAACCAGACCATTCACCTGCCAACTTTTTTCCCAAATCCGCAAAACAAGGGGGAGCGGATTCTGCATTCATTGGATGTACACAGACAACTAAGATTCTACTTAAACAGGACAAAATCTCTGAGAAAATCTGAGCAACTACTGGTAGCTTTTGCTGCAGGATCAGAGGGGAAGGCTATATCAAAGCAGACTATCTCTAAATGGATAAGCCACTGCATTTGTTTCTGCTATTTGTACCATGGTAAACCTGTGCCCAAGGGGATCAGATCCCATTCCACCAGGGCTGCCTCTACTTCAGCAGCTTTTCTCAGAGGGGTCCCAACCAAAGACATTCTGAAAGCTGCTACTTGGAGCTCTCTTCATACTTTCACAAAGCATTACCATTTACCTCTCTTCTCTAAATCAAGGGCAGGCTTTGCCATTGCAGTCCTGCAGGGCCTTATAGCTGCCCCTAATGCTGTTTAGTTCCATCTGCCCATCCATAGCTTTGGGATTCTACCCAAATGTAATGACTGCAACAGTGAAACACGAAGAACATAGTACAGTTGTGTACACTTACCATAAATGTAGATGTTCGTGTGTATTCACTGTTGCAGTCCGGGTTACCTACCCGCCATCCCCCATTCTATACCTTTGCTTTCCTTCACTATACTCAAAAGCCTTTGGTGTATTTGCTTTTAGTTGAAGGTAAATTTTATGTTTCTAAGGTGCATTTATATATTTACAGTTTATTTATATATATATATTTTTGCTCCCCATTTGGGGGGGGTACCTGACATCTGGGGCAAGAAAAACTGATTAAAATGGTGTCAGCTGCATGTTTTATACCCCTGACTACCTGACGTCATGGAAGAGACAGCAACCGACGCAGGACCCAAGACTTTATTATTCAGGCCGACTGAGGGCAACCTGCCAGCAGATTACCCAAAATGCAATGACTGCAACAGTGAATACACTCGAACATCTACATTTATGGTAAGTGTACACAACTGTACTGTCAGAAGATACCTTCCAGACCAAGTACAGATCACCTCTTAATAGTCTATAAGAGACTGCCTATAGTGATAGGTCATGTGGTCTAGCCTCTCTGTCCTCTTTGTGAGGAGCCTCTGTGGGTTGTTGCACATGCCTGAATTAGGTGTATACCAAAGGGGGCATTATACTGAATAATGGGCCTTATAAGGGCTGAGTATAATGGGGCAATGATGACTCTGGACTGAGGTGCTATCCCTTTACTTATTGAGCAGTATAGAAGGACTTCCTCACAGCAGTAGACATATGTTGGTCAAATGCTAGATCACTGTCTACATAAATTTCCAAATCTCTAACTACTGGATTGAGTCTTAGGAGAGTATTGTCAGTGTTGTAGTGTCTTGGGGCAGTTGGTTTCCCAAAGGGTAAAGTAATGTACTTTTTGTTAATTAGCTTTAGTTTGACTCTAGCACCAGTTATTTGTTTGGAAAAAGCCCTCCTGGAGGATGGCTGAGACTTTTGGATTCAGAGACTGCTCCCAGTTTGCAGTCATCTGCAAACTTTGTCACCCAAAGACCCTTGACATAAGCTTGGACTTCTGGGAAGCAGATGCCAAATAAGAATGGTCCCAGCACTGAGCCCTGTGAGACATCACTAGTGACTGGTCTTTTCTTTGGAGGTAGCTTCACCTATCTTAACTAAATGTACCCTTTCTCTGATCCAGTTGGCAATCCACTGGTCCTAATTTAGTAAGCTTTTCTGCAATGCCTGCGCGGGTTATTGTGTCAAAAGCTTGGACCACATCTAGGTAGACAGTGTGTACTAGTTTTCCTTTGTTTTTTTGCTTCGGTGAATTTTTTTGAAAAAGTCCATTAGGTTAAGTAAACATGACCTGCCTTTTAACGGAATGAAACTGGGATTAGTCCAGTGTTTGGAGGTTTCCTTTGTCCTTACTGATTAATTATGTAATAAATTTTTTGGTTTACTATCAAAATTGCGAAAGGCAAAAAAAATTCCGTTAGCAATTTTGAAGTAAAACATCGAAAACCGAATCACTACCGGATTACAATGTTGAATCAGCTGATTAAAGCAGCAGATTCGACATCGTCTTTGAAAACATCACGTGATATCCATATAGGAGCTCATGTATATGAAACTGCTATAAAACATATCACATTTTTGAAGAGGGGCAAGCCCCCCCTACATCCCCCTGTGGGGGGCTGTTCCCCCCACACCCCTGCTAACAATATATTCCAACTTCGAGATCACACTACAGTGGGGATATGGATGAATTTCCAAACCGCACTGTACCACAATCTCCATACAGTTTGTCGAACTCTTAAAGCCGAATGCACTATTGCATTCACATAAGTCTGTTTGACGTCTAAATTCATTCTACATTTAGTGAACAACAATCTTGATGTTTGGAATCATAACAGACGTCCGATTGTCAATAAAAAAAAATTATAGTAAACCAAATTTTTTCCGTGGCTTTAGATTTGAGTCTGGTCATACTTACGGGTTGTTATTTATGTGGGTTGGTGGATTGCCCTTCCTTCTGCAGGGGTATGACTGTTGCTGTCCTCCATTTAATTGGTAAGAATACCATTTGGAGGCTGAAGTTGAACAGTGTTGTTGATGGTTCATGGATAAGTTGTATTTCATGCTATTCAGGATACATCGAGGGATATTGTCAGGTCCCGTAGATGCAGTATTTTGGGCTTTTGAGAGAGCTCCAAGTACTTGGTCCTGCAGGACGAGTATTGGTTTCTGATGTTTCTTGTCATATATTTGACGGTGAGAGGGGGTTGCAATTGAAACTGAATTTATCAGCAAACAGATTTGCTGTATCTTCACCTTCAGTACAGGTAGTGCCATTTACAATCATCTCAGGTGCTGTTTTGAGGAGGTTTCCATGGCTGCATTCCCAGAATATCTCTGATGATGTTAAATATGCGATTTTAGATTCTCCCTTGGATATAAATTGTGTTTGACCCCTCTGCTGCAGAGGTGATCAAAAAGAATGATGAAAATCTCCTCATACAATTTTGGCAAACGAACAGAATAAACCGTTTTAACAAATTTCAGGTAAAAAGATATTTAAGAAGAAATGGCAAGAGGCTTCTAAAAAGAAGTATCGGACCTCCCAAAACCAAGGACAATCCAACAAGTCTGAATGACCATTCAAGAGACCTCGTGACCCCCTCCCATCCTGGCCCCTTTTTTTTCCCCCAGAAAGTTTGAATCTCCATTTTTCTTTTTGGCAGCAGATAATTTCAGACAAATGGTTTCTGAAAATCATTCTTCAGGGTTACAGATAGCAGTGAGAGGAAATTCCTTTTTCTGGGGGTCATTCCTCATCCTTCGGATCAGACTCCTTTTTTTCCATCTGTTCTTAATCACTCTCCTAAGGAGTGATAGAACCTGTTCCTCCTTTCCAGTGGGTAAGGGTTTTTATTCAATGATGTTACCAGTGCCAAAATAAGAAAATGCTTGGAGACCAGCTCTGGATTTTTCTTTCCTAAACCTATTGCGATAGTGCCCACATTCAGACTGATCCCACATCACAATCTGTTACTTTTTCTTCTTCTTTCAAGTTTCCTGGTAACTCTAGACTTAAAAGATGCTCACTCATCCAGACTTCAGATATTTCTTAAGGTTTTGTCGGTCTAGATAACATTGTCAGTTCTCTGCCTTACCCTTTGGACTATACATTGCACCAAGAGTGTTCACAAAGTGTCTAGCTCCAATTATAGCTCATTGCAGGCTACATGGTATCTACATTTTACATAGTTATACAATTTTCTTAGCTTTGCAGGGTCTTTCAAAATATCAGGAATCTCTTTCTTGGGTGAGAGATCTTGTACACAAGCTGGGATTCCAAGACAGCATTCAAAAGTCTTTCTTGTCACCTTCACACAAGATTGTGTTCCTAGGATGTCAGACACCTCATTTTAAAGAGCCTTTCTACCACAGTAAAAAATAGATCTTTATATAGATCTATTTTTAAGGTTTTTCACTCAGATTTCTGTCACTGTGAGGGGAATACCTCAATGTTTTGAGTCTCATGGCATATATGGTTCTCATGATACCCCTGCCAAGACTCCACATGAGAAAGATACAGTGGTGTCTGAAATGTCTTTGGTCCCAGCGTCAACACCCTTTATTTATTTTTTTAATTCCAGTGCTGGCATTTGTCAAAGGGGAAATCTTTTGGTGGAGGCACCAGATATCCTTAAGGCCAGGTTTCCCCTGCTCCCACTAGTCCAAGTCAGTCAGTCACCACAGAAGCTTCGGACTTTGCTTGGAGAGCAGTTTCAGAATAGATATAAGTGCAGAAGGTGTGGGATACCAAGGACAGATGCAAGCACATAACTATCTAGGCAATGCTTGCTCTGATCAAGACACTCTTACCCCCTTTGCAGACTAGCCGTGTTAGCTTGGGATATAGTTTCACAGCACAGTCTCACTCTACAGGCTTCCTGCATTCCATCAGAGCAAAATTGCATGTCAGTCAAGTGAGCAGGACTAGGACAGACCCCCATGAATAGAAACTAGATCAGGTGGTCTAAGTTTTTTTTATTTATTTATTTTTTTTATTGGTGGTCTTCTAAGATTTGATCCATCCATGGGAAGGTAAAGTGAACTCCTAGTCTCTCTTCTGATCCATCAACTGGCAAGATTCTGTTCCAGGACTCCATGCAAGAAGGTGTGGAAGAGAGATGCCTTTTTTTTTCCATGGACAGGAATGTTCCTGTATCCTTTTCCACCCATTCCACTAATATCCAGGGTACTTCTGAAGATTCAGAAGGAATCCCCTAAGATCATTTTGGTGACTCCCTTCTGGTTTAGGCAACAGTGGTTCTCCCATCTTTTTGAAAGTTTCAGGGGTATTACCACAAGATTCCTCACAGACTGGGTACACTTACACAAGAACAGGGGTGGTTAATATACTCCCACATCAGTTATCTTTAATTGACTGCCTGGATGATAGGGTCATATTTCCTTTTAGGCACCTGTTTATTAAGGATGTGCAGCAGGTACTAATGGAAGCAAGAAAGCCTTTTACTACAATATTATATATTAGTAAATGGAAAAGGTTTTCTACTTGGTGCCAAAAATATGACAAGCACCCATTCAAGGCTACTTGCCTGGTTTTACAATATTCGTGTGAGTTATTATCCTATGGCCTTTATTATTCCTCTGTCAAGGTTCATTCATCAGCCATTTCAGTATGTCTGCCCATGGATTCTCCTCTTTCAATGCAGTCTTATGTCAAAATGTTCTTGATAGGGGGTTTGCATAAGAGGCCTCCAAAAAAAAAAGTGAACCTTCCATATGATCTTAATTTTATGTTACAGAAGCTAACACTTCCTTCATTTGACCCAGCTAATCTAGCTGCCTTGAGGCTCTTCACACTGAAAACAGTTTCATTAACTGCTCAATGAGTATCTGGGTTACAAGCTCTTATGGTGAGGCAGCCCGATCTCATTTTCCGGATTGACAGGGTTCTCCTGAGAACCAGTCCTCCTTTTATGCCTAAAGGGGTGTCCAGGTTTAGTTTAAACCAAACTCTCCATCTCCCTGTTTACTTTCCTGAAACTAAAAATGAGGGAGAAAGGATACTCCATACCTTGGATGTTCATAAACAACTCAGGTACTATGTTGACAGAACTAAATCTTTCATATCTTCAGATCAGTTGTTCATTTCTTGTGAAGGTAAGAAAAAGTGACAACCTGTGTTAAAACAGACTATTTCCAAAGGGTTGTAATAACCCTTTGTTATACTTACCATAACAAAATATTCCTGGCAGGGTCAAGGCCCTCTCTACAAGGGCTTTGGCTTCATCTATGGCTTTTTGGAAAAGGTTAGATTCTAGAAATATTGTAGAAGCTCTTACTTGGTCCTCTGCACATACTTTTACAAAGCACTATAAGCTTAAATCCATCTCTAGGTTTAGATCAAGCTTTTTTAACAACATTCTTCAGGGGGCTCTGTACTCTTCTCCTGTCAACTCCCAAATCTAGTTAGCTAAGGTAATCTACCCATATATCTATAAAGTACAGTTTTGTACCTACCATAAATGTAGATGTTCGAGTGTTCACCCTGCTGCAGTCATCACACTTGGGTTATCCTGCCGTCAGGCCGTCCTGCAGTCGGCCTGAATTCCAAAGTCTTGGTCCGTCGTCGGTTGCTGTCGCTTCTTCCCTGACGTCAGTGCGCCAGGGGTATACAAGAGGCATCCAACGCCATTTTCTTCAGTTTTTCTTGCCCCAGATGTCAGGTGCCCCCAATAGGTAGGCAATATATATATATATATATATATATATATATATATATATATATATATATATACATAAAAATAAAACAATACCTTTAGGCACAAGCAAATACACCACAGAGGTTGTATAGGATAGAGTGGTATAGATAAGTTCAGTTAGTTCAGAGGGGATGGAGGGAGGGTAACCTGGACTGCAGCAGGGTGAACACTCGAACATCTGCATTTATGGTAGGTACAAAACTGTACTATGTTCATCGTGTTACCCTGCTGCAGTCATCACATTTGAGTTGAATCCCAAAGCTAAGGATGGGAGGTGGAGTTAAACAGGGTTAGAAGAAGGTAGTAGGCCCTGCAAAACAGCAGTGGCAAAACCAGCTCTAGTCTTAGAATATAGAGGTAAGTGATGGTGTTTGGTGAAGGTATGCACTGAACTCCAAGTTGCAACTTCCAGAATATCCTTGGTTGGCACTCCCCTGAGAAAGGCTGCTGATGTAGCTGTAGCCCTGGTGAGTGGGACCTAATGTTAGCAGGTACCGATTTCCCATGATGTGTGTAGCAGAAACGTATGCAGTGCCCTATCCATTTAGAAATGGTCTGTTTTGAGATAGCTTTTCCTTGTGATCCTTTAGCATAGGCTACAAAGAGCTGGTTAGATTTTCTGAAAGCCTTAGTTTTATCCAATTAGTAATGTAATTGCCTGTGAATGTCCAAAGAGTGCAGGAGTCTTTCTCCTTTGTTCTGGGGATTTGGGAAAAAGGTGGGCAAATGAATGGTTTGGTTTAAAGCCACACTGGATACCACCTTTGGCATAAAGAAAGGGTTAGTTCGTAGAGATACTCTGTCTTGATGAAAAATGAGGAAAGGCTCCACTGCCTTTAGTGCCTGTAGCTCTGAGACTCTTCTAGCTGAGGTTATTGCTAGTAAAAGGGCAGTTTTCCATGAAAGAAATTTTAAATCAGCTGAAAAAGCTGGTTCAAAGGGCGGCAGTGTAAGCTTTTCCAGAACAAAGTTGAGATCCCAAGTAGGTGTTGGTGCTCTCCTTGGCGGTCTTATGTTCTTAGCCCCTCTGAGGTACTGTCTTAGGAGTGGATGTGAGAATAAAGGAGGATCCGTGTTGTAATGAGCTGGAATTGCTGAGGCGTGGATCTTAATAGATGAAAAGGAAAGTCCTTTGTGCAACATCTCAGTTAAATATTGTAGAATCTGAGGAATGTTTGGATCAAGGGGGTTTTGGCCTTTAGCCTGGTTCCAGGCGCAAAATCTTTTCCATTTGTCTGAATAGGTTTTCCTGGTGCTGGGCCTCCTGGCCTCCAGAATGACATCCATAACTGCTTTGGATAGAGGTGTTGGCTGGTTGTTTAGGTAATTTGCCATGCAGCCAGGTTCAACGTCTTGAGCTGGCTGTGTAGAATCTGATTGTCTCGCTGGGTGAACAGGTGAGGAATTTGTGGTAAAATCCATGGTGGGCCATGGGCCATGTTCCTTAGAATTGGATACCAATGCTGGCATAGCCAGTCTGGTGCAATGAGTATCATTTGTGGTCTCTAATCTGACTTTCAGCAGTACCTTTGGTAGAAGAGGCAGCAGAGGAAAGGCATACACTGTTAAAGTTTTCCAACTGAATGAGATGGCGTCCACTTTCCAAGCTTGTGGATGGAATGTCCTTGTGCAAAATTTTTGAAGTTGGTAGTTTTGGGGGCTTGCAAACAGATCTATGTCTGGGCATCCCAATTTTTGAGCTATCATTGCAAATACTTGTGGATCTAGTTTCCACTCGTGTGGATCCATGATGTTTTTGCTTAGGTCGTCTGCCAATGTGTTTTTCTTTCCTGGCAGGAATTGTGCTTGTAATTGAACCTGGTAAGACAGTGCAGTGTTCCACAAGGTCATTGCTCGCCTGCATAGAGGGTAGGAATGTGTGCCCCCTTGCTTGTTTATGTACCACATACTGTGGTATCGTCCGTCTTTATTATTAGTTGTCCTGGGTGTTAGAGGTCCTTGAAAGCTGTTAGGGCATTCTGTACTGCTTGCATTTCTTTTTGATTGATATGCAGATGCCTTTGATCTGTAGTCCATTTGCCCTGAATGCACTGTCCTGCCATGTGTGCTCCCCAGGCATAGTCCGATGCATCTGTTGTCATAGTTTGTCTGGCTGTGGGTAAGGTGAAAGGCTGACCCTTGTTGAGGTGACATGCCTGTGCCCACCATAGAAACTCCTGTTGAAGGCAGGGAATGGGTGGTGGTATTGTTTCCAAGCTGTGGCTGTGCTGAGTCCATATGCTTTTCAGGTACCATTGTAATTTCCTCATATGCAGTTTTGCAAATGGTATTAGTAGTATGCAAGATGCCATGAATCCCAAGGCCTGCAGAATTTTTCTTGCAGGGAGTTGGGTCTTTGTTGCCATTATTTTGAAATATTGAGTCAGCTGTTGTTGCTTGTCTGGTGTGAGATAAGCCAAGCCATCTGGGCCGTTTTATTCAAGCTGGCATCCAGGAATATTATGTTTTGTGAGGGCACTACTTTTGATTTCTTTTTGTTTACTGTGTACCCTAGGCAACTTAGAAGGTATTTGACAAATGCCAGATGCTTTAAAAGAATGTCCTTGCTTTCTGCTTGAATAAGGCAGTCATCCAGGCATGGGTATATTTGAATTCCTCTTTGTCTGCAGTATGCAATTACTGGTGCCAGGCATTTTATGAAGACCCTGGGTGCAGTAGATAAGCCAAAGGGCAGTGCAGAGAATTGATAATGCGTTGAACCTGCAATTAAGCGGAGGTATCTTCTGCAGTTTTGTGTGATAGGGACATGCAGGTATGCCTCCTTGAGGTCCAATGTTACTAGCCAAGCTTTCTTGCCCAGCATGGGAAGAAGCTGCTGTAGTGTTAGCATCTTGAATTTTGGTACTTGCAGATAGGTGTTCAGAATTGAAAGATCAAGAATGGGTCTCCATGCATTGTCCTTTCTTGGGACTAGAAAGAGTCTTGAGTAAAATCCTTGTCCTTGCTCCTGTGTAGGTACCTGTTGAATGGCTCTCATGTCCATGAGAGCTGTAATTTGTTTTTGTGCCTCTGCCCATTGATTTGGTGGCAGGTATGGCATTCCTTTTATCCTTGGTAAGGTATGAAAGTGGAATCTGTATCCTTGAGAGACAATATTTAGGACCCATTTGTCTTTTGTGATGATGTGGCAGTAGTCTGCATAAAATGCTAATTTTCCTCCCAAAGGAGCTGCCAGGAGAGATTTGCTTGGTAGTTTGAGGATTGAGTCATTGTGTTTGTCTTCTGCTAGCTTGGGGCCCTGTCTTCTCCTCCTTTCTGGGTAGCAGTACCCCATTGGCAAGGTTTGTAAGGGCCTTGTGACTGATCTCTGCCCCCTGGGCATCTGTATTTGCCTCTCTGTGATCTGTCAGAAGCTGGAAAGGACCAGTTTTTCGTTGGCCAATTTCTGCTGAAACAAGGGGGTTGTACCTACAAAAAATCCTTGACCGTCTGCATAGATTTTGCCTTATCCTCCATTTTCTTTAAAACCTCTTCTGCTTTGATACCAAATAATACATCCTGCTGTAAAGCTGCATCCAATAATTTTGCTTTAACATGATCAGGAAGGGTTTGTTCTTTTAACCAAGCATGTCTACGTATGATAGAGCCAGTAACAGCTGCTCTACAGGAAGCTTCCAATTAATCAAATCCACATTGTAAAGTATGTTTGCCCACCTGTTCAGCTGCATGCAACAGATCCTGCATTTCCTTGAATTCAGACTGTTCAGAATGTGTGCTCATTTTTTGTTTTAATTGAGACATTAGGAATTGCTGATATTTCAGCATGTGAAACTGACAATTTAATGCTCTCATAGCCAGAGTTGCTGAGGTGTATATTTTCTTTCCCCGTCTATCTAGGGCTCTGGGATCCCTTTCAGAGGGCACAGGATTTTTAGCCATAGAAGCTTTAGCTCCCTTAGGACCCTGGGAAATTGTTTCTGGGTCAGCTACAGGGCTTTTATAAAGGAATTTGTGTGAGTCAGGTACTCTGTAGTATCTGTCTGGTTTGGCTGGAGCAGGAGGTAGAGAGTCTGGATTTAGACGAGACTCCAAGTAAACATCATCCACAATATCTAAAACTGGTGGGATAGCAAGAGGTCTGCGCTGGGGTAGTAAAAGGAACTCTCAGAGCCTTTTCTTAGAATCAAAGTAGTCCTGGCCTTCCCAGTGAAAATGTTCCCTCATGATATGTAAAGTTTCCCCAAAGGAGTAGTCTTCAGGGGGAGATGCTGAGGGAATAGAGTCTTCAGCATCAGAGTCTTCATAAGGTGGAAAAGTGTAATCCTGTTCCTCAGAAGAATCTGGGGAAATTGAAACCTGGTCAGAGGAAGCATAATCCTCCTCTTGTCTTGGTCTTTTATCAGGAAGGGGATGGGAACCCCTGATTAGGGTAATCAAATCTTCAGCCATCTTAAGCATCTGTTTCTTAGGCATGGGGCCTTGAACTGTAGACTGATGTACAGTCTTCTTTGGTTTTAAAGGAGTTTTAAGCTTAGCATAAGATTTAATGGTGAGTGTAGTTGGTCTGAAGACACCTTCTGCAACCGAAGGTGTTTCCACTGCACCGGGGTCTACTTCTGCTCCGGTGACGGAAGGGCCTAATGAAGATGGCTGCGTCGGCCTAGTCGACTCCGCTTGAGAATCCGCAGCTGTCTGGGGTTCCAGTTCTGCAGTCGTCAGGGGCTGCATAGGCGCCTCACTGAAAACCGGAGAACCGGCAACAAGCCCAGCAGAGGCCTCAGAGTCTAGCTTGTTCCTAGGCTGCCTGTCCTTATCCTTGCGTTTTCTATGCATGCCAGTCGTCGGCTGCTCTGACGGCATGATATAATTAAATTTCCTACCAAAGTAGTGCCGTGTGAAATCAAAACGGTGTTTGATAGTTTGTTTATAAAACCTAGCACAAAACCGACAACCTGTGACGTCGTGGTCTGGGCCAAGGCAAGGAATACAATAGGAATGGAAGTCCTTATGAGGTATTTGCTTCCCACAAGAAATGCAATTGTTAACTTTTTCTGACATTGGACTGAGGCAAGAAAAGGTTCCCCAACGGGGTACTTAGCTTTATTGAAGACTTCGGACCGAAATTCGAATCGAAAATCTCAGGTGTCGGCTGACCGGCACTTGCGAACTGCTTCTGCTTCGGGCACCAGGCGGCAAGAAAGACTGAAGAAAATGGCGTTGGATGCCTCTTATATACCCCTGGTGCACTGACATCAGGGAAGAAGCGACAGCAACCGACGCTGGACCAAAACTTTGGAATTCAGGCCGACTGCGGGACCGCCTGACGGCAGGATAACCCAAGTGTGATGACTAAAGCAAGGTAACACGATGAACATCTACAGGTTCAGTGATCAATGTGAAGAACATAATACAGTTTTGTAAGTTGAACTTACCATAACAGTTAGTGTTCAAATGATCACTGCTGAAATAGTTGCTCTTTACCTCTATCCCCCTTGTTTATTGGTGTATTTTTTATGCCAGGGTGTAGATATTTATCTTTCCTAGCATTGCCCTTTCAGGGCTCAGCCTCCCTCGCTCTCTGTCTCTCTTTGATAGCAGGAAAGCAGTGAAGGACTTTCACCCACACTTGTCTTTTAGTCAGCTCAGCATGAATTGCATGACAGATTGGGCACATGGAAGGTGCCCTGAAGTTTTGGAAGCTGGCCAGCCATTATATCCTCATTAGGTTATAGCCCATATAGCTTAGGTAACTGCAGCAGTGGTCATTCAAGCATTTACTGTTATGGTAAGTTCAGGTTACACAACTGTACTTTCCTTGGATGTTTCCTGTCCAGTCTGTAAGAAAAGAAAATTTTCCAGGGACACTTCATTTACTATTCTGGCTTCCTTCATGCCTCAGCCTTTGACAAAAGACTGTGTTGTAGCCATTTTTGAGCTCTAAGTTCAGCCATTGACTTCTCTGTACTCCTCAGGCAATGCTGCTCTGAAGGCCATTTAAGAGCAGAGAAACAAGCACATCTTCAAAGGCCACTCGTATATTCACTTCAGGTTTGGAAGAACCACCGTTGCCAGGAATGGTGGAGGAAGTGGACATTATTCCCTTACAGGGTAATACTGAGGAATCAGTTTCCTGCAGTAATGACCATGTGGTTGTGCTCTTTGTCTGTATACACTCCCAGGAAGAGGAAGCATGTATTGAAGCATTACTTCCTCCCCTTTACTCCCTTCAACTAAAGGAAGGAAAGATTATTGGACTGTCTTTGCTAAAGGTTTACGTAGAGCCATTCTATTAATAGAATCTGAAACTTTTCAACAGTCTAAAGAAAGAGATCATCCTACACCTTCAGATTCCAGTTCAGATTCTGACGTTCAGGAGGTAGACTTAAGCTATGCTTCACAAATTTCTACACCAGAGAAACGTGGAAACTGAGTCTGAGGAAAATATATCTTCAGAGTTTCCATCTTGAAAGTTATGATTTTCTGATACCATTGGCAAAATAAAGGAACTGTTTGTGAGAACAAAAAGTAATGCTAAGACCCAGCTAAGATCTTATGACTATTCCTTCAGTTTTAACTGCTTTAGAGGAGGGTAGCCTAATGGTTAAGGTGTTTACCTTACAAACACAAGGTGCAGGGTTTGAGTCTCACAAGGGATAATTGGCTAGGCTTAAAATGGCTCGCAAGAGCAGTTAGCTTAGTGCTAACCTATGAGAAGATATTTTAATAAAAAGTAGGAATTCTCCTGACAGCCAGCCAACAGCCCCTAGGAAGTCTGATAAATTATACTAAGTTGCAAAATCTCACAAATTTCTTTTTAGTAACTCTAGAGTAGATTCTGTAGTTGTTTCTCTTTCAAATAGTGAAACCACAACTTTGGACGGTGACCTTCTCTAATGTTGGGAACCACTAGAACTCATCCCAAAACACAAAGACTGAATGGTATAAAAATGGACTTGCATATACTAAGTCTGAGCTGGCCATTTCTGGGATTGTCCCCTTTTCTCTGAGGTATGGCAATCTCAGAGTTTGTATGTATAAGTTTGGGGGGTGCTTTCCTCCCTGACACAAAAGAAGTTTAAAAGAGAAGTGTGATCATCAAGGTTTTCTTTTTTATGGAGAAGCTTGCCAGTAGTCAACATTACGAGTGCCAACGTTTCAGTAGGGAGCCCTTTGGAATGCTCCTCTGGACAAATAAGTGTTATTTGGGTCTTTCTCTGTTATGGTTCTTAAAGAGGGCTGATCAAAGGGAGACATTAATCCAAACGATTTCTCAGATTTTTCAACCCCCTATCCCCAAATATAATAGAAACTTTTTTTTTTAAGCCTGGGGGCCTTCTGTAGAAAATAATACAAACAATACCAGTAAAAGACAGGCAAACAAACTTTCAGAAAGAAACAATCTAAATAAACAGTTTGACTATGCTCTCCATCACTCACTTCCCCTTCTCCTCCCTGGCAACCCCATAAAGATTTTGCAAAACCTATGTCTTTACTTTCCTGTTTGCAGATGATTATTCAAAAAAAAAAAAAAAAAAAAAAAAAAAGGATACAACTGGCAGTGGGACACCCTTCCTCCTTTTAAAAGGATTCCTCTGCATCCTAAAAGTCAGACCCCTCTCTTTCCTCCTGTTCTGGATCATATGTGGTCTCAGGGAGTGAAAGTGTCTGATCCACCAGATCAGAGTGAAAAGGGGTTTTATTCAAGAAATTTTCTGGTGCCAAAGAAAAAACGAACCTTAGAGACTAGTACTTGACCTTTCATTTCTAAACCCTTAAATCAAGATTCCTAAAATATGAATGCTTTCTCTAGTGTATCTTTTACTGCCCATTCCACCTATGTTTCCTAGTAACTGTAGACTTAAAAGATCATTTCTACCACATCCCAATTCACAAAAACTTCAGACATTTGAGATTTTCTGCATCTGGTTCTCACTTTGAGTATCTGCTTTATCCCTTGGGTTGTCAGTAGCTCCAAGAGTGTTAATAAAGTGCCTGGTTCCATTGGTAGCTCATTGCATGTTACGGGACATTCACATTTTCCATATTTACACGACTGGCTTGTCTTTGCTCTTTGCAGATTTTTTTCCAGGCTATTAAGAATCTCTTCTTCTTCTTCTCAGTCTGGGGTTACAACTAAACTAGGAAAATCATCCCTCATTCTTTCACACACGATGGAGTTCTAGGCTGTATTCTAGATTACTGCTTTCTTCCTCAGGATAAAGTGGATTCTTACATGAAACAATCCCTGTTATTTTCTAGACATACAACAGCAAAGGACTGTCTCAGAATATTAGGATTTATAGCATTGGAGGTTCTTATGATTCTAGTGGGTAGATTATATATGAAAAAAAATGCAGTGGTACCTCAAATCCACGGGGAACTCCACAAGTATTTCTGTTTGCCTCAATTCACAACAGAAAAAGACAAATGGGTTAAATAAGTTCTGCTCCATGTCTCCTTTCAAAAATTCCTAGAAGACAGATGCATTTTCATTCCCACAGAATGGATTGTTCCTGTATGCTTTTCCACCTTTTCCTCTGATAATCTGAATTATTTTAAGGATCAACATGGACTTTCCAAAGATGATACTGGTAACTCCTTCCCAGGCAACAGAGGACATCCTTCCTTATCACTGTTACAGTATTCATAACATCTGGGATGTCCTGCCAATGACCGCCCAACTTCTGGCCAGTGTACCTAAGCCTTTACATCCTCCTAGCATTAAACATTAGGTGTATGTTCCTTGCGCAGATGTAGGACCTAAAGGTAACATACATACACTCCATACTCAAAACTTCTTTGACACCAGTCCATATGCTAAAGTTGAATGTCAGTCTGAACACCATTCTCTGATTTCTACCGAGTTATGTACAGATATGTGCCCCATTGGGGTTCCTTCTTTTTCTTCCTTTACATGTGTACTTAGGGTTAATGTCATCCAGGAAGGGAAAATGTCAGTGTGGGAGGCAGATTCCGCATAAACACCATGACGAAAAGTGTTTATTTTGCCTAGGTGCTTCACATGATCATACCTTGGTGTACCATTTGTCAGGCTTTTGTTCCCAAAAACACTTCACAGCCATCTGTCCTCTTTATCACTTTATCTTGCGAATCAATGTCTCAAACGTTTGACTCATGGTACCATGGCTGAATTCACCTTCTCCAAGATGCAGCTGTCTCTTAAAAAGAAGACCAAAATGTCTTGGTCTGACACTGTCAAGCCTCCACCGAATGTCTCTTGATGTGAGTGAGGACTCAGAAGACTGTCTGATGTTGACACCAGTTTTCTCTGTTGTGACTCAGTCGGAGGCCAACGTGGAACTGGCTTCTTGGATGTCCTCTGAGGCAATGCAAATGTCAGTTACGGACATTAAGGGGGTGCCACCTCCGTTCCTTTCCAAAGGGCCTAGGGGGATTTCCCAAATTCTGGAAGAGATCCCTGGTACCCATATTGAGTCTAGGCATGGCTCAGAGACTCCTAGTTTGGTCAAAACTGACATCCCCTAAAAGAAGCAGAAAACTTAAGCACATTTCTCCCATTGCCAAGGATCCTCAGAGGAAATGGCAGGGTTTTACCCAGGGCTTGTTCAGTGCCCTGATGGCAGTAAAACCACCTCAGGGGGTATCTGTTCCTGCTTCTCCTTGGTGGTCTACTCCACCCAAAAGGTCGAAGGGGTCTGATTTTTCAGATGAGGAGATGGATTCAAGAGATGAGTCATTGACTTACTCCTCATAAATTACCTCTCCTTTGGACTGTGGGTCTGAGGAAGAGGGTTCGTTGAGTCTTGACTTTCCCTTTGAGGAGTTGCCCTGGGAGGGGGGACATTAGTTCACATGATGAAGCATTTTAAGTGGGATTACTCACAAGTCTCTGATATTCAAAGAGGTGGTTTGAGCTGTTGCAGATGGAATTTCCTAAACCTTTTGCTGTTCCCCTGTTGGATACCTTGTTGGATACATTTGCAGCTGCCTCTTTGGCTCCTGATCATAACCTCCAACCCCTAAGAAGCCTGACCATTTTTTTTAAGGTGCCTGAGGCTTTCAAGTTTCCCTTCAGGCATCCTTCTTCAGATCCTGCTATGGTCTTTCTGCTGACAGGTCATCCAAATTTTTGCCCTCTTCCAAACTTCTTTCTTCTGATAAAGACAACCACTTTGGCCTTCAGGGCCATTAATTATCAAATCCATATAACGAGGCATGTTTTGTCCCTTTGTCACAATTTTGGGGGGTTTTATCCGACCTTCCTGACTCTGAAAGGAAGACTGCTGCCTTTCTCCTTATTGAATTCCACTTCTCAGGCTGTTCATCACTCCATCAAATGTAGTTATGATGCAGCTGATGCATCCTTTAGAACTGCTGCTTCTGGTTCAGTTATGAGGATGTACTCTTGGCTTTACCAGATGTTAAGGCCAAGCTTCTAGATTCTCCTTTGGACAATCAGAATCACTTTGGAATGGCTGCTGTTGACTTGTTTAAGACTCTACAAGACAAAGGTAAAATGATGCATAATGTTAAAATCTTAGTTTTTTCTGTGTCCAGATTTCAGAGAAACTGTCCTAATTCTGCCATTCTACATAGGCAGCCTCATCAGTCTTATAAGGGGAAGAGGGTTCCTAAGCATATGTTCTCTGAGAAACCCACCCACAGTTCTAAAACTCAAAGGTCCCCTTTTCAGGACAAATCTGCTTCCATCTGACATGCTTTCTCCCATTCCCTTCCCTCTGCCATATTCCTCTGTCTCTCAGGCTTTCCCTGTTGCTCCTTGTCTGGCACCAGATTACTTTAGACTCCTGAGTTCTGCCATTATCCGTCATGGTTATTGTATGGTATGGAAATCTCTTCCCCTCCCATCTCAGGTTTTCCTCAACCTCCTTCAGACCAGCTTCCTTATTTTTCTGGAGTTCTTCAGGATTTACTGGATCAGGATACCATTCAGTTCCAGAATGCCAAAGAGGAATAGTGTTTTACTGCAAAATGTTTTTGGTTCCCAGAAAAGAGGGCTCTTGGACACCGGTCCTAGAGCTATCCTTTCTAAATACTTTCCTAATGATTCCTTCCTTCTGGATGATTTCCCTCCAGACTCTGTTTCCCTTCTTACTTCCACAGAACTTTCTGGTCTCTCTAGACCTAAAGACATCTATCTTCATATTCCCATTCATTTTCTATGCAGGAAATGTTTGTTTCTCTGTTTCTTCCTCTCATTTTAAGTTCTCTGCTTTGCCCTTCAGTCTTTTTGCAGCCCCATCAGTGTTTATCATATGTCTGTCCCCTGTCATAGCCTTTTGCAGGTTTCAGGGAATTCAAATACTCCCATATCTCAATGACCTGCTTCTTCAGGCTTCCTCTTATTCCATGCTTTTTCAGGGTTTGCACTTCACCATGCTCATTCTATGCATTCTGGCATTCACTATCAGTCACAACACGTCAAGTCTGACTCCTTCTCAAGACTACATGTTTCTGGGTTGCAGAATCCAAACTATTCCAATGTTGGCCTCTGTTCCTTCTCCAATGGTTCTAGCTCTGACAACCTGCTTCCAGTCTCTGTTTCCCCTTCAGAGTCCTGGGGTTCATGACATCTACCGTCTCCATTCCCCCTTTGCCAATGTTCATATGAGGAAACTTCAATGGTACGTAAAGATGGTTTGGTGCTGGCATTGCCCCCTCTGGAGATTCCATTTCAATCCAAACTCGAGTTTCACTGGTGGATTTAGTAGATCTCCTTCAAGCCAGGACTCCCTCAAAAGCTGTTCACAGATGCTTCTGAGCTGGGGCGGGAACCTCCTCTGACAATCTGAGAGTTCGGGGTCTATGGCCATCTCCTGTGGTCAGACCATATCAGTATAAAGGAAATGAGGATGCTCATTCTTGCTCTTTAAGCTTTTTATTCTCCTTGGCTTCCAGGACAAGCTCTTCAGGCCTGGAATTTGACCACCTGCCATCAGGTAACCCTTCAAGCAGTCTACTTCCCATCAGAACACAGCTTTGTGGCAGACTCCCTGAGCAGATCTAGGACACAACCTCACAAATAGATGCTTCACTGAGAGATGTTTCTGGACATAGTACATCAGTGGGGTATTTCTCAGGTGGATCTTTTTGCATCACCTCCCCTTGAGCAGGCAACTTCCTTGCTTCTGTTCCAGAGTCCCAAGTCCTCTGACTTGAAAGATGGACGCCATGTTTTTTTTTTTCTTGGAAGGGAAAGTTCCTTTATGCTTACATTCCTCTTTCTCTTTTTCTCAGACTCCTTTGCTTACATTCCTCTTTCTCTTTTTCTCAGACTCCTTTGCAAGATCGGGAAGGATTCCCCAATAATCTTGCCAGTGACTCCCTATTGGCCCAGACAGCACTGATTCCTCCCTTGTCTTTAATCTAGCTAGGGGCAGTGATCACAAGTTACCTCACTGGATGGATCTTCTCATAAACTACAGGGAGTCTCTCATTCACTCTCACTTGTCCACTCTTCATTTGATAATTTAGGTGATAGGATTTTGATCCCATTTAGAGGATTTTGATCCCATTTAGACACTGCTTTTCTGAGGATGTGCTAAGGGTTATGCAGGAGGCCAGGAAAACCACTACTGGAAAATCCTACATGGCCAAGTAAAAAAGATTTTCTGGTTGTTGTGTCAAGCATCACCATGATCACTTCTCAGTGGGGGGGGGGGTTGGTTCTTTCTTTGTTTTAATTTCTCCAAGTCTTTTGGGGTTTCTAATACCATGACTGGAATGGACCCCATTCCTAAGTCAAAGTATGATTAAAGTTTGTGAAATTAGGATGGTTTCAAACTTTGATGTTAGCAGCATCCATAATATGCCCATAACAAACGACTCCTGCAAATTCATATGGAGTTGCATGTATTGGTAGTTTATCAAAATAAGACTATAAATTATTTTTTATGAGACCTGTTGCTCCTGCTACTGTTGGAACTGTCTGGGTATCCTTCTTCATCATTGTCCTCGTTTCTGCCTGCAAATCCTGGGATTTCATGACCTTGCGTCTGTCTGTAGATAAGACTATAATCAATTGGTGTAGCAAGTTCAGTGATCATGAAAAGAAGACAAAAGTAGCATTGTACTACTATGTCTGGTTTTCCCCCACCTATTTTTTGAACTGTTGGTAATGGGTGATCCCATGTGATATAAACATCAGCATTCTCTATAATACTTTGTGGCTTATGTTTCCAATGCTTCTCAGCAACTTCAGTATTGTAATGTTTGCACAATCCCCAATGCAACCATATTGCCACATTATTATGTCTTTCAGTATACTGCCCCTCTCACACCAATAAAAACATATGTGATTGTTTCCAGTTCTGTTTACAGAACCTGCATTTGTCTGTTTCTTCCACATGTTCAGTGGACTTTGTAAACTAACATGTACATAGTCCACAGTCCTGAGGCACTAATATTAATCTTTCACCTTTTGGTTAAAATTTACCTCTGCTTAACCAGTCCTGTGTCTGATCCTGCTTGACATGAGGTTGTTCCAGGAGCTTTCTGTACTTACAGCTATATTAATGCCTTTTCCACATTTCTTGCTTCTCCTCTGATCCTCCTTTATTTTGTTTTTTGGCACAGTCAGTTACTGCCTGATTTTTGCCTACTTCTGGTGTGGTTTCCATTCCCATTTGATACTGATGCTTCAACTAAACTAAGCAGTGAAGTCATCTTAGATTTGTTCTCTTCATGTTTCAAAACTCTCACTAGGTTTGTATCTGTTGAAGTCAGCAGGCATGTGCAGTCCTAAGATTGCAGACAAGGGAGCCCGCAGGATTTTTTGCAGGGGGGTGCAAACCCAGAGCCCCACCCACATAGCTCTCCCCGCCCCCTGCCAACACAGCCCCGCCCAAGTCCACCCACCCCCAAGCCCCGCCCACACAGCCATTCCAGTGTCCCATTACTTGGCTATTTCTTCCCATTTGCCATAGACACTGTTCAAATCTGTGCATACTTGAAGAAGCAGTTCAAAAAGGTTTTAATACAGCAAGAAACAACAACTCCAACACAGTGTTGGAGTTGTTGTTTGGTTCTTGTTGCTGTATTAAAAACCTTTTTGGTGAACTTCGTTTCTTCGTGGAGTGGCAATTAGTAGAGTTCTGGTTATCTGGTCTGTGTGCATACTGTTTTATGCTTTAGTTCTACAATGATTATAGGCAGTTGGATTTAATTTACAACTTTTATTTCAAACATTATAGCCCAAACACTGAGACATTTACTAAACCTAAACAAAGCAATAGTCTTACAATGAAAACAGACTTGGCATTAAAGGTTCTCTACTTTTGAAACTCACATTCAATGAAACAGCATTGAAACCCACATTCAAAGAAAATGCATCTGGCCAGGGCAGGTTATTTATCTTTGAACTGTTTTCAAGCAATAGGCTCCTTGCACACTGTTAGGGCCATGCAAAAGTTTTGATTTACCTGATTGTATTAATTATAATATATAATTGAATTATATCCCTTAAGTAAAAGTAATCTGAATAATTCCACATTAAAGATATATGAAACTAATGAAGATGTTGTTGCTAGAAAACAACTGTATATTTCAGTGTTTCATCTACAAATTCAGTGCCTGCTACCATCAAAGAATAAAATTGCCTATGTTAAATTAAAAAAATGGTAAGCTGGTATATTGCAATAGAAAATGGATGGCAAGCTGAAAAACAGGTTCATAGTTATTAGGCATCTCATCCAAAGGAGGACATCCTCAGGACTGCAGCATACAGATGTACATGCTGTAGGAATAGAACCTCAAGCCTCTCCATTAAGATGCAAGTATTCTACTTGTGGTGCTACTAACATAGCTTTAAAACTTTATACCACAATAGAGATACTATTTGCTAAACAAAACAGTTGCACATTGTAAATAGACTTGGCATGAGCAGCAGTGAACTTAGCTTCCCTTAAAACTCACAGTTCCTTGAAAATGCACTTGAAAATAAATTCCACCTGCAAACTCTAACTTGGGCATTTCACTTTCTCTATTCCTCACAAACATACCATACCCCCAAGGCTTCAACCTTAGTGCAAGAAATCTGGACAAAGCCTAAAATAAATAGGGACAGATTATAAATATGGCTCTCATAAACTTAGAAAATTGCAAGAGTAACAGGATTTGTGTTAGTATGCATTTTTCTAAATGATGTGACATCTAAAACTGAAATGTCTCATTATTTAGCAACGTCAATCCTTTTTAGGAGGAATATGGGGCAAAAATCTGGACATTCTGCAAAAACCTGGACAGCTGAGGGGTATGCTACCTCCCTCATACACACACACACACACACACACACACACACACACACACACACACAAAATAATTCTGGTCAGACTTGAATTAGTTCTGGGAAGTTTGCACTGAACGGCACCGTGCTTGATCCGAAGTGGGTGAAATCCTGGTAGCCAGTGATAATAACTGAACTGCAGCTCAGCAATGTGGAGCATTAAAGCATTTTTAGCAGAGCATTGTTTCATCACTACCTATTGTGTTTGCACATAAGCTGTAGTTATTTCAAACATTTGCCTTTTTTGATTACTACAGAGTACATTTACCCACCAGAGCTATTGTGTTTTGACTTCAGTGTGGAGCTTACCTAGTTGTTGCAGGGCTTGGCTTTTAAGTAAGGTAGCAATGCTTATTTACCATATACCATTAAAGCCACCCAACTAAGTGTACTAACACACAGACACTGCTGTAAGACACTGGTCTCCAATAAAATGCAATGAACTTCTGAAAATACTGTAATCCTGTCCTTTTATTACAAATACTGTCATATGCATTTCAATACCCAAGGCTTATACATTATCTAGTTATGTAAATATTCTCTGCATGGCAACAACGAAAGACTTTCAATGCTGGTAATTCTTTAACAATATGCTTACTAAAGCTTACTTGCATCTTACAATCTCCGACAAGCTTACCTGATGTTCATTAAACCATGGCTACTTAAACAGAGCAACAGGGCACTGGGACAGCATGCAGTTCCTCAATAATAAGAAGCATAAATCAACAGTATAAAAATCTGATAGAAAACCAGAACATTCTGCAAAATCAAGGACAGATAAAAAGCCACGGTCGTATTTGTGATGTACCTTGGATGGGGGAATGCTGTGCACACTTGCACTGCATAACTGCTCCTTGCCTTCCTTGGACACATCCAGAGCCACTACAATGGAGGGTGGGGTGCAATAAGTATGTCATAATTTGAAATGTCTCTGGCTGGCAGTCTCATCATCACAAACATGGGGACAAAATGCTCCACACCGGAAGTATATCCCTCATTGGTGAGATCAGATCATAAACTAATCTCACTGGATATCCACATTCCGCCCCCATCCCAAACAAAAAAAGACCACAGTGAAGAACTTCTCTAAAGCAAACTTCACACTACTCAGGACTGATGTGGTATCCTTCAAGGCCCCCGAGCCAGTGGAAACCACAACCCAAGCTGCGGAAGCCCTTACAAATGCCTTCTACGAACACCTCAAGGACTGCATGGATCAGGCAATCCCTAATAAAACCAAGACTCTTTCCACCAAGGGCAAACGTCCAGTCTGGTGGACCCCAGCCATAAACAAACTTTACAATAAGAGGAGAAAGCTGTTACATGATAGAGCAAAATCCATAAAAGAGAAGACACCTTTGATCATTATTAGTAAAAAAATACGAGCACTCATAAAATCATCCAAGGCCAACTTTGAGAGAAAAATTGCCATAGATTCAAAAGACAATCATAAGGCTTTCTTCAGCTATGTTAGAAACCTGGGTGGAAACTCCCAGATATGCTCAGAATTAGTCCAAAATGATACAAAAATCACTGAACCCACAGGCATTGCCAACATACTGGCAGACAGGTTCAGTGCAAACTTCACCCCCCTCCCCCCCCCAAAAGGAGAGATAACTATCCCAGTGGAGTGCAGCCTCCCAGACATCTCCAGTGTGCAGGTGAAGGCTGCTCTCTCTAAAGCTAAAAACACAGCATCAATGGGACCGGATGGTGTCCCCGGCTGTGTGCTACACGAACTCAATGAGGAACTAAACCCGCACATAAGGCAGCTGTTTAATCTTAGCCTTACCACAGGATACGTGCCCAAGGAGTGGCGTACGGCAACTGTGGTCCCACTCCACAAAGGCGGTGCCTCTACGGACCCTAGTAATTACCGACCCATAAGCTTAACAAGCCTGGTCTGCAAAGCTATGGAGAGGATCATAATGGAACTCATAAACAAAGACATAGGGGACTTGCAGACATTGGACCCGACCCAGTTTGGCTTTGTCAAGGGCAGATCATGCCTTTTGAACTTGGTCGACTTCTTCGAAACAGTCACCAAGGCCATTGATGAGGGAAAGGCAGTCCATACAGCCTACCTTGACCTTGCAAAAGCTTTCGACACAATACCCCACTCGGGTATTATAGAGAAATTTACCAGCTTAAATGTAAACCCATATGTCACAAGATGGGTTGCAAACTGGCTAAAGGACAGAGCCCACAGGGTTAGAGTAGCTGACGCCATGTCAGACTCCAAGCCGGTCACAAGTGGTGTCCCACAGGGCTCAGTCCTTGGCCCCCTGTTGTTCGGCATCTACTTCTCAGAAGTGCAGGCAAACATAGGAGGACTATGGCTGACAAAGTTTGCAGATGACTGCAAACTGGGAGCCATAGTGGGAAGTACATCGGACACAGATATCCTTCAGAGGGGTCTCACGGAAACTGATAGCTGGTGCCAGAGCCATGGCCTGAAGTTAAATGCCAAAAAATGTATAGTCATACCCTTCGGGAAAAACAAGGTAACCCCAAGCTACCATATAGGTGGCAATCCACTAAGCACAGAAGAGGTTATCAGGGACCTGGGGACCCAGGTTGACAGTGGCCTTTCTTTTGACACTCACATTGCTAAAGTGGTTAGAAAAACCTTCTACATTGCCCACCTGATCATGAAGGGATTCACATCCAGATCAACTGAGGTCATTGTTCCCCTGTGCTCTTCACTTATCAGACCAATGATCGAGTACAATGCCCCATTCGGGATGTATCTCACTCGACACCTGCAGCAATTGGAGAGACCCCAAAAGTTCCTCACCAAAAGGATAAAGGGACTCCAAAATCTGTCATATGCTGCCAGACTGAAGAAACTCCAGCTCTATTCAGTCTCATACCGTCTGCTCAGAGGTGACCTGTGCCTGACATACAAGGCCATGTCCAACCCGGAATTAATGGACATGCTCCACCTCAAAAAATCCAAATCTACCAGATCCACTAGAGCAAGTGACTTAAACCTTAGCACGGATATAAATAGGACATGCTGGAGGGATAGATTTGTCACCCAGAGACTCCCTATGTTGTGGAATAAAGTCCCGGTCCATGTGAGGCAGAGCACCTCGCTGGCTCTGTTCAAGAGAAATCTTGACCGGTGGATGGGCGATCGTAGGTTTACCCCGGGAATCATCTCTGTGTCACTGCTGGACAGAGGCACAACAAACTAATGGGCAGAGTATTTTTTAACATAAGGGGTGGCATAAGCCACAAAACTCTGGGCTAGGCTTATAAATGCCTTAGGGCAGATAGCCTAGTATAAACCTATGAACCTATGGCTCTAACACTCATACCTCTCAACTTCAGAGCAAGAAATCTGGACAAAGCCATACATAGAACTAGAAGTGGGACACAGGCCCAAAAATAAGGCCAATTTTTAAATATTGCTCTTATTAACTTAAATAGAACAGTAGTAGATCTTGCATTAGTACGAACTTTCTGAAGGGTATAAAATCTGAAACTCAAATGTAAATGTCTGCCATTATTTTCTAACTTCAAGCTTTAATGACTTGCCACTAATTTGCCAGAAAACCACAAGTTTATGAAAAACAGACCAAAATGTGATGCAACAATACCTGTCAAAAGGGACACCTTTTAAGTAGTAACATTGTTAACTTGAGCAGCTAACAAAATAAGAGCATCTACATGCATTTCTGAAATAAAAGTAAAGTAATCTATAACTCTGATCATTAGTTATATACAATTATAAACCCTCCACATTTTCTTCCAAAATTGCCATTTTTGAGGAGGGATTATTAGGGAGAGCAACATTTTGAGCCAAAATTGGGGACAATTGAGAGGTTTGGATATTCCTAATCTACAGTGATTTGCACGTACCTCTCAACCTCTTAATGCAGGAAATCTGGACAAGGCCAAATATATTGGGGAACATACAAACACTACTAAAAATTGCTCTTGTATAAACTTAAGACAGTCTTGCATTAGCATGCATTTTTCTGAAGGTTATGACGGCTGAAACTATGTGTCATTTAGTGACTTCATTCCTAAATGATTTGCTAGAAAACCACAAATTTTATGAGAAACAAACCAAAAATAAGAAGCAAATATCTATTCATTCTGCAAAGATATGGACAACTGAGAGGTATAGTTCAATCGAGGCTGTCTGAGTTCGCTACCCCCCCCCCCCTCACAAAATCATGGTCGAATGGAGCCTCCCCCTGCAGCCATTCCAATGTCCCATTCCTTGGTTATTTTGCCCTATTTACCATAAACACTGCAATGTGCATACTGCTTTACTTCTGCGATGATTTAGGATTTCATTTGAAAGTTTTATTTTGCATTTTACAGCACAAACCCTAATACATATCTGTTAAACAAAGCAATGCAGTCTTACAATGAAAATAGACTAACATTAAAACTTCTCTGCCCTTGAAACTCACATGCATTGAAACCCACATTCAAAGAAAATACATTTTGCCAGTGGCAGATAAATATTAACTCTGGGCTGTCTTCAAAATCATAGGCCCTCTAACATAACATACACATGCTCTTTGATACACCTTCCTGACTGTATTACATTATATTCCTTGTACAATACAGTACAGTTGTTAGAGGGCATTTTAAAATTATTGTTTTGAATATTTTTCCAGTAAACAATGAAACAAAAGGCATACACTACTGACAAAACTGCCCAATTCAGAACATTTCCATCATAAAAAGTCTACTTAACCTTCTATAGTCCACCAGTATCAGTAAAAAATATGCACAATCTCTGAAGTAGTAAAATCCACATTAAAGAAATTTGTAACTAATAAAGAGGTTGCTGCTTTATATGTCATTATTTAATCTACAAATAAAGTGCCTGTTACCCTTGAAGAATAAATTGCCTTTGTTGCATGCAATAAAAAAATGATAAGCTAGTAATACCGCAATAGGGAATAGATAGCAAACTGATAACAGGTTCATAGTTACTAGGTATCTTTACCAAAAGGACTGCAACCTCCACCCCCTTTACAACACAGTACAGTATCAGCAATGCATCTACCTACTGTGGGACTAGAACCCACAGCCTTCAGCATCAAAAGCAAGGACACTATCTGTTGTGCTATTAAAATGCAAGCAGACTAAACATAAGCAGCACTAAACTTTTGCTCCCCTGCAGCTCTCAGCTCGTAAAATCTACTCAACACTCAGCTATATCTCTGAACTTTGCAGCACAAGAAATCTGGAAAAAGCCAAAATGTATTGGGTGGGGGGGGGACAAAAACCAGGGACATATTTTAAACATTGCTTGTATAATGTTGGAAAGTTGCTAGAATAAAATGCTGCGTTACCACCATACATTTCACTGCCACGTCTTGAACCCAGGGGACCCTGTGCAAAACAGTCAGAGCAACATTCCACTACACCAACTCAGCTGTTTTGTGAAAGAGGAAGACTGAAACTTAAATGGCTACCATTTAGTGAATTCAGTTCTCACCATAGCACAGCTGTCAACCTCTTAGCACAAAATACCTGAACAAAGCCAATAATGGGTGAATACAGCCCCCAAACATTCAGTGAATTCAGTTCTCACTATAGCTCTCAACCTCTTAGCAAAGAACACCCGGACAAAGCCAGTAATGGGGGAATATAGCCCCCAAACATATTCAGTGACTTCATTTCTTACCGTAGCTCTCAACCTTAGCACAAAATTTGGATGAAGCCAATAAATACCTGAACAAAGCCAATACTGGGTGAATACAGCCCCCAAACATATTCAGTGAATTCAGTTCTTGCCATAGCTCTCAACCTTAGCACAAAACCTGGATGAAGCCAATAATGGGGGGGGGGGGAATATAGTCCCAAAGACAGGGATACATTTCAAATATCCATTTTGTACACTTAAAAAATTGCTAGAATAAAAGCTTTTGTTACCATGCACTTTCTGAAGAATATGAAGTCTGATATTGAAATGAGTGCCCATTTTTTTAACATTTGTTAACCAGGAAAGTCTAACTTGGAAAATAAGCTAATTTTTAGCAGAGGCCCAGGGAGAAACACTCCAGACAGCCAAGAATCAAACGAGAGAACATGTAGCTGTCAGGCAACAAGGACACAAATACAGAAACCACAGATTTTATGAGGAACAGAAAAAGTATGAGGGAAAAGCCTGCAACATTTTTACAAATGGTGGTGGGTAGGGAATTCAGGCTCTTGCCACTTGGGCCCAAGGTATTCTCTACCCACCACCATGTAACTCCTAGGGCATTTTACACACACACACACACACACACACACACACACACACACACACACACACACCCCTTACTAAAGCTGCCTGTTTCAGCTCCACTAAAGCGTCCCATCTTCCGTCCGTTTCGGTTCCCGCTCGCAAGGGTCCCATCTTCCGTCCGTTCCCACTCACTTGCAAGAGTCCCATCTTCAGTAAGGTCCAAACTTGTCCGTTTCAGCTCCCGCGCGATGATGTCACAACTGTTCATTTTAGTTCCCGCTCGCAAACTTCGCACGATGATGTCAGCACACCTGCGACTGGGCTTCTTAAAGAAGAATGCCTTAAAAAAAAAAAAAAAAAAAAAACTTTTTTTTTTTAAATCAAAAGATTAACTCAGCGGTTTCCAGGGGGGTGCAAGTGCACCCCCTTGCACCTGCCTGCGGGCGCCCTTAATTGCAGATCTATACATGTAATCAATTTCAGGGAGGCCCATACCTCCTTCAGACCGAGGAGTATATAATCTTGGTATATATTGATAGTTTATGTATCATTTGATAAGCATGAAGCATTTTTGTTGTTTTTCTGTCCAACTGATCCAGTATCTTTTTAGTCCTTTCAGTCACCCCAAAAATGTAGTTAGAACAGGAAGACCAAATTAGGCTATAGCGTGGACTTTTTCCCCTAGGTATCAGGACTGTTTTTAATATTAATTTTAGTCTTCTAACATACTCCTTTCTGAGTTTTGTTCACATTTGTTCTTGTTTTATTGTCGAGCCTCCATAAATTCTCAAATAGTTATATGCTCCCTCCAGCTCAAGTTCCTTTATGTCACATTCCTGCCCTGGACTAATATTTTTTGGTGTTGCAGTTTTCCTGCTTTAAATGTTGCTTTATCACATTTATTAAGACAACTTGACATTCTTATAGCATCCGAGAAAGTTTTGACCACTTGCAGTTGTGCTTTTTGCTCCTCATCTGATGAACTGTACAGTTTTGAATCATCCACAAAAAGAAGAGGAGAAGTCTTTACACGTTGTTGTTTTCTGGGAGCCAAATTGTGACCATGACCTAATCTGTTAAGTAGACAGCTAAATGGATTAAGAGCAAAACCAAGGAGCACCAGTGAAAGACTTACCCTGAAATATTCCCGTTTGAATTTTTAGCCCTGGGATAATAGTTTGACCCTTTATCATAGCTTAGCGGCAAAGTGGCTTGCAACTGTTTCACGGTCACTGTAATGTAATTAATTGATGTAGGGTGTATCTTACACATCTGTAAGCACTCCTTTATCCATGAATATGGGATGCTGTCAAATGCTTTTTTGTAATCTATCCATGCCATACTTACATTCTTTACATGCTTTGGCTAAGCACTCTTATTGTTTCAGCTTTAAGAAATTTGCATTTGTTGTTCTTGAGCAGGTGCAGGTGAAGACTTTTTCGGGGGATTGGCAAAACAAATTGCTGTACCAAGAGATGTTTTGGCAGCTCATATTAAATGGAGCTAATCCCCCGGTTTAAACAATGGTATTTCAATTATTAGTGAACTAAAAAGAAGAGCGGCATGCCTTTGATTTTATATTTCCATCTCTCTGTTTAGCAACAGTTTACTACTCTAGTTCCGATAACAAGAGCGCTTTGGTTTCTTTAAATGACACTGAACTTAATGGTTCATGATTTGTGGGAATGGATGGGTGTGTACATTATCAGCTGTTTCATTCAGCTTTTTAAACAATGGTTTTAGTCATTAACACCAAGGTTCTGAAAAGGTCTATCTATAAGACAAAAACGCTTAACTGAGGTGTACGTCTTAACAATGAAGTGTTCATTGGGAATTATGGCTACCTGGAATCAATGTTTTTTTTTGTCTATATAATGATTTTCATGAATCTGTTGTATTGATTAACACAAATTTGCGTATGACACTTTTGATAGTTTTTTGAAATGCAAGTGTTTTTCTTTCCTCTAATTTCTCTCAATCTTTGTGAATATCTTTTCTTCGAAAATGTTGAGCTTCTTGCATAATAGTAACAATACATAATGTCATTCTTTCCCTTAGTAGTCCACTCTATCATCGTTTTGTCTCTTTTCTGGCCTGTCGGTTTTTGTGGTTTTAGTGGACTTCTACCTTCTACAACAGGGGGGACATCCTCCCCCTGAGCTTGGCCTAATTCCATTGTAGGAATGTTTCCATGTCATTGTTATTCTACACTGTCATTTTTTCCATTTCTGGCACCAGTGTTCCTGCCAGGATTGGGCACTTTTTATCCTGAGAATTGGACACCCAGCTGTCCTTTTGTATTTTTAACCTATTTCTGTCTGTGATATATGCTATATAAAATAGTCAGCATATCAGTGTCATCTTGGTGAGATTTTGTAAATACAGGGTCCACATCTTGAAGTTACTCACCAAGACTTGAGTATGAATTCTAGCAATACTACTCTCCTTTGCTTGCTGATTTTTATAATTTCTCTGTTCGAATCCCATATCTTACCAGCTGCTTTTTTGATATTTATTAGTTTAGCTTTCTCCTTTGCATAAGTATTGCACTGTATCAAATATCTTTCTTTCTTTCCTTTGTCCATGTTTCTTTTCTCCTGGGTCCGAATGGAGAGATGATACTTCACCCCTTTTCATATCCCATACATTTGAACTTCTTACTGTTTTTTTTTTACTTCTTCTATCTATTCAGCATCTTTATTATGTTCCAAAGGGTCTTCATAGACATTTCTTGTATGTGTGTATTTTTTTCTTTTTTGGTGGTGTTTCTTTTCCTTTTGATTTGTTTTCCAATTCTCTTATTGCTTATTTTGTACCTTTCCTTCATATTTATCTACATATATTCTAAGTTTTCTGCCTGTGCTGATATCTTTAGTTTTTTATTTGTAATAGTGTATGGTAGATCCTGGTGTGTTCTAATACTGCAAGTTGCTTTTATCTTGTCTGTCTTTCTAAGTGTTTTTGTTGATCTGTTCCCTCTTTTATACTCTTCTAGCATTGACACTATTTTCTTAATTGCTTTATAATTTTTACTGTTCAATAATTCCATGATGGCATTTGATTTTTTCCTTTCCTTCCCTTATTGTCTTTTATTTTTGGTAAAACTTTGCAAGTTATTAATTTAGCTGCATGGTAATGTATCCTATTTACTTCTGTTATATCACTTGAATTTCTGTTAATAGTCTGATGATCTTACTTGTGTGAAGTGTTCCAAACTGGCTTAGTTTAAAGCTCACTTGTCAGCAATCTCTACCTGTCTGCCCTTGGCCCAGACAGCACTGGTTCCCCCTTCTGTATCACCTGGCCGGGGGCAATCATCACAAGTTACCTCTCATTTGAAGATCAAACATTTTCTTAAAGGCATCCTTCTTATTAGGTCCCCACAAAAAATATTCTCCCTCTTGAGACCTTAATTTTGTCCTTGAAAAACTGACTCAGGCTCCTTTTGAGCCCACCTCTTCTTCTTCCTCTTTGCAACACTGCACCTGGAAGACTGTTTTGCTGCTTGTCCTTATTTCAACCAAGAGAGTTTATGAACTTCAGTCTCTGAAGGTGATTTCTCCCATTTTTATTTTTCATAAGGACAGGAAAGTCTTTTTGTAGTAGTCTTTCTTTTATGTCCAAGGTGGTCAATGAGTTGTCTCTTATTCAGTCTATCCAGCTTCCTTTCCTTTTTCCTTCTCTGCAGTCTGCCAGTGAAAAGGTTTCTTCACACCTTAGTTTAACATAGACAGCTCAGGTATTTGGACAAATGCTATCTGCAACTCTGAGCAGAGTTTTGTTTCTTTTCATACCAGGACATTGGGTTTGGTGGTTTCAAAGCAAACCATCTCCTCCGGGATTTCTAAGGCCGTTTATTTCTGCTATTCCTTTCATGGAAAAATGCTTTCTGCTCCAGTTCAATATTCTGTGAGAGCATTGGCCTGTTCTGGAGCTTTCTTTAAGGGTTTGTGGACGGCTTCTCAGGGGCTTCCTCCTCCCATCCTTTTCAGTAGCTTTGGTAATCTCCTGCATGTTATAAATACTGCAACAGTCATAATGAAGGACAGTACAAAAAAGCTGTCATTCTTTTCACTGTTGTAGTATTCAGTGCCTCCTCTTGCCTCTTTACTCTCACTCTCTGCCTTTCTTCTGTTGGGAAAACTTTGCTAGCCAAGGGGTGTTTGGCTTTCTCTTCTGTTTCTTTTTTCCATTGGATGTCTATGTTCTGCTTTCTACTAGGGTTGCTGTAGTTCTCCTGGGACACTGCAGTTTTGAGTGGTGCACACATACATCACCTTTATGCCCTATCCCTGAGCAGGGAGCATAAGCCTGACATATGATGCTAGGAAGATGTAAAGGCTTTTGTATACTGACTTGACATTGGCTTTCCGTGGCAGGAGATCCCACATGTTAATATTGCAACAGTGAAAAGGAGGACACCTACTGTTATGCTAAGATTTTATACAACCATACTTTCTCCCTTCTGTTGAAAATGGCCAAGGGCAATTACCCCAAGCTTCCTTACATGATGGATTTATTCACACTGGACAGGGGGTCTCTCCTTCACCCCAAGATGATAGAATTTTAGTACCATTTAGGCACATTTTCTCTAAGGATGTGTAGTAGGTGTTAAAGGAAGCTTAGGAACCTGCTACTAGAAAATCATGTATAGCTAAGTGGAATAGATTTTCTGTCATTGCCAAGTTAGGGACCATGATCTTTTTAAGGCTCGTACACCTTTGGTTCTACAGTATTTGTTTGCCTGTGGATCTCCCAGTCTTTATATGAAGTAAAGCAGTTTCTGAAAGGGTATTACCAAAAAATCAGATGTCTCCTTCTTGGGATCTTTGTACTGAAAGAACTTACACTTTTTTTATTTTGAACCAGCTTATGAATCTGAACAATGTTACTGATTGCTGTGTCTTCTGGAAAAAGAGTATCTGAATTGTAATCTCTTATGGTGATTCAGCCCCAAATCATCTTTCGTTAAGGGCAAGGTGTCTTTGAGAACCAACCATTCCTTCATGCTTTTAAAGTTGTTTCAGAGTTCACCTTGAGTTAATCTATTCATCTCCCTGTATTCTTTCCGGAATAACAAAAATATGGGAGAGAAATTTCTGCATTCTCTGAATTTTCAGACAAATTGGGTACTGTACTGACAGGACAAAGGACTTCAGAAGTTCTAATCGATTGATTAGTTCATTTCATATTAAGTTAGACATAAGGGTCAATCAGTTTCAAAACAGACCATCTCTAAATGTTTATTCTGTGCCGTTCAGTATTGTTATTCATGTCATGACAAGTCTCTTCCAGGCAAAGTCACACAGCCTATTGTACTAGGGCTTCAGCTACTTTTGCTACTTGGAAAGGGTGAACTCTAGAAATATTCTAGTGACAGCAACTTGATCTTCTATCCACACCTTTAGCAAGCATTACACTACTGACTGTTTTTCAAGGGCTAAGGTAGGAGTTGATAGGACTATTCTGCAGGGTCTCCTGGACTCTGATCATTATTCATCCTGCCTTTCCTTTCTTAGCTTTGGTATTCTACATAGGTTAGGATACTGCAATAGCAATCTAAAGAAGAACATAGTACACTTGTGTAAATACCCTTATCATACCAGTAGATGTTCAGATAGATCATTGTTGCAGTACTAACAACCTTCCTCCTATCCCATTTTTTGAGTGTTTTGTTATGCCAGGGTGGGGGTCCCTAGCTTCCCTTTATATATTTAATGCATATTTTATTAGCAGGGCTCTAGGCTCTCTTTTTTTCCTGAGGCAAAAAAGATCTGAATTATGATGCACATATGTCTGTTTTTATACCGACTTCCTCTTGAGCTCCAGTAGACATACAGGTACTTGCAATGTACCCTAAAGCTTTACAAGCTGTGTAGACATTTATTTATTTATTTTCATTTGTTTCCTGGTAAAGTCCGACTGGGCCGGAAGCCCATTTTAAGCGGAAGTCCGGGGAGAAAAGCTCCACAGAAATACAAGCAGTATACAATAATTAGATAGTATAATAGTATACGTACAGTAAGATACAGAATACGTATCTTCTAGTTAGTCTCTACAAAGTTACAAATAAGTATTCAATACAGTTTTCTAGTAGATACAAGTTCAAAAAGAAAAACACAAGCATTTCAGTGAAGATCACTGTTAGAAAAATAAAGTTAGTAGTGTGTACATATTAAATAATAGTTATGACCAAATTAAATTTCCTTTATATATATATATATATATATATATATATATATATATGTATATATATTTTTTTTTTTTTTTTTTTGAGTAGTAATAAACACTGAGGAGAGGGAGAGAAAATGAGATAAGGAAGTGGACATTGTGTTGAGAGAGTTATATATATCTTGTTAGTCAGGTTTGGCACAGGAGCAATGCCAGTTCTTGGATAGATGTTCAAATAGTAGTTGTTTAAAACTGGTAGATTCAGGTGTGTTTTGGTGGGTGTGGAGTAGAGAGTTTCTTAATTTGGCTATTTGATTTGAGACTAGGGCTTCACCGTGAGTGTTAGTTTTGTTTACTGTGGGAAAGTTTTTGTCTGCAAATCTTCGACTTCGTGGGCATAAGTAGGGAACAACAAGTTCCTCGAGTGATGGGCAACTGTCAGGATGGAAGATGATATTGTGTTTGAATTTAAGTTGATAGAGACGGAGAAGGTTAGGTAGCTCGAGCCAATTTAATTTATGTAGAGCAATACAATGGTGGGTTTGGTGGGGAAGGTTGGCTGCAAAATGGGCTATTTTGTTGTAGCAAGTTTCCAGTTTGGTTACGTCTGATTTTTTTTTAAGTTGGTAAAGAGGGGAAAAACATAGTATAGGTGTGTAGAGAGGAGGAAGGTTCTAAATATGGCTAGTCTGGTATTGTCAGTGAGGAATGGCTTGCTTCTGAACAGTGAATCAAGACTGATGTGAACTTTCTTAATTGTGGTGGCTATGTGTTGTCAATTGTCACTCCAAGGAGTTTTGTATACTCAACTGGTTGGATGACTGTTGTTTGATGAGAGAATAGTGAAAGGAGGGGTGGTCGGTGATTGTTTGCTACTGGTAAATAACATTAGCTGTGTCTTTTTGGGGTTGAGGATTAGTTGTGATTTACTTAGATATATTTCTATATCGTTAAAAGCTTGTTGGGCTACTTTTTGGAGGTCTGGAAAGGTATCTGCTGAGCAGGTTAAAGTTGAATCGTTTGTATACTGAACTACTTTAGCATGTGTTGTGGATGAGGCTAGATCATTGGAGAAGATGGTGAAAAGAAGGGGTTCTAGTATGGACCCTTGGGGGACTCCAACCGAAACAGGGAGAAGTGGTGAGAGTTTGGATTTCCATCATACTGCTTGTTGTCTGTCAGAAAGATAGCTTAGGAAGCAGGAGAGGGAAGTCTTTGATAGGTTTAGTGAGGCAATAGTAGTAAGGAGTTTCTGATGGGAGACGATGCTGAACACTTTTGACATGTCTAAAAGGATTGATGCTACTTGCTGGTTTGAATTTCTCAGTTGATTGATGGTGTTAGAGAAACTAATTAGGGCTGTGGTAGTGCTATGTTTTGGTCTGAAACCATGCTGGGAGGGAGAGATAAGGTTGTGAAATAACAGGTATTGTAGTAATTGAGTGCGGATACTTTTTTCCAGAATTTTGACATGGGGGAAAAGGGTGGCTATGGGTCTGTAATTTAATTCTGTCCATGTGCAGAATGGCACAAAATACACTGAACCGACCGATATTGCCAACATACTGGCAGACAGGTTCAGTGCAAACTTCAACCCCCTCTCACCCCAAAAGGGCCCATAAACCATACCAGAAGAATGTAGAGCACCTGAAATCACAGACAGGTTAAAACAGCCCTCTCCAAAGCCTAAAACACAGCATCAATGGGACCGGATGGTGTCCCAGGCTGCGTCCTACATGAGCTCAAAGACGAACTAACCCTCACCTAAACACGCTCTTCAAACTCAGCCTCTCCACAGGCTGCATTCCCATAGAGTGGCACACAACAACAGTTATTCTGCTCCACAAAGGTGGAGCCACAACAGATCCTGGGAACTATTGCACTATAAGCCTGACTAGCTTGGTCTGCAAAGCTATGGAGCACATCATCATGGAACTCATTAACAGAGACAATGGGAACCTCCAAACACTGGACCCTACCCAGTTTGGCTTTCTTAAGATCAGATCATGCCTCCTAACCTCTTAAACCTGGTGGACTTCTTTGAGACTGTTACCAAGGCTATAGACGAGGGAAAGGTGGTACACACAGCCTACCTAGACCTCGCTAAGGCCTTTGACACCATTCCCCATTCTGGTATTATGGACAAGCTCACCAGCCTGAACATAAATCCTTACATCACAAGATGGGTTGCCAACTGGCTCACGGACAGAACCCACATGGTGAGAGTTGCGGGAGCTAGGTCCGACTCTAAACCAGTTACAAGTGGCATTCCCCAGGGCTCAGTCCTAGGACCCCTCCTGTTCGGCATATACTTCTCAGAGGTACAGGCAAGCACAGGAGGACTATGGCTAACCAAGTTCGCAGACGACTGCAAACTAGGGGCTATAATTGACTGTCTGGCTGACACAGACATCCTCCAAAAGGGTCTCATTGAGACTGATACCTGGTGTCAAAATCATGGTCTCAAGCTAAATGCCAAAAAAAGTGCATAGTCATCCCCTTTGGAAAAAACAAAGTACCCACAAACTACCACTTAGGTGATAGTCCCCTAAATATGGAAGACGTAATAAGGGATTTCGGGACTCAAGTAGATAGTAATCTCACCTTTGATAATCACATTGCCAAAGTGGTTAGTTAGAAAATCCTTCTACTTGGCCCATCTAATCACAAAAGGGTTCACATCCAGATCAAAAGAGGTCATTGTGCCCCTCTTCTCATCACTCATCAGACCCATGATAGAGTACAATGCCCCATTTGGGATGTACCTTACAAGACACCTGCAACAGCTGGAAAGACCACAGAAGTACCTCACCAAGAGGATCACTGGCCTCAAACAGATGCCCTATGCAGCTTGACTGAAGAAAAGTACAGTTTTGTACCTACCATAAATGTAGATGTCCGAGAGGTATGCATCTGCAGTCCTAACAAATGGGTTGTCCTGTCGTCAGGCAGCCCTTCGGTCGGCCGGATTCCAAAGTCTGGGTCTGGCCTCGGCTGATGTCGCACTTCACCCGACGTCATAGCTGCAGTTCTTCGGGTATAAAGGTATCAGCCAACGCCATTTTCCTCAGTGTTTCTTGCCCCAGATGCCAGGTGCCCTCTAGGAAGGCTAAATTTGGATAAATGTAAAAGTTTCCAAATAACAGAGAGCAAAAATAAAAAATAAACATGTATATACATATATACAAACAAATACACCATAATAGATTCCCCCAGCTAGCTAGAAGATGGGCAAATACCCTAGGAGTACCACAGAGGGGAAGGAGGGAGGGTAATCCTGACTGCAGATGCATACCTCTCAGACATCTACATTTATGGTAGGTACAAAACTGTACTATGTCCTTCAAGGATGCATCTGCAGTCCTAACAAATGGGTAGAATACCATAGCCAAACTGGGGGAGGAGGTAATAATAAAATTATGGTGTAGTTAAGATCCCTTGCAAAACAGCAGTGGCAAAACCTGCTCGGGATCTGGAGTATAAGGGTAGATTATAATGCTTGGCAAATGTATGCACGGAGCTCCAAGTAGCAGCCTCTAAAATGTCTTTGGTAGCCACTCCTCGTAAAAAAGCTGTAGTAGTGGCTGTAGCCCTTGTGGAGTGAGGTCTGATGTTTTCTGGAGTTGTCTTTCCATGGTAAGAGTAACAAAATCTAATGCAATTTCCTATCCACTTAGAGATTGTCTGTTTTGAAATTGCTTTTTCCTTCCATTCCTGTTGCATATGCTACCAGTAGCTGGTCAGTTTTTCTATTGCTCTTGGTTCTGTCCAGGTAGTAGCGCAATTGCCTATGTACATCCAAGGTATGTAATAGCCTTTCTCCCCTGTTCTGTGGGTTGGGAAAGAATGTAGGCAGGTGGATAGCTTGGTTTAAAGATACCCTGGAGACCACCTTTGGCATAAAAGTAGGATTAATTCTCATGGACACTCTATCTTGATGGAAGATAAGGAAGGGCTGTACTGCCATTAATGCCTGTAATTCAGAAACCCTTCTTGCTGAAGTGATTGCAAGCAGGAAAGCAGTTTTCCATGATAAGTACTGTAATTCTGCTGTTGCTGCTGGCTCAAAAGGAGGGAGTGTCAACTTTTCTAGCACAAAGTTCAAGTCCCATGCGGGCAATGGTGGCTTCCTTGATGGTTTTACATTTTTAATTCCTCTCAGAAACTGCCTTAGTAGAAGGATGTGAGAAGACTTGGAGGGTCCATGTTGTATTCTGCTGAAATAGCTGATGCATGAATCTTAATGGAAGAATAGGACAGGCCATTGTGGTAAAGTTCTGCCAAGTATTCCAGGATGTTAGCTATGCTTACCAGTGACGCATTTTCTCCTTTTGCTGGACTCCAAATGAGATATCTTTTCCATTTTGCTGAATAAGTTTTCCTTGTTGAGGGTCTGCGAGCCTCCAAGATAATGTCTTTAACCCTTTGAGATAAATCTGGGTTATTTTGTCTTATGCAATATTCCAGGCAGTCAGCTGCAGTGTTTTTAGGTTTGGATGCAGGGTTTTGAAGTTGTTCTGTGTTAGCAGTAAGGGAACTAGGGGCAGAGTCCATATTTGTTCCCGAGACATACTCCACAGTAATGGGTACCAATGCTGCCTTGGCCAGTCTGGAGCTATCAGGATGATCCTTGGGCGGTCTTCTTTGATCTTCAATAGCACCTTGTGCATCAAAGGAAGAGGTGGGAATGCATATGCTGTCAGGTTTTTCCAACTGAAAGATAGGGAGTCCGCCTTCCAAGCAAGTGGGTGGTATGCCCTCGTGCAGAATCTTTTCAATTGGTGGTTGTGTGGGGATGCGAATAATTCTATTTCTGGTAGTCCCCATTTCCTTGTAATGGATTTGAAGATGTCTGGATGCAGCATCCATTCGTGGGCATCCGTGGTAGTTCTGCTTAGGATGTCTGCTAGAATATTTTCTTTTCCTGGTACAAATATTGCCTGTAGCTGAATGTTGAAGCTCAAGGCCACATTCCAGAGGTCCATTGCCATCCGGCATAGAGGGTATGAATGAGTGCCTCCCTGTTTGTTGATGTACCACATAACTGTGGTGTTGTCCGTCCTTATCAGCAATTGACCCTGTAGAAGAAACGGTCTGAACGTCTGAATTGCCAGTTTTACTGCCAGCATCTCCTTTTGATTTATGTGCAGTTTCAGCTGGTCTTGAGTCCATAAGCCTTGTATGCACCTGTCCAGCATGTGTGCTCCCCAACCGAGGTCTGAGGCGTCCATTGTGATAGTCTGGCTTGGTTGAGGGCTGTGGAAGGGCAGTCCTTTGTTCAATTGACAGGCCTGAGCCCACCATTGGAATTCTTGCTTCAGGCATGGAATTATTGGAATTTGGGTTTCTAGGCTGTGCTTGTGCTGAGACCATAAATTCCTTAGGTACCATTGAAACTTTCTCATATGTAGTCTGGCATGTGGAATCAATATTATGCAGGATGCCATGTAACCCAGGGCTTGCAGGACTTTCCTTGCTGTTAGCTGGTTCTGCGTTGTTAATGCCATGAAATAGAGAGGAAGGTGCTTCTGCTTTTCTGCTGTGAGGGATGCCATTTGATTTGATGTGTCCAGCTCTGCACCCAAGAAAGTTATCCTTTGGGATGGTATCAGCCTTGACTTTTTTATATTGACTGTGTATCCCAGGGCTTGCAGTAGATGAATGACCTTTTTCAAATCTTTTGTTAATTTGTTTTTGTTGTCCGCTTGTAACAGGCAGTCATCCAGGTAAGGGTAAATTTGAATTCCCTGAAGCCTGCAATGAGCAATTATTGATGCCAGGCATTTCGTGAATACTCTGGGCGCAGTAGATAAGCCAAAGGGCAATGCTGAGAATTGATAATGCTCTGATCCTGCAAGAAATCTGAGGTATCTTCTGCAATTTGGTTGTATAGGGACGTGCAGGTATGCCTCCTTGAGATCTAGAGTTACCAGCCAAGACTCCTTGCCCAGCATGGGAAGAAGCTGCTGTAGGGTCAGCATTTTGAATTTTGGAACAATGAGGTATGTGTTTAGAGCGGACAGGTCGAGAATAGGTCTCCATTGGTTTTCTTTTCTTGGCACCAGGAAAAGTCTGGAGTAAAATCCTTGTCCTTGTTCCATGGACGGTACCTTTTCTATAGCTCTCATCCTTATTAAGTGGTCTATTTGTTCTAGAGCTTTTGTCTTTTGATTTGGAGGTAGGTTTGGCATTCCTCTCTTCCTTGGTAGATTATGGAAGTGAAACCTGTAACCTTGGTCTATTGTCTGTAAAATCCATTTGTCTCTTGTGATGTGATGCCAGTTTACTGAAAATAAGGCTAGCTTTCCGCCTAAGGGTGCTTCTAGTTGTTCCCTGGTAGGCGGTCTCAGAGCCAAGTCACTGTGATTGTACTTCGCTGGTTGTTAGGCTGCCACTGACGTCTTCTGTAGGCACCTCTGGATTGACCCCTGCCTCTTGGGCGCCTATTCCTGCCTCTCTGAGCTCTGGAGGTATCTGGAAAGGACCAATTCTTGGAAGGCCAGTTCCTACTAAACCTTGGAGGCTGGACCTGTAAGAAATCCTTGACTGTCTGGACAGATTTTGCTTTCTCTTCCACCTTCTTCAGCACCTGCTGTGCAGGGGAGCCAAACAAATTGAGCTTATCCATGGGAGCATCTAGGAGCTTTGATTTAACATGGTCTGGTAAGGACTGCTCTTTTAACCATGCATGCCTTCTGATCACTGTACCAGTCATAGCTGATCTAAAGGAAGCCTCCAGTGCATCATAGCCGCATTTTAAGGAATGATTACTGACCTGCTGAATGTTATGTACCATTTCCTGAACAGATTTTTTGTCTAATGGTTCAGACGAGGACAGTTTTTTAGTTAACTGATCTAACATAAATTCCTGATACTGAATCATGTGGAATTGACAGTTTAAGGCCCTAGCCGAAAGCGTAGCAGAAGTATAAACTTTTTTACCCCATCTCTCTAAGGCCCTAGATTCCCTTTCAGAGGGGAGGGGGGTTTTGGTAGAGGTAGCTGCTACTGCCTTGGGTCCCTGGGAAATAGTTTCAGGATCTGCAAAAGGAGCCTTATACAAATGATAATGTGTGTCCGGAACCCTGTAGTACCTGTCGGGCTTAACAGGGGCCGGAGGAAGTGAATCAGGAGCAGTACAAGCATCATTAAATGCATCATCCACAACAGTAAGTACTGGAGGAATGGCTAAAGGCCTATGCTGTGGCAAATGCAAAAAGGTCCTAAGCCTTTTCCTAGAGTCTGAAAAATCCTGGCCCTGCCATTGAAATTGTTCCCTCATAGCATGCAAGGTTTCCCCAAAAGAAAATTCCTCAGGCGGAGAGGCAGAAGGAATGGAGTCTTCTGCATCAGAGTCCTCATAAGGGGAATAAGGGCCCTCTGGAGGGGTTGTATTTTCTGAATCATCAGAAGAGTAATCTGAAGAAACTGGTTCAGGGGGCTCTGCTCTAGGCCTCTTCTCTGGAGGTGGGTGAGAGGCCCTGTCAGGGTGAGGTTGGGATCCCCGGATCAAAGAAATGAGATCCTCTGCTAGACTAAGCATTTGAGTACTAGAGCTAGGCCTGTGAGAGGGGGTCTTAGCAGGCACATTCTTGGTAGATTTTGCTGCTTTAGCCCTGGCAAAAGCCTTAATCGACATGGATGCAGGGGGCCTAGCAGCTCCACGTGCAGGAGTAGATATATCTAAAGGAATAGTGTCAGATAAATCCTGTGAACCTGCAAGAGCAGGTGGGATTTCAGTAGCAGTTTCAGCCATGCTGGATGAGGCCTCGGTAGGAGGCAAGCTTTCGGCCGAAGGAAGAACCGAGGACTCGGTTTCAGCCGAAACCGAGACACTCGCGGTTGACTTAACCGCGGTTTCGACCGAAACCGCGGACCGTGAGTGTCGGTCTTTTTCCTTGCGCTTTTTCGTTAATTGCGAAGTCGGAGTTTCCGATGGCATATTGTAAGCAAAAGCGGAGCCGAAAAACTCCTCAGCAAATTCTGACCGATGTCTAAGTGTCCGTCGGTTGAAAGAAGCACAGGCTAGACAAGCTGCTACGTCGTGGTCTGGGCCTAAACAAGGTAGGCAGTAAGAGTGGAAATCTTTATGAGGTATTTGTTTCCCACAAGTTAAACAGTTATTCACTTTTTCTGACATCGGCTGAGGCAAGAAAGAGTCTCCAACGGGGTACTTAGCTTTTTAGAAGTCTTCGGTAGTAGTAATCTCTGGTTCTGACCGACCGGCACTTGCGAACAGCTTCTGCTTCGGGCGCCACGCGGCAAGAAAGACTGAGGAAAATGGCGTCGGCTGATACCTTTATACCCGAAGAACTGCAGCTATGACGTCGGGTGAAGTGCGACATCAGCCGAGGCCAGACCCAGACTTTGGAATCCGGCCGACCGAAGGGCTGCCTGACGACAGGACAACCCATTTGTTAGGACTGCAGATGCATCCTTGAAGGACATCTCCAGTTGTACTCTGTTGCATACCGCCTACTCAGAGGTGATCTCTGCCTGACATACAAGGCCATGTCCAACCCAGAATTGATGGACATGCTCCACCTAAAGAAAACCTTATCCCCTTGAGCCACACGCTCTAGGGATCTAAACCTCATCACAACAATAAATAGGACATGCTGGAGGGATGGATTCCTGTCCCAGAGACTTCTCATGCTTTGGAACAAGATCCCAATCTGCATTAGGCAGAGCTCCTTGCTAACACTCTTCAAAAGAAACCTTGACAAGTGGATGGGAAACAAAGTTTACCTCGGGGATCACTTCAGTGGCGCTGTTGGACAGAGGCACAGGGAACTAATCTAAGGGGGCGGCGAAAGCCAACACATTCTGGCTAGGCTTATAAATGCCTTCGGGCAGATAGCCTAGTACCCACCTATGAACCTATGTTCCTCCTTTATACAGAGGGGGTGATATAGGAAATCCTTGGCAGAATACATTACATACAGCTTAAGCTATTGCAACACTGATCTATTTCAACATATACTGCTATGGTAAGTTTACTTGCATAACTGTACTTTCCTGCATTCTTGGATTCCATCATTTAAAAAGAGGCTGCTCACAAATCTGCAAGAGGTTTACAGGTGTTTATCATCATCAAGAGGAATGGATGTAGATCCAGTGGATTCACTTTTGAGAATCGTCATAAAAAAAGAAATGCCCATTCAGTATACCACTGACTGTCCTACCTTTGAAAACTCATCCAAGTGAAATCGAGCATGGACACTGACCTCAGGACTGCAATCTTACTTTTTTACAAAAGAGGGCTCCTAGTATCAAACAAGCTGCTAGAACAATATAGCAATAAGGAATGAGCAGAGGGAAACAGGTGATCAGCAGGAACCTATACACATGAAAACTATGACACTTGTCAGTACATAAATAATTCTCACTCCTCTGTCTCCCCCAACAGCTCAAAGAAGTTTACAGTTTCCTTCCACAGTACCTGTAGCTCCACAGGGGCCATTTATCTTGCTGTATGTAGAACCCTTGAAGCTTTCTGTGTAAGGAAACCATTAAGAGGCTAGCAGAACACGTTTATCAACATGTCTGTGCTGTTAGAAATATGGACATAATACACTTGACATTCACTTTTTTTTCAGGTCAACTTCCCCTCTTCACCGAAGCTAAGAGGGTGAAGATTACAGTCTTTTTCATCAATCCTGGAAGCTTCATAGACATGGCCTCATAACTCTGTAAGCCTCCTCCCTCCCTGAGGCTCCATAATCATGGTTTCCTTCGGCAGTATACTCAAATTTAGAAACTTAACCAGCACAAACATTCTCAGATAAAACTCACAAAGAAGATGGAATCTATTGCAGTAGTTTTTAACATAATGTCAATGTTTTCTCATTTCTGAGGTAGTAAATGTTCTGTGATGTTTCTGACTAAAGGTTTATGGTCTGGTGACATAACTTTCATTATAGTGCTTATGTTTACTAGTTTGGGGTAGGAATGTGCGCTTGGTGCTTACTAGTGAATACTTTCCTTCTCCCAGTGTTAATGAGCTTACTGTACTGGTAATCAGATTTCTTCTCTGGCTGTAGTATGGATAATACTCCTGTTCCTGCCTCTTACACTCTGCTTGTACCTAAAAACTAAAAAATAAATGAAATTATTCCCTCAACCTATGGTTAGTGACTGTGGCATGGCCAAAGATGGTTCCACAGACCATTTACCTGTTTCCTCTACTCTCTCTGTGGTGTAGCTGTATTGACCACTGTTGACAGGTGGTTAGACATTTCTTCAGGGGCTGTTCTTGTAGCTGTTACAGATATGGGAGAACCAAATACTTTAGGTACAGGAGTTACTGGGTGAAAGAGACCTTTTGCCAGAACACTAGGCTGTCCCCTGACTATTCTTCCAGTAATGGTATTCCTAGAACAAAAAATAAGTAAGTAAATAATTACAGGGCAGATGATCAGGTTGTTTTGGTATACAAGTCAAATGTATCTTCGGCTAAGCATTTTGCAGTCAGTCAGTTGTGGGTCAGGTTTGCCTTTTCACAGTTCTTGTGCAGGTATTGCCAGAAAACAGTATATGTTTTCAGAAGTCGAGGTTTCTGGCAAAGGCAGGGGTGATTCTCCTTAGGAGAGTCCATCACCCAGAGCTCTTGACATGTCATATAACGAACCTGAACTTAATCCAAGACATGTTTTTTTTTTCCTTTGCTGAGACTTTTACTAGATTCAGGGATGTTTTTTATTGGGAGCAAATGGGTTCACACAGAACTGGCAGATTTTATGATCTATTAAAGGACAAGTTTCTTAATGCTGAACTTATTCCTCCCTTTGTGCCAGCTGTTGAAGACACTTGTAAAGCTGCTGGCTAGGCTCCTGACTCAATAGGGTCTCTGAAGATTATAAATGTCTTTTTATTTTTGGTTGTCAGCTGACTCTACTGCAATAACTCCAGCAACAAGAGCTAACAAGATATCTTTGGCTTTCTCTAACCCAGCACCCTTTGGGCAAGTGGTTAGATAAACAAGGTAAGAGAATGATGCTTCTACAATGTTCGCCTTTAGGATCTTGAATTATCAGCACTATATGTGGAAGTTTGTGTTAAAATGTGCTTATAATTTGGAAGGATTTACTGCTTCATTGTCTTCAGAAGGCAGGATATACTTGAATCAGATTATTTGTAACTTGACTTAGGTTTCTGATCATGCTCTGAGAAGCGTGTATGACAATGCTGACACTGTGTCTAGAGCTGCTGGGTTTTTTCTGTGGTGCTAAGATTTATTTGGTTATAAAATCAGGATTTTTCAGAAAATTTGTAGTTTGAAATTCTTTAATTCTTCACTTAGCCCAGATCTGATATTTGGGCATGCAGCTAAATAGAGCCTAAAACAGTAAGGTCATAGTGGTAAATTGATGCACGGAGTCTCTTAAGATTTTTCACATAACCAAGTGCTACCCTAATGCAGCTGCTCCTTAGTCCCGCAGAGGCCAGAGCAAACAAAAAGTCCCCCAAAAGAAAAGAGCAGGAGGATAAGTCTTCCAAACCAAATAAAAGTAATTTTCCCAAAAAGAGTCAAGCTCCAGCTAATTAATGACTATGCCGGGAATCTGATCACCTTTTAGAGGAGGTCCTCACATCCACCAAACCAGACAGACCTGTTTCCATCAATGCTACAGCATTTGTAAGAAGCAGGGGTCATAGAACCAGTACCTGCCAATCACATTTTTATTCCATGGTAGTTTTGGTAACAAATAATGAGGGGCCGACCTTGGTGCAACATATTTGCTACTCCCTGCAACACCAAGTGCAGCATTTTCTAAAATTTCTTCCTCTCAATGATGCAGTACAGTACTTCAATTCCACATTCTTTGCTATTCTTGACCAGCACGCACCAATACGTACTATCAGAACCAAAGCCAAACCAGCCCCCTGGCTGACCAACAATACTAGACAAAAAAATCACTATCAGAAACAAATCCTGGGCAAAAGAACCTGGCTGACCGTCAGATCTTTAGAGAATGTAGAAATAGTACAAAAAAAGCCATCCTGACAGACAAAAAGAACTACTACCTTCATCTACAACAAGCATCCAACAAGGAACATAAAAAATTCTGGACCAGCATTAACAATCTTCTATCCCCAGGGCAATCTATAACACCTGACCCACAAGACTCTAACCCAGACAATCCTACACAAACAGCTAACGCTTTCAACTCTTTCTTGACAAATAATATTCAAACTCTTGCTATTCACCTATCTCCTGATACCTCTAAGCTACGTCCATCGTTTGCTAATCCACCCCCCACATTTCATCTACTACCTATTCCTACTTCCTTTATCTCATTCTTACTCCAAAAACTTAAACCTACCACCCCCTCCGCAGACAAACTTCCTGCTTAATTCCTGCAAATAGGAGCTAAAGCCATTGCTTATCCCATTTCTATTTTGATAAATAGATCTATTAATGAAGGAACTATCCCTTCAATCTGGAAGATATCTCACATCATCCCACTACACAAAGGGGGAAACTCTAGGGACTTGTCTAACTATCGTCCTATAGCACTATTATCCCCCATTGCTAAAATTATGGAAAAATGTATCCATAAACAACTGCTAAACCACCTTCTACAAAACAACCTACTAGCCAATTGTCAGCATGGTTTTAGACCATCCCACAGTACCACTACCGCACTGCTCTCATTTACAAACTCTATCAACTTTAATCGCAACGAAAATAGTCTTTCATCTGCACTCTTCATCGACTTATCTAAAGCCTTTGACATGGTGAACCACCAACTACTTCTGCACATTCTGACTTCTCTTTCACTTGATACTCCTGCCATAACTTGGTTTAAATCTTACCTTGAAAACCGACAGCAGGCAGTACTTTGGAAAAATTCACTATCTGATCATCTTCCCATCTCTCTTGGGATGCCACAAGGCTCCATCTTAGGCCCACTTCTTTTTTCCATCTTTATCAACGACCTGCAGTTAGCTATCCCAAATACTATCTGTATTCAATATGCAGATGATTCTACCATTATCTGTGCATCTACTTCTCAAACAGAACTCCAGTCTCTTACCCAAAAAGCCTTTAACACTGTAGAACAATGGTTCTCACATCGCTGCCTACTACTTAACCCCAAGAAAACTAAACTGCTTCTCTTCACACCAACCTGAAGGCACATCCCCTTACACTTCACTATCCCATCCAATGACAGTACTATCATTTCTCCTGATGCTACCACAAAATTACTAGGAATAACAATAGACAACAAAACTTTGACAGTCATATCAACACTACTATAAAATCAGTGAACAAAAAAATAGGAACCCTCTACAGAATCAAACCCTTTCTTACTCCACTTGCAAGAACTACGTTAGCCAGAACTCACCTAATCTCTACTTTACTCTATGCTTCCCCCATATACACCAATCTATCAAAGAAAAACCTCAATAAGCTAGTAATATCTTACAGTAATATTGCTAGATTTGTTACCGGAGCCCCTTTTAGAACACATCACTGCCTGAACCTAAAACAACTAAGTTGGCTGGAACTTCCTAATCAGCTTGAACTTCAACAACTCATAACAGCCCACAAAACCCTGCACCAACCCACCAAATCTCCAATACTCTCTTGCCACATCACACCTTATTATAATCAGAAACAGCTACGCTCTTCAAACAAACTATTGATCAAAACCACTATATCTAATAACTCTGCAGGTGACTGCCTGTTCTCAAACTCTGTTGGAAAAATATGGAATAAACTACCCTCAGATATCTCATCTCTGACTTCTCTCCCACTTTTTAAAAGGAATCTAAAACTGTATCTCAATACAAAATGGCTATGCCCCTGTAGTAACCCAGACTAATACTATTTCTTTTCTTGTCTTCTGCCATTTTGTTCCCTACTACACCCTATAACTCAACAGGCACTGCCTGTTCTCCAACTTTCGTGGAAAATATGGTATAATCAACCCTCAGATATCTAATCCCAGACCTCTCCCCCACTTTTTAGACCCATCTACACAGTACTTCAGTAAAAAGGCTATGTCCTAATAACTCTACAGGTGACTGCCTGTTCTCAAACTCTGTTGGAAAAATAACTAGACTTACTCTGTTCTCCTTTTTTCTTTACTTTCCTTCTTCCCTATTTTTTTCTCTGTACACCCCTTTCAGCTTTTCTTTACCTCTCATTACACTTCAGCATTCCTCTTATAAAATTTATGTATTGATTTTTTGTATTGTAATGATTTTTGTGAAGCACATCACGTAGGTTGTAGTTTATGTATTTTTTTGTTCTAAGATCGTAATATGCAATTTCCTGATTAAAAAAAAAAAAAAAAAAAGATTATATACTAGTTGTTTACTGTTAGTTTTATACTTGTTATTACTTCTTTTGTAACACCTTCTGAAACCATGTAATACTCATTGGAGCTTTTCTCCCCGGGCCTCTACTGAAAATGGACATATATCCAGATAGACTAGCCCGGTCAACAAATGTAAAATAATAATAAATAAAAAAATATTTTGCCCTGATCTCCAGGGAAGGGGGAGTTCCTGAGGGAAGCTGTTGCCCATAATTGGCCCCCAGGTCTCCTGTATGCTAATCCCCGTACTCGTCTTATTTCAGATTTCCTACAGAAAGCAATATGGAGCGAGGCAAGAGTGATCTTCATTGCCCTCTTTTGGCCTTGACAAATGTGACTTCCCTCTCTTTGGCCTCATGTGATCCACCCTTTGTGGTTATTGGACCCAGTTCCAGACTTTTTTTCTCACCTGGAC